>NC_064435.1:60195383-60509133 GCF_023343835.1 Lagopus muta | reverse complement strand
GGTAGTGAAAAGGTAGGGAGATGGGCAGAAAAACAAAACAGCAACGAGCTAAGGGGAAAAATTAATTTACTAAATATGGTGGTGGAATGCAAGATAAGGCAATATAATACAATAAAATTGGAATTGAAGCTTATAAATAAAATGAGAAAGAGATTGTCCAAAACTGATGGCTTTATTCTAATGCTGAAGGTGAGAGGGAGCACACACTGCAGAGATGAGCAGAAGAAAGGGGGCTGTCTCGTGACTTGCAAGTGTTTTTATCTTTCTCTCTGGACAGAGAACAGAAATGGAACAGTGAGGTCTTCAGGGATTTGTAGCTCTCCTCTGAGAAAGATATCCTGGAACTATCAGCAATACACAGAACTGGAGCGTTAACTCTTTAACTCCCAGTGCACTATATGATGTGAGATGTGGAATACCAATAACAAAAATCATAAAACCATGACACATCTTCATAATTAAAACAGAGTAAAAGTTTTTTTTAAAAAAAAAGGTGGGAGGGGATCTTAACCTTAGATATTCAGAGTAACTGTACCAGTAAATTCATAGCATTTCTGCAGTTTTACTGTAGAAATTCACTGAAATTCTTAATTCATGTTTTGAAATTGCCCCATGTTATTTAATCACAGTATAGTTATATCTAACCCGACAGATGCTGCCACTGATGTGGCAGTCAGTGCCAGTGGCACTCATTGTAGCTCAGTATTGGGGCTAGTTTTGTTTAATACTTTTATCAGTGATCTGGATGAGGGGATTGAGCATATCCTCATTATGTTTGCAGATACCAAGAGACTGTAGTCTGATTCACCCCTCTGGTTATTATCCCTTACTGATAGTTCAGGCTGGCAGCAATGAAGTCACAGAGAGAAGCATGAGGGGTATCAAAAGGTATTGAGGTTGGTAGATGATACAGGAGTACAGGTGTTTTCTTCTATCCCTTCAGTGCTAGGGTAGGACACAGAACCAGGAAAACTCATCTGATAGCTGATAACTACAAGCTGAGAGGCTGGTGTCACCACAGGAGTTTTGGCTTTTTTTTTTTTTTTTTAAACACAGAGGAGCAGTTTACTTGGTTCCTGGTGGCCTCAGATGGATCCACCTGATTCAAACAGGCAGAAGGATTCTGGCCCAGGTGCTCTCTGGACTCACTGACAGGGCTTTAAACTAGGTAGGTTTGAAGAGGGAAGGGGGTGATAGAGAGTATGCCTACAACAGGATAAGGAATGGCATTGCTAAGTTGGAGGAACAAGGTGCTAGTGGAAGCCCTCAACCTTCTCATCTTATGATGATGAAGGCAACAGGGAGACTAAAAGTAAATATCCCAAAGGAATTAAGGGGTTGTCTCTCCAGAAGTTAAAAAGACCAGCTGCCCAACTGAAGTGCCTCGACAGCAACACACTCAGGCTGGGAAATGAACAGAATCACAGAATTGTAGGGGCTGGAAGGGATCTCTAGAGATCATCTAATCCAACTCCCCTGCCAAAGCAGACTACCTAGACCAGATTGCATGAGTTGGAAGCTACTGGAAAACTACAGTGGGCTATGGTGATCATGAAGCAGTGGAGTTCATGCTGTTGAGGGATATCAGACATGCAAAGAGTAAAATCAGGGAGCTTAATTTTAGGAAAGCCAAGTTCTAGCTCTTCAGAGAGTTAGTCAACAAAATCCCCTGGGAATCTGTCCTGGAGGACAAGGGAGCAGACCAGACAGATCTACAAGGAAGTTTTCTTTAGGCAAAAGAGCTCTCTGTACCCAGGTGTAGGAATTCAGAAAAGAAAGCCAAGAGAACAGCATGGCTGCACCAAGAGCTGCTGGTCAAACTGGAGAGCAAGAAGAAAATGCACAGGCAGTGGGAGGTGGAAGCAGGGACAGGTAGTATAGGGATGCTACTAGGCTGTGTAAGGATGGGGCCAAGAAAGCCAAGGCCCAATTGGAACTGGACTTGACAAATGGCACAAGGAAGAATAAGAAAGGTTTCTGTAAGCAAAGATCAGGTTTGCAGCTGCCAGAGGAACCTGCACTTCTATAAGTCTATGGGTCCCAATGAAATGCATCCCAGAATCCTGAGGCAATTGGCTGACATAGTCACCAAGCTGCTTTCAGCAGTATTTGAAAAGTGAAAATTGAAAGGTGAAGTCCCTGGTGACTGGAAAGAAGGCACTGTCGCACCCTTTTTTAAGAAGGGTAGAAAGGATGATGCAGGAAACTACCAACTTGTCAGCCTCCCCTCTATGCCTGGGAAGATCATGGAGCATGATCACCAAGCTATGTGGTGTGGTCAACACACCCAATAAATGGGATGTCATCCAGAGAGACCTAGATAGGCTTGATCAATAGGCCCAGGAGAACCTCATGAAGTTCAGTGAATCCAAGTGCACGGTCTTTGCACCTGGATTGAGGCTACTCCTGCCACTGGCACAATCTGAGGGATGTAAGATAGAGTACAGCCCTAATGAAAAGGACTTAGGCGTACTGGTGGATTGCAAGATGGACGTGAGACAGGAATGTGCCCTAGCAGTCCAGAAAACCAATCACACACAAGGCTGCATCAAAAGAAGTGTGGTCAGCAGGTTGAGGGCTGTGATTCTGCTCATCTATGGTGAGTCTTCACTTGCAGTACTGTGTCCAGATGTGGAGTCCCCAGTAGAGAAGTGTGGACCTGTTGGAGCATATTGAGAGGAGAGCCACAAAAAAGATCCAAGGGATGGCATACCTCTCCTGTGAGGACAGGCTGAGAGAGCTGGGGCTGTTCAGCCTGGAGAAGAGAAGGCTCCAGGGAGACCTGAGAGTGGCCTTTTAGTATCTAAAGGGGGGCTATAAGAAAGAAGGAGACAGACTCTTTAGCAGGGTCTGCTGTGATAGGATAGGGAGGATTATTTTCACAGTGAAAGAGGGGAGATTTAGATTAAATATAAGCAAGAAGATTTTTGTAGTAGGGGTAGTCAGGCCCTGGAACAGGTTGTCCAGAGTGCTGTTGCGTGTTGCATCCCTGGAAGCATTCAAAGTCAGGCTGGATAAGGCTCTGAACAACCTGATCTAGCTGTAGATGTTCCTCTTCATTGCAGCGGAGTTGGACTAGATGGCCTTTAAGGGTCCCTTCCAATTCAAATAATTCTATGATTCTGTAAATTTAGGTGAGACTTTTGATCTGCTTGAGGTCAGGAAAGCCCTGCAGAAGGATGTGGATAGGCTAGATGCGTGGCCAAGTCCAGCTGCATGACTTGTTCAGTAACAAGGCTAAATGCTGGATCCTGCACTTGAGTCATAAACAACCTCAATCAGTGGTGTAGACCTCAGGGAGAGTGGCTGGAAAGTTGCCTGACAGAAATGGACCTGGTGGTGCAGATCAACAACCAACTGAAATGGAGCCAGCACTGTGCCCAGGTGGCAAGAAGGATAATGGCATCCTGGCTTGTAACAGAAATAGTGTAGCCAGCAAGATTAGGGAAATGATTTTCCACTTCTGCACCGCTCTGTGAAAGTGCATGTTGAGTACTGTGTTCAGTTTGAACCCCTCCCTGCAAGAAGGATACTGAGTTGCTCAGATGTCTGAAGAGAAGAGCAATGAAGCTGTTGAATGGACTAGAAAATTAAAGTTATGGGGAGTGGTTGAGAGAACTGGCGAAAAGGAGGCTTAGGGGAGGCTTCATTGTGTTCTACAAGGACTTGAAAGGAGATTGCAGCAAGGTGGGTGTCAGTCTTTTTTCTTAAGTGGCAAGTGATTGAAAGCAAGAAGATCTCTGGTTGTGCCAGGGGATGCGTAGAATGGATGTTAGGAAGAATGCCTTCACAGAGAGAGTGGGCAAGCGTTGGAACAGGCTGACCAGGGAAGTGGTGGAGTCCCCAGCCTGGGAGGTATTTAGTAGACATGTGGAAGTGGCACTAAGGGACATTGTTTAGTGATGCTACTTGGTAGGTCAGGTTGATGGTTCAACTTGATCATGAAAGTCTCTTCCAAGAGAAATGTTTCTATGATTCATTGAAATCATAGTATTTAAGTGTCCGGTATCTGATCTCTAATGTGTGTAATGCTTGGTGTCTACCTTATGAAGTACCTATACTGATACTGTATGCCATTCTAGCCTGTCTTCAAGAAATGAGAATTCCCATTATTCAGAATATACACTTTACAGTGAAACAAGAAGACTAGAACAAGACGCAGATGGAGACAGAAAGAAAGAGACATTGGGGATGGTATTTGTGGAACCAAATACATGCATATAGTAAATGCAGACTGCAGGAATGAGTAAAGGAGTGTGACTTAGAACGTAAGATCCACATGCCTAAAAATTATTGTTTTCTTTTCCTAAATTTTAGAGGTATTCAGAGGTTGCGGCATATATTTTCATAACATGTGGAGTCTGCTGCAGGGAAGGGTCTTCTCATAGAATCATAGAATCATAGAATCACCAAGGTTGGAAAAGACCTTCAAGATCATCCAGTCCAACCGTTCACCTATTCCCAGTAGCTCCCACTAAACCATGTCCCTCAACACAACATCCAGCCTTTCCTTGAACACCCCCAGGCTCGGTGACTCCACCACCTCCCTGGGCAGTCCATTCCAGTGCCTGACCACCCTTTCTGAAAAGTAATACTTCCTAATGTCCAGCCTGAATCTCCCCTGCCGTAGCTTGAAGCCATTCCCTCTGGTCCTATCACTAATGACACAAGAAAAGAGGCCAACCCCCAGCTCACTGCAACCTCCCTTCAGGAAGTTATAGAGAGCAATGAGGTCTCCCCTGAGCCTCCTCTTCTCCAGGCTGAACATTCCCAGCTCCTTCAGTCTCTCCTCATATGGCCTGTGTTCCAGACCCCTCACATGTATCCCCTCCAGACCCCTCATGTATCCCTATGTGGAGATATAAAGGTAAGAAAAATCTGTAATACCTTCTGAAGATTTGAAATTGAGATTTAAACAAAAACAGAAATAAAAAAAAGGTTACAAAGGGTTTTCTTGTTGTGAATGAGTAGTCTTACGAACAACAGTGTCATTAATTGATCTGGGTCTTCTTACATCTGCAGTGCATCTAGTTGTTATAAATGACACTTGTAAGGAAGGCTGCATCAGATCTCAAATGTACTGGTGTAATAGAATGACTCTTAATAATGTTCTAGCGTGAGGAAGAAGTTGTAATTAATAGACCAAAATGTGAACTAATAGGTGTTAATTATCTTGTCCTTTTGTTCATTTGTCAGTTTTTAACTGGACACTAGTTTTAGTGAAGAAAAGATCTTTATCCTTTTTCCATTTTTTTTACCATTGGCATAGCTGTGTTCTTTTGTTGTAGTGTAACCTCAGAATTGTTTTTTGTGAGCAAATTAAAGATCATTTTTTCAGTTTTGTAAATCAAGAAGTCTTAATCCAAATGAGTAATTAGGTGATCTTAATCTTATTAGGAAGATAGAAGGGGATAAAATAAACTTGCATAATCAACCACAATAAAGCTGTTTAATTGTGTTATCTTCTATAATAACACAGAAAAAAAAGATGAAAAATAATAATAAAATGACTTTTAAAAAAAAATCTAATAATTACTATAAGTGAAAAATATTGTTTTTATGGCAAACCACAAAAATGGGAGAAAAAACTTTTTCCCTCTTATTGAAGAAACAGTGATTCAGCTTCAAGAAACTTATTTCTGCTAACTAGATATCGCTCAGTCTGTTGTTTCATTACCTAGTCTATTCTTATTTTTCATGATAGAAATTTTA
Organism: Lagopus muta; assembly: GCF_023343835.1. Taxonomy (NCBI): domain Eukaryota; kingdom Metazoa; phylum Chordata; class Aves; order Galliformes; family Phasianidae; genus Lagopus; species Lagopus muta. Next base: position 60,503,421 of record NC_064435.1, on the reverse strand, counting down.
GTCTGGAGTTATGGGACAGATGCTTGATGCTGTTATAAGCATATGCTCAAATCTTTTAGAGTGTAAACTTCATGGTAAAATTGAAAGTGATCTTCTGCTCCAGTATTTCCAAAACAAAACTGAAATATCCTTTATTCTATACATAAAAGAAAATTTAATAATCTGGTAAGTAGAATGGTTTTTTTGTGTGTGGGAAAAAAATATATTGATATGTATTATTAAGCTCTTGATCACTTTTGTTGTACTGAAAGTAAAGTTATGGAGCAGTGTGAAGAAATAAAAATCAGGAGTAGCAGGCATGACTCAGAGATGAGAACATTTTTCAGCTAAACAATTGTGTTAACTCTAGATCAAGCAATGTGTTGGTTGCATGTGGCAAATATTTGACATCCAGCTTCTTTGCTATCCAGGTTTCCTGTCTGACCACTAACAAAACTATACCAAAGCCAGCTTTGAGCCTACTGTTATATAAAACACTTAACTCTGAACTTATATTCTTAAATATAATTTGGGTTGAAAGTATAAGATATAAGCATTGGCAGTGAAACATGGTGTCTGTTATAGCACAAATTAATGAGAATATTGAATCTGAATCATGTCAAAAGTTGTTAATCTTCTGTTCTTTGTTGTTTACTGCTCAAACTATTAACAGATATAAGCATTGCTATAAACTCAGGGTGATGAGAAAGTTACAGCAAATTGTTAAATTAAGTAAGACAAATAAAAGAGATTTGGTTCATATCTTACCCCATTTTCCTTACCTTTGCAGTGGGCTACCGCTACTTGTCTTTGAGGAGCTGAGTTTCACATTGCTCTTTGTAAATAAAAATATTTTGTTTAGATATATAATGGCAATGTATTTAAGATTCACATAAAGATATCAGTTTCAGTTCCAAAGTAGTTTTTGTTAGAGAAAAGGCTGTTGAAGAAACTTATTTGAAGAACTTAGAACTTTCATTCAGGGATGTATTCAAGTGGTTGCCTTCAGGTCAGCTGAATGGGCATGCAGAGGTCAGCACATCTATTTGCTGCTTAAGTATTTCTCAGCAGAACTCTGAGAACTGCTACAGAAAGTACTCTGTGCTGTTAGCAGTGAGGCATGCACACAGTCTTAGTCATAGTATTATGTCAGTCTTTAATTTTAAGGATGATGGAGCTAATGTGTAGGCCTGTTCAAGAGATTGATGTATAATTACTGTGTGGCATATTAATCTGCGTATTTTGTAAAGTGCTGACCATCAACTTCAGCATATCATACTATCGATCCTCATTTTGTACATAATCTACTATAAGCTAAAAGACTTAATACACAGGATTTGTAAGATTAAATGACAAATACCTTGGAGTGTATATATATATATATATATATATATATATTTAGATATTCTGATGGCAATAGTGGGCTAGATTATATTTGAAGAAATTTCTCACATGGAAAGAAGAGACTTCAGGTAGTCATACTCTTAAAAACTCAATGCATTAATATGGCTAAAAAGGCCAGATTTTCATTGTGGAAAGTTTGGGAAGGGCAAATCTTTTCTTCTGTGTTTTATTAGCAACAGTCAGTGTGGTGTGTCATCCTACTTGAAGTAGATATTTTTCTAACTAGATCAGGAGAAGTAAGCGATATAAAACTTATATACACCTACAATGTCTGAGTTGCATTCATAAGCAGCTATGGTCCAGCTATGGAATAGACTGAGAAATATTGACATCAAGGAAGATGACAGCATGGTATTGGTGCCATTTATGAAGCATGATCTTTCACTGAATTAAAGAATGTTAAAATGACTAAAAGGGCAGACCAAGGTGTTGGTGTGAACTTACTTTGTTGGGATATAAGGGAACTGATGTTCATTGAAGTTCAGTCCCTACAGGCTTGATTCCAGTGAGTTATTTTTGTACTGATGCTTTGCTTACGTGCTTTGTGTAAGCAACAGCACTTGTGCTATAGAATATATGCTACACCTGGGCTTTGTATGGAACAGTGCTGTGGTTTTGATTTGCAGCTTTTCTTCAGCGGATGGAAACTAAGCAGCACAGAAATACGTAAGAAAAGCAAAAAGAATGCCCCTAATGAAATGTCCAATCCAGACAAAATAATCTAATACTTTGCTAAAGCACAAATAAGCCTTTTCTGTGGTGGCCTCATGGGTGCCATGTGGTAGCAGATGAGAAACCAAGTGATTGCTTGTTTCTCTATGGGAGAAAAAATGACTTATATAGTGACTGATGTGGGAGACAGAGTGCTCTTGTAGAAATTATTCATTAAGATATCATCCATGTTTAGTATTAAGCTAAAGGAGTACAATAATAAATGTAATTTTTTGTTGGGAAAGGACCAGGAGAAAACATGCTTTCACTATAGTCTGAGTAAGTTTGAAATCATCAGTTTGGAGCTACTCACAGAGATAGTGATATTTTTCTATATTGAGATTTGTTGAATGTAATTTGATATATTTGGAAATCATAGTGAAATCTCTGGAGACATTTAAATGTTGTTCAGAAGGAAAAGTAATTAGAATATGTAAGAAATTTTGAATGTCAAGATATGTGAGTAAATCTAACCTCCCATTCATAGAGTTTGCAGTTACTTGTCTATTTATATTTTCAATTAATATTATATATTATGGCCATTGATAGAGTGTACCTGCTATAAAATCAACCAAGGTGAAATGCTGTCAATCTTATACTGTGCTGAGGAAGAGATCAACTTCTTAACAAATATCAATATTCTTAGCATACAAGGCTGGAATACACTAAAGTTGCATATCAAATGCATACAATTCTAAAAACATTTTATTGTGTTTTAAAGTACAATTCAGGTGTATTCCCCCCCAAATAAAGCATGTCAATGGCAATAGAAACTTTAAGGGGACCAAGTATAGACACAATCTCCATCAGCTGTTGTCTTCCCTCTTCCAAATTACTTGGTTTATATTGTAAGGGTTTACTTTAGGCAATCATAAGATGTACCTCAGAATTTGCTGAGGAAATAATTTTGAACTTTGAATGGCCCGATTTATTCCAGTGCCATTCAGATAGCAGTGCTGATAAACACCCCTGAAACTTTCTCATTACTCAATTGTATGCAAGGTTTCTGAATGGTGCAGTTGGCAGTGTAGTAAAGGGTTGTGAACACCAGAGAATCAGGAGAATATTTAGTGTTGTACAGAATTAAATTTTTGACATATTCTACAAGCTGAACCTGGAGAGGATGATTATTCCAGAGGCTGAAGCTCTTTGGTTTGCAAGCACAATGTCTAAATAAGCACAAATCTTCTACTAGGGTTGTTAAAGCCATACATGTTTAATTTTGTTTGTCAGTATTGCAGTTTCTAATTCAGCTCATTATTTGTGCACCCATGTGAGAATCTCAGTGGTTGGTCTAAGTCCATTTCAGCATGCTTACAGGCTGTTTTGCACCTTTGTCTCTACACTGCAGCTACTTCTTGTTGCTAGCAAAACACTGCAGATCTGTCGCAGTTCCAAGTTCCATAGCAGTTTCTCAAGGTGATGACTATCTCCTTCTTTGCCTCATACTACCATGTACTACTATACTATACTCTCTTCTAAAGCAAAATATCATAGGACTGTCTACTGCCTGGACTACCTTGAAATAAGTCTAGAAATAAGTTTTTCCCTAGATCATTTTCCACTGCTTATTCAGGTGTAGCAAAGGTTCCTCTAAATATGGTACCAGATTCTCTATGATTAAAATAACTCATCAGTAAATTATAACATCAAGCTATCATGCTACCTAAGTTCCTATTTCTCATTCCTCTTTTTTTTTTTTTTTTTTTTTTAAATGGAATAAACCTGGCGCTTTTCAGGATTTCAATCTTCTACAGTTCTCAGTTTCAGACACATTGTGGAGATAAATCCCAGATTCAGGAAGGGGAAGAATTCATGGTATATTGGCTTAATTCCTTTTTTTTGTGACAGATGTGTGAATCAGAATAGAAATTGGACTGTTAGACTAAGTAGTGTGGAGGTGTATTTGTGGATTGAGCAGAACAGATGCGGTCAAAGAGCCTTTTTAAAAGCTTTTTATTTTATGGCACAGTAAAGAATTTCATGGATGTTACTGTTGCACGTTTTGAAATCTATTTATGCTTCTGATATACATTCTTGGGATGTGGTGGGGTAGCACACTAAACTGAGTCAGGATCAATAGTTTGTAGATACAGCATTAAAAAAATATTTAATGTGGTCAGGATTTTGTTTTTGTGTGGCTTTTTGTTTTAATAATGTGAAATTCTTCTCTGGCTGGCTTAGTTTTTTTAACTTACAACTTCCTTTTACTGCTGACTGAACAAGGAAAACATGATAAATTCTGTTAGGAGACTTCAACAGTTCCTGATGCACTCTAGCCGAACAGTTTTCATCAGAATAGAGAAACAGTGCCCTGGTGTTGAAGGGGCTGCTCCTCTGCCAATTGAAAACATTCATTTATAGAAAACAGAGCTATTAGGGCTCTTTGCAAATAAAACAACAACAAAAACAACAGGAGGAAAACAAAAAACCAAAACATTACCAGAAAGTTTCAGGCATTGTTGTTCTACCAGTGATGTGCCAGCACAAAAACTTTAAAAATGGAGGATGGTAGCACATCATAGCTGTTTGCCACAGAATGGTGTAAGCAAATGGAACTTCATGTGCTCACAAGCCCTGTTGGAAATGACTGAATCACTGTGGATGCCAAGGCCAGGCACCTAATAGTGGGTTTAATTATTTTGCCTGATCTTACAACTGAGTGACATTAAACATGATCTATTCAGGCACAGAGATACTTTTAAAGTGTATCAGCAGTGTTTAACACCTTCACTTGTTTGAAAGACACTAATGTCTTTTCATGATATGCCATTGTTTCCAAGGGAAGCTCCAGTTTTATTGACACAAAAATCATAGCTATTGAGGGCTAATTTTAACTCTGGCACATGGAAATGCACTTGTCAGCAATTACAGTGGGCTTGTATCTGCTTTTTTCAGATTGGAAGTTACCACATTACCCTTGTTCCCTGTAATGTTCATCTTGTTTCGTTCCTTCCATGTTGTAATGAAACAGATTGCTTTCTTTAAATCATTAATTCAGGATGAAACTTCAACTGAACTCTAAAGTCTTTGGAAATTTGGGCAGATGAATAAATGTATGAAAGCTCTAAAAGCAGAACTGCTTGAATGCCAAGTCATTTCATTGAGATTAAAAGATGCTGTCATTTAATTGAAATAAATTATTGCTTAAAACTCACCAACCAAAGACCCAATAAAATGACTTTCTAGGATTTGCAATCTTTTGAAGATGACAATACAGCCCAGAATAAAATCCATATTTATTTTATATGTCAAATTAAATGAAACTATTGAAGAGTTTTTTGCACTTTGCCCACACTTCATTTTCTTCCATGGCCTACTTTTGAACTTACTAAAATTAATGTAGATACAACCAAGAGCTGTGAAGATAGGGGAATTATTGTAGCAAACAACTGCTGTAAGGAAGAAGATCAGGCAAGTATGTGCAGTATCAAAAGAATTCGTTGTGAAACTGCCTTTAAAAAGAACTACTGAAAACCATAACATAAAAATCAGTCCATGCAGCAGTTTTTAAAAATGCTGCCAGAAAGAAAAATTCCTATTACTGTTGGTCATGTTAATGGCTACCACAGACTGCACATCTGATCTGTATGCAGTCACAAGTCTGGCTGAAACAACATATTTAATCATTGGTCAAGCTAAATGGAAAGGCAGTTGAATGCTCTTCTTCAGTGATATCTACAAGTGACAGGATGCTGGATACTTAGTAAAGCCAGAGGATTGTGTTTTTAAAAGGAACGTTTATTTTTAAACTGATTGCAGTTGTAAGATTGTAAGTAGAAAGCGTAAATTGAAAGGTTGTACACGTGTGTAAGCACTCAAACAAAAAAATCAGCAAGTGCACAAGAGAAGAGGTATGAGCATGCCCTGATTAGATGCAAAGGCATTCCCTCTGTTATAAATCTCACTAGGTAGGCACCTTTGCAATTATCATCAAGAGCACACTCATGGCATGGCCAGCCTGAGCTCCAGCTTGCTGCTGCAGAACAGGAAATTCTTCTGCCTCTGTTCTTTTTCCCTTCTCATGGTGTGTCAGCGGTGTGAACCTCCCCTCCCAGTTCTCCTTTCCTGATTTCAGGGTAAACTCATTTATCCCTCCAATCGGTGTGGGGAAAAATTGTCTCTTGACTTTTCTGCTGTTGTACAGGTGCAGCTGTGTTGGAATCAGATGTACAGGGAGGGTGGCAGGAGCAGAGAGCCAGGCCCTCTTGCTCCCATCAGCAGCAAGCTGTTAGCTCAGCTGCAGCCATTTTGATAAGCTGTGCCCTCAGCTTCATCAGGGGCATGGGTGGTGGGTGAACAGGAGGGTTCTTGTAACACCTTATCTTTTACACTTGTTCTGCTTGCTGTAATGTTCTATTTTTTGGTATGTGCCAAGACTTTTAAGTAATGGCTCAAAAAAGCATCAAAGCATCTATGGGATGACTTTCACCCTAAAAAAGCATGTTTCTCCTTGCTGCTGAAGATGAGAGTTTAGACTGCCCTCAGAGGAAATCTCAGTGACCTGACAAACTGCTTTTACTTTGCCCTTTTGAGGATAGGTTCACAGTGGCTTTGTAAAAGGTCTTGTGTTTGTGAGGGGAATGTAACTAGACATAAGACACTAAAGTGACAGAGGTAGGCATGGGAGAACAGGAACTCCACATGCCACTTCCAAGTGTCCAGGATTTAACCAAAAGCAGCAAAAGTGGCAGTATTACATTTCCACTGATGATGCTATCTGATTCTTGCCTAGTCTGGTCAGGCTCTTGCAGCTTCCATATGTGCAGAGTTGGCAGTGGAATGGCTCTGAACATGAAATTCAATCTACTGAGTCTCTCAGGTTCCTCAGATTGCTCAGTCTGCCTTCCTACTATCTTTCTTAAAGATGACTAAACGGAATAACGGCTGGTGGTAGTTCATCCCACTCATGACTTTGTTCATCATTTAGACTTCAGATATCAGTTTCTGTGTCATTTCCCCTTGCATTCTCCCTTTTGTCTTACCTGAGAAGATTTTGGAATAGTCTTTGAACAGAAGCGTAGATTTGTTGGCTTGAATGCATCTGATCTTCCTGGTGCTTGTTGACTGTTCATAAACAATGTTCTATAATAGGTAAAAATAGATTTTTGTTACCTTGAACAACTCAGAGTGCAGGCTCCTGGTGAGAAAAAAAACATTGTGATTAGAAAAGGGAAACAAAATTCACAGTAAAAATCTATACCTCTCAAATGTCAAGGGTAGCTGGTAGAAATAAACTATTTCCTTGTGAATGTGAACAGGGATTAACTTTGTCAGTGATTAACCACTACTACTAACTAAAAATGCTAGAAATTTCAGAAATTCATCTTTTACTCTGGTGTCAGAAGAATGTTTGTTCTAATATCTGCTGATGGCAATGTTATGTGTAGAAAGGAATCAAAATCTATACATAACTTTATGAGACTTGAATATTAGCAACCAAAGGCTGGATTTAAATCCTCTCTCAGATTTTTTTCCTGGTGGAATCCATTGCTCAGGGACTGCATAGAGCTGCTGAATAGTCTTTTACTAATCATGCTTATTTTAACCAGCAAACTGCAATCTGAGCACAGCTGAGGATGCAGAGGCTAGATGAGAAGTTGCAGACCAGCAAGAATTTGGGAAAGATGAGGTGGAATTGGGGCATCTCTTGTGTGGTGCTGTGGCTGTATAAAAAGAAAAACACTGCTTCTAGAGACTGGGCTTGCCACTGCAGAAAGGAATCATTTGCAACAGGGGAAAAATGGAATGTATGGCCTAATGCAAAACTAGGGGTCATTAAAAAAAAAAAAAACAGGGAGGCAATAATATCTCCTCCTCATGATCTTAAAGGTCTTTTCCAACCTGAGCAATTCTATGACTCTATGAAAGAAATTCATACGTTGCTGACTATAGGCTGAGCTATAAGGTTGGGGTTACAGAACTCTTCTGCTGCCCATCTGTATCCTGGCTGTACTCCTGGCTTGTATTTTAAATTAATTAGTTAATTTAAATTCTTTTAGATCCTTAGTTTTTAACTTGCCCTGTGTGCACGAGGTTGGTGATAGGTAGCAGGCTATTCCTGACATACAAGAAAGTGTCAGTTATTCTCTCTCTCTTTGGTCCTATAGTATGATCATTATGAGATATTGTATGGAGGCTGGTACGGCTGCTGCTGCTGTTTTTTTCTGTTGAAGAAATGGTCTGATGACAGATGGAGAGACATGCTTTGCCCTAGTCTATTAAGGCAAGGTCTTGTATCTCTCTCTTTTCGTGGACAGTGAAAAAGCAAGGAAGAAGCAAGGGGAGGCATCTAGTATGAGATACTTCTTCTACTGAACCTCTTAAATTATCTTCCATGGATAACTCATCAGTCAAATCAGTACAGGTATGTTACATTTAAGAATGAATGTTAATGCCATGAATATTTGGGACTAATGTCTTCATTCAAGTTTACTGGAAAACAGGAGAAAGGAAGAGATTGTGCTGATAATAGTATACAAAGCATAGGGATAGCATGTGTTACTTTTTCTCCTTATACTGGGAAAATTTCAATTGCAAATTTCCTTAAATACATTTTCTATGCTGATACTGCAATGTGTTGGATCATTTCCTTCCTGTTTGAATGCCAGCATTTGAGAATGCTAGCTCTGAAAACGGCTTGCATAAAACACACTGAATAACAGAGTATACAATAATGGGGTAACATACATGGTGTTCTCTCAAGTGAAAATGATACTGAATGCTCAGTTTAGAGGAAAAAAAAAAAAAAAAAAGAACGTCTGGTGGATATCCAAATTAGAAATATGGCAAGGCTATTTTATAAAATAAGTATTTAATGGGTTCTCAAAGTCCAGCACAGAAGTAGCTTCTCAGAGGATAATTGCTGTATGTACACCTGCTGCAGTAATGTGCCCAGCCTCTGGTATGGTATGTTAAGAATCTTATTTGGGCTAAGTGCAGTCATCTTACTTAAACTCAAGTTGCCAAGTTTCTTTAATTCTTCGTGCCCTTTACTCCTCCATTCCTCATCTCATTATGTGGACATCTCAGGTTGTTCCCTGTGAAGAGGGATGATGGTAGTCAGCAGGAATGCAGGACAGAAGTACTGATAAGGGGAGTGCTGTGTTTGACATAGGTCTGAGCTCAGGATTACTGGAGCTGGGAGATATGACTGAGGCACAAACTTATTTCTGTAACCCTCCAGTAGAAAGGATTATGATTACATTTAGTTTTAATTGGGTTCTGTTAAGTAAGCCTGGCCCTGGGGTAAGAGAACGCAGAAGGCATGAATGGGGAAAGATTTTTTCAACGGAGTGTGAAGGAAGATTGGAGTAAAATAATTAGGGTGTCTCAAGACAGATGTGGTGCAAGGCCTATGAAGTACTCAGGGAAGAGATGGGAACTCTATGTAATGGTACATCCGTGAGCACTGAACTGTCAGCTGCTATTTGCCTGCCTCTCTTAATCAGATGGTAGGAAAGCAAAATAATTGTTCATTTGGTTACTTAAAGGAAGTCATTCAAATGAGAACTGTCCTTGAAGGACAAAGGTTCACAGTCACTATTTAGAGGAAGGGTATTCTAGTACAGGCTCCTTAGGTGCCATTCTTGTTGGCTGGGATTGTTTCAGGTCTTACCTTTTCTAACTTTACCATCTCTCTGTTCCCACCATTTTTTTCTACATAAATAACTTCTTCCAAATAGAATCATCATAGAATCATCATAGAATCATAGAATGACCTGTGTTGGAAAGACCCACAATGATCATCAAGTTTCAACCCCCTGCTATGTGCAGGGTCGCCAACCACCGGACCAGGCTGCCCAGAGCCACATCCAACCTGGCCTTGAATGCCTCCAGGGATGGGGCATCCACAACCTGTTCCAGTGTGTCATCACCCTCTGTGTGAAAAACTTCCTCCTAATATCTAAACTAAATATCTCCTGTCTCAATTTAAAACTATTCCCCCTTGTCCCATCACTATCCACTGTTGTAAACAGCCATTCCTCTTCCTATTTCTGTACCTCTTAAATCTGTATTTCCATGTTCTCATGTGAACAACAAGATCCTAATGCCAAAACACATGAATTGCCTTACGTCTCGTGTAGCTGCAGGTTTCTGTATGTCATCTGACCTGTAGCAGCTCTGCTGTGCACCTACGATTGAGGATTGAATTGATGGGGAACAGGGGTTTGATTCCCAGTGCACAGGATATGTTGTCAGCTCCTGGGGCTGCCCCCAGTTCAAGGAACGGTCCTGAGAAAAGAAATGAATGGATATTAAGAATGTTTAATCTCAATCAGATTTTCTGCTCTGTTTACCAAGATTAGCAGATGCCTTCTTTCCAGGAATACAGCCTAGACAATCTGGTGTTTTCTAGGGGAAGTGGTAATTACATTAAGTTATAAATACCTTAAAAGATTATAGTATTCCAGTTTTTCATTTAAATGATTATAAGGAAAATTACTATCATTACTTTCTACTCAGCTTTTGCAAACCCTGACTTGGAAGGAATTATCCTGAGACTTCAGCAAAAGGTTATGCTTCCAGTATTTTGTTGGTCTTAATATTTTCACGTTGTATTGTTCCTCACCTCTTACGAACTGCTGGGTGAGCTTAACAAAGTGCATAGAAATGAAGAAACATGGACATAACTTGCTTAAATAAATAATGTTTAAAGTAAAGAATAAGTTTTCAATGAGACAATTTGAAATTGCTCCAGTTAATTGTCCAACAATCCATAGCAATTTGTAAATAATGCTCTTTATGCTAGACGAGAGCAAATCATGATAGACATGCAATTTAAAAAATCAAAACAAAAGAGAAGATTTCCAACAAAATCTCACAAGAGCCAGAAATCACACTGTTGTTATGTGAAAGTTAACAACGCCCTTCTTTATCAAGCATTTTGTATACATTTTTATTGCTGTCAAGTGATGCTAGCCAACGCCGTCTACAGCTTTCCCAATTAAGACTGATTCTTCTTGGCGATGGAGAAATGTGATAGTCTAGGATACCCTGCAGCCATGAACAGCATAGCTTCATCATGGAAACTGGGTGAAAACACTTTTTTCAGAGCTCGTAGGTACTGTGTAAGGTTGTGCAGGTCTTGTTACATCTACGCTGGAATTACTGCTGGACTAGCTATAGGAGTACTTCACTGAAGGCTGCTGTGACAGGACATGGTGTTAGGAGGATGATTTTGCCTTGTTTTCTTTGCTTCAGCTCTTGTGGCTAATTGCTACTTGAAATATGATAAAATAACTGTGATTGAATAGGACCTCTGGGGGTTATTTGGTCCAACATCCTGCTTGAAGTGGGGCCAACTCTGAAGATTCGTCAGATTTGTCCTGTTAAGTGTGAAAAATTTCAAAGGTTGTAGATTTTCCAGGCTCTCTGAGAAACCTGTTCCTGTGCTTGGTATTTGTTGTACCCTTTTTCTTCTTGAATCTAACCAGAATTTGTCTTGCTACAACTTGGCACTTTTCCTGGTTTTTTGTTGGCCACCTATGAGAAGAGCCTGGCTCCATCTGCATCCCCCCTTACTTAGGGACTGTAAGATTGCTCCCCAAGGCTCCATTAGCGTTCTCTTCCTTCATGAAGCTGCAGGAGTCCAGCTGCTCTTCATGCATCATGTGCTCCATGACCTTCTCTATGGCACTTCTTGGATTCACCCCTATTTATCAGTATTTGTTTTGTACCTGGAGTTTTAAATTGAATGTGCAACTTGAAATGCAGCTTTAGTAATGACAACTAGAAGGTAAAAATGGCTTGCCCCACATCACTGGCTGTGCTATTGATAATGAAGTAGAGCCTGCAGTTTTCACTCACTGATGCATAGGCTTACTGCTGACTCATTTCAAAGTTCTTGTTCACCAGACTCCCACTTTCTTTTTCTTTAAGAATGCTACTTAGCCAACTGCTTCCCACCTTGTACTGTTGCATGGAGTTATTTTCTCCTGTGGGGATGACTTTGGATTTGCCTTAATGAAGCTCATGAGGATCCTGTGAAGAAGCCTATAGCTTATTGAGGCAAGCTGAATGGCAGCCCAGCTCTCCAGTATGTCAACATAACAATTTGACTTGGCTGAGCTTAGGTAAATGAGTTATAAGCAGAGCACTTCAGCTTGCTGTTCAAACAACTTCCTTGAAGGAAAAAGCTGAGACTTTCAAAGATCTGGCAAGGTGCAGTTTTGGCCTCTATGCTTTTTCACTTGGCTCCACATTTTGCTGTTCACTTTTGCTCATTCAAGTTTTTGCCTTTTTGAATTTACCGAGTTCTTGAATCGAAACCATAGCTTACTGAATTCCAACCTAATATTCTGTGCTTTGCTAGCTTCTGAGGGTATAAAACCATTACAGCAGAATAGGATTTTATGCTTGTACATCACCAAACTCTTTTCAGGAATTAATGGCTTCAAAGAGTTACTGCATTTAGATTTGAGTCTGAAAAGGGTTTTTGTGACAAGCATTGACTGTCAGGGGCTAGACTAGGCATTAAGGGAGGGTCAGCTGACTTTAACTTTTGTGTTTACAATGTCAGCTGATATTTAGAGCCTGATATTTGTGTCTCTTCTCAGCTTGAAGTAATTCAGTATTACTTTTTGCAAGAACGTTTTAACCTCCAGAACCAAGGTGTGCTTGGACAAGGTATCCTTCCGCTTTTCTGTTGTCTTGAATTTCTTTCAGTTAGAAGGAGCATTACTCTGTCTTAACATGCATACTGAAGAATGATATCTTCTTCTCAGGACCTCTGATTTTTGTATTTTAAATGAAAAAGGAACAAAATAATCCTGCCTAGAAAATAAGCATTTTTCTTCACACAGGATAAATATCTTTCTGTACACATTATTCAATTATAAATATTTTCTTGACATTTGAAGTGAACGATTGAGTAATGTTGATAGGAATGCTTAAAGAAACCCTGTGAAGTCTTAAAATGGGGCTCGTTTGCAAATGGCAGGCAAATAAATTGTTTATAATAGATTAAAGCTGTTCCAGTATCACTTCTGGTCTATTATTTCTAAATACAAAGTGCCAACTGCATTCTTTTGCACAATCCAGTATAATCTGTGAGTTACATTTAACATAGATACATTATAAAATGAGATTTCTTGAAAAAAGGACTATTCCTATCCTAAGCTAATACCTCATATCAGATTAATGTACTCTGGTCTTTGGTAAGATTGTCTTGGCTCTACATACGTTTTTTATTGAAAGGGCCTTAAAAATCATAGCATGCTTTTCAGTGGACCCTAAAAACTGGTAATCAAGGTCTTATTAAGCATCTACTGAAAATGAAACAGCATAGGAACTCATGCTGCTAAACATTTTTATGGAAAAACCAAACTAGACTGCTAAATGATATTTCAAGGTGTAGGCAAATTCACTGTAAGTGATAGAGAATCACATTAGAATGCAAATTACTTCTACTCAGTAAGGAATATGGTGGTGACTAATATAAAGTTGCTTATAATACACCTGATGGATGTGATGCACAAGCAATTAAAACAAACAATCAAAAAAGCTCTAAAGAGCCTCCTTTGAATAGTCAGGGGATAGTCAAAAGAAGAACACCTTCTTAGCTTTAAGATTTTCTTTGTTTTCAATCTGTGTAATTCTCTACTCCACATCACTCAAATGTTAATTATAGCTAGTCTGTATACCAAATCTTAAATACTAAAAAGCCTCATGTAAGTTTATTGAATATATATATGTATTAAAAAACTTTTGAAATAATTTCTCAGAGGAGTAATAGTGCAAATAACTCATGTAGTCTAATTTTACTAAATCCATTTTTTTTTCTGTAGTGATCTCATTAGTTTATTAATTTGTTCTTATTTGTTTCTAATATTTATCATGAACACACACTGTGTATAATTTATGAATTAAAGTAAATTCAGAGAACTAATTACAACACCATGAAAAAAGCAATGGACTAATTTCACTTTTCCCTTGCTTCAACAGAGTTTTGTTATCACAATGAATTTAAAGCATGAGAAGTTCTGGAATCTGGAGGTGTAGTTGTTTTGTCATATCTACTTCTAACTGATATCTGTTGAAAAAATTCTGGTAAGCTGAGCTTAAAAAAGTGAATAAGCTTGTGTGGTTAGGGTGACATACAACACCTTTTTTTTTTTCCCAGCTCAGGCACATGTTTGCATGCCAGCACACCATATGCCACCCAAATCCATGTTAATATTGTGCATTTTATGATTAATAAAATCTTTGCCTGTCTCCTTTCTTCTTCAGTGTGGGTGTGAGTCTCCAATCTTATAACTCATGTAATAGCTGAAAGTAAATTTTGAGCACACTGGAAGAAAGCCTGTGCTCTGCTCAGTCTCCCTCTGGTTTACCTCTAGCAGTGTAAGTAGAAGGCACTGGGGGAATCTGTCCCTCAGTTTTACTGGCTTTTTTGTTACTAGGGAATGCAGTCTCCACTGGGGCTAAGGGAGGAACTGTCCCTATTCTCATAAACCAGTACCTGAGATGCTATTTATCAGCACTTGTGCAATAGCCTCAGCAAGTGAGTTTTCTTCCAGCTCTGTTTGTCTGGAGATATTAGTGGAGTGGATTTTTTTGTTTTCTTGGGGGTTTCTTCTTAAAAGCTGGATATGTAGAAGTCTGACAGTAAATTATCATCTTCCTAAAGGCGAGATAACAAGGATATTGGAAAGGGCATCTCCTCTTGACTCCTGTATTATTGTTCACCCTTAATGCATAGCAGTCAAATTAGCACTGCAGGAAGATCTGTGGCAGCCAGTAAAGCTGCTGTCCTTCTCCTACCTCTGCCCATACATGTATGTGCCAACACACTCATGTATGTATATGTGATTTGCCAAAATAGAAAGGATAATGTGAAATTTTCTCATCTGCTTCACTGGGGAGTCAGTAGACTTATATTTGAACTATTGATATCCACTATCACTAATCAAACCCACTTTGCCTGAACTGAGAGCCACTCACATAAGCTCTCCTCACATAGTTCTAGATGAGTAGCATCCAGGTTGGATTTTCTAACCATGCTCTAGATAAAATTTTTTCCTTGTAGCTATGATGCCACCTCTGTTGCAGAACTGTGGTGCATCTGCTTTCGTGTTCTATCAAAACTTGCTTCCTGAAACCGTGATACAAGCTTGCTAGTACAAGTGTGCATTTTGCTACTGGTTTTGGAATAGATGTTATCTGTTCCTCCTGCACCACCACCGTTTTCCACAGCAGTGAATCTTTATGGAAGTTCATGTAGCCAATAGTAAACCTATTTAGGTCTCTTTTATTGCATGGTCTCTTTGTACCAGAAGAGTTAATGACAGTGACCTCTTATCTCCCCCTGGGGCACTGGGAATGTCATATTTTAAGCAAGGTGCTTGAAATATATGAAGATATTCAGAGCACTAGTTTATTTTAAGAAATGTTTCCCTGGGCAGGGTCATTGTTGATTTAATACTTCACCTTCAGTTTGTCGCCTACAAAAACCACCAGAAAAAATTTGAGTCATTCACATCTTTTCCACCTATGATGCCACAGCAAGAAATAAAATAGGTCTAGAGCTTTACAAAGTACTTTTTACAGAACTTGACAGTGTAGTGTCAGCTGTGTTTGACAAAATGACTGAAATCATCCTATTATCATTTGATACCATTTCAACCCGTTAAGATTCTGGGTGACAGTCGGTACATACTTGGAAAAGGGATGTCAAGAATCTGCTCAGTTTCCTGTGCAATCTATAAGCAATTTAGATCTGTTGGAGTACATAATGTAACAGAAAGCAGGCTGTCCTCAAGTAGCTTGGTTTTTTTTTAATTTTATTTTTTTCATCTGGGCAAGTTAAGACTGTGTCTGGCAAAATAATTTTTAAGGCAGGGAGGTCTTATTAGTAGATAGAAAAACTGATCTGTTTGTCTATTCAAGTAATAAATTAGTCTGAGAATCTTCCACTATGACAAATTAGCAATGTTTCTCAATTTAGAGTCTAGTAGAGTTTAGTTAAGTCAAAAAAGCCAACTTACGTAGCCATAAGCTCTACTCAAGCACTTGCCTAAAGAATAGCAGTGTCTAGCAGAGCCTTAAGTGCAAAATGAATAGCAGCAATCAGTGAGGTGCCAAATGTAGCCACATCCTGAAGGTAATTAAAGAAGTGACAGAGGATTTACTGGTTTGGAAGTTCTTCCTGATGCGTTTGAATGAGATTTGCTGTAGAAGTGAGTTATTAAAACAAACAAACAAAAAACAGCAGGATTTACTAATACATATCTGAGGGAGTTCATCTGGGGACTTCATAATAAATGATAGCATGCTTAGGGATAAAGCAATGTTTTTTTTCTTTTTCTCTTTCTTTTTTTGTTATTGCGGAGAACAGATCATGGGTGGAAAGCAGACAATGAGTTCAAGAACAAATCAATTTGCTGTGGGTATGTCACAAATATGTAACACGTTTAACAAGCAAACCGAAGAAGTTAAGAAAGGCAGATCTTATTAGGATGAGCTGGACAAACTAGCAGATCTTATTATGGGTTGTTTGCGGTTTCCAGACTGGCATTGAATGTATTTGCTTTGGTAGACTTGAGAATGAATGCAGGTTTGATCTATGTACTCTGTGGGAATTTTACCTGCATACAGCTTAGCTCTCTTTGACTTCTGATCCACATCTTATTTTTTTCTGGAGCATGCAGGGGAAAATCCCAAGAGCTGGTGCATTAAGGTGAGTAATGCTGTGCTTTTAGCAAGCTTAATTAAAGTTCCCTGTAGATAGTCCAAAGGGGAAGAACATTGGTCATTCTACTTACAGAAATCACATATCACGCTGTTAAATGCAAATGTTCGGGATTTATTTGGCAATCTGGACTCTTGTCTTGATCTTAGATAGGAACAGCTCTTTGCTGCAATTTGCAGCACCAAGACAATATCTTGTTTGTGTAGCTTTGATGTTAAAGGAATGTGTCAATTTGCAGTCCTGTTGCGTTCACAATTAAGACAGATTGACCATTCCTTTTTTTTTTTGAGGTAATTCCTAATCTTAATTATTTTCCTGGCTTATAAAGCCAAAGTAGAATCACAGAATATCGCAAACTGGGAGGGACTCATAAGGATCACTGAGCCCAACTCCTGGCCCCACATAGCACCACCCAAAAATCAGACCATATTGCTGAGAGTAGTGTCCAGATTCTCCTTGAACTCCAGCACTCGGGGCAGTGCCCACAGCCCTGTGCAGCCTGTTCCATGCCCACAGCCCTGTGCTGCAGACCCTTTCCCTGACCCTCAGCTGCCCTCCCCTGATGCAGCTCCATGCCGTTCCCTGGGCCCTGTCGCTGTCACACAGAGCAGAGCTCCTCCCTGTGAGCCGCCATCAGGCCTCCCCTCAGCTCCTCTGCTCTGCACTGAGCCAACACAGGGACCTCAACACCCCTCACACCTCTTGCACTCTTGACCCTTCACAGTAGATCAAGATGAACACTCAAAAAAAGGGGAACACTCAAACCAATTTGGGCAAGTTATTAAATAGAAGGCTTGAAAACATACTTATGATTACCCCGGCCATTGCGTGAAGTTTGAGTCCTTTTTAATTTTATTTCCATTCCAATATCTCCCTGCAGTTTGAAGCCTACTTATTTGCTGGAGCCGAGTCCATGATACCTCAAGTTTGTGTTAATTTATTTGATCCCTTTGGGAGGTCGCTGTTGCTCTCTGCCTTCATTCTGAACTCTGAAAATGCATGTGTAGGAAATGGATAATACACCATTATGGTACAGTGTAGTCACAGTAACATTGGATCAAGAGCACATTTAGTCTATCGGGTACTGGAGAACATTTTGCTGCGAGATGTCTCTTTGTTTCTTACCCATTGATTAAAAAGTCCCAATTTTCCAAAACATTTTCAATAATCATAAATTGTTTGGTGTGCAGTTCTCCTGTGAGTAATAGAATTTGTAAAAATTTCCACTGCATAAAGATCCTCAGGTCACTAAGTTCTAGAGTACTGTAGCCACCACAGGAATTTTCCACCTAATAGAAAAATCCACTATGTTAAGCTGAATTAGGACAAGCTTAAACCACCATTCAATTTTTTTTTTTTTCCCACCCAAGTCAGGAAAAAAGTCCCTGGGGAAAGGGAGCATGAAAGTAGCAAATACCTACATGCTCTGTCCGTGTGCAGTTTAAGACTTCTATAAAATTGTAAGTTGGCATATTCTGATACTGTAAGTCAAATGAAAGCATATTATGAATTTCATTTGACTTTTATAGGCTAACTTAAGTGGTATCTTATCCAACTGAACACACATTATTCCTCCTTAAATAAAATAGCTCAGCAGCCTTTACTTCACTGTAGACAAAGTTAAGCTGTTTTACAGCATAAAATTATTTTAATTAAAACACGGAGATAGGGTGAAGAATATCATATCAGAATTTCTTAACCTTTGGGTCAAGAAATTTATTTTTACCATTCTTAACTCGTTAAGCCCTTTTTAAGTGTTTTCAAAATTGTTACTGTGGAGAAAAAAAAAAAAAAGAATTTCAAACAGTTTGGCTTCAGAAATATCCATTCTGGGTGCTACCTAATTTGTGCCACTTAGCACTCTTTATGAACAAGATTTTCATCTAAAGGAAAAGAGTTTGGTTTTATTTTTCCAAAATACCACATGCTTTCTGAACTTTTTTAGAATTCAAATATATTCCCAAGAAAGCTGCAGATATTGTTGTGTTATCTGAAGAGATCTCACATTTTCTAGGTAATCAACTGCTGTCAGAGCAGTTCTGAGGGTTCCCCGAGCCATCTATGCTTCTTCAGTCCTCCTCAGTGATTGTTTATTTGGAAACTTCTGTAGTTGCACGCACTGAGAAAGGCCCTTTTCCTGTATGATGAAGGCACATTTTATTTCAACATTACACCCATAACCAGAAAGTTATTAAAGAGATCTTTTACCACAACTCTGCACACTAAAAATGTTTAATTTCATGTCATAACATTACCTAGAATAAAGATTTATTTATTTTAACCTTTATAAAATCAGTTTTTTCCAGGATTGAGTAGGTTACGGACAAGAGAGACTGTTCATCAGACTTCCCTCACAACTTGTTCTTACTGATCGTTGACAGTCAAATGATTTTTCAAAATATCATTGCATTCCCATCTCATTTTCACTGTAACTTATTATTCAAGAGTGGGATGTCAGACATACTATACTGTACATTGTTGTTATTACAAATGGTTTATTCTAGTACAGTTCCATTTTCTTTCATCTGGAAGAGCTTCCTGATTATTATTTATAAATTTGGACGACTTCTATGTTCTTTTCTGTGTCCTCACGTATTGCTGAGAGCGTAGCTGCAGTTAAAACTTTTGTCACTTTCAGTATATCAGAGTCTGTAATGTACAGTGTTTCTGTGAAATCATTAAGGCATGATTAAGGACAAGCATTTAACCCCTAATCGATATCTTATTGAATTTAGTTTCATTCAGGTAGTATGTTGTTCACAACGTTGTTCTGCTATACAGAAAGGAACAAATTTTATCTTGTCAATAGTAGGAATCAAAATGAGAATGGTGGTAAAATCAAAAGGTTTTTATTTTATTTTGTTTATGTTGAAAGTTTTATCTTTTACAGTGTATAGACACTAGATACGGGAGAAGAAAAACATACATTCAGAGGTGATCACTCATCGTTTTGCTTATAATAGTCATAGAATCTCATAGAATGACCTGGGTTGAAAACAACCACAATGATCATCTAGTTTCAGCCCCTCTGCTATGTGCATCCACCAGACCAAGCTGCCCAGAGCCACATCCAGCCTGCCCTTGGATACCTCCAGGGATGGGGCATCCATCTCCTTGGGCAACCTTTTCCAGTGTGTCATCACCTTCTGTGTGAAAAACTTCCTTCTAATATCTAACCTAAACCTCCCATCTGAGTTTAAAACCATTCCCTGTCCTATCACTATCCACCCTCATAAACAGCCATTCCCCATTCTGCTTATATGCTTGTGGAAGGCCACAATGAGGTCTCCTGGAGCTTTCTCTTTTCCAAGCTAAACAAGTCCAGTTCTCTCAACCTTTCCTCATAGGAGAGGTGCTCCAGCCCTCTGAGCTCTCTTCTATTATCTTTTTTTCTTATATTCTAAAATGGCATCATTCATGGAACAAAAGGAAAGGTAACATATATTTTAACTGATTATGACTAAATCTGGAATGATTTATGAAAATAGAGTTTATTTTTAAAAGTCAACAAATAAATTGTACTATATCAGGGGAAGAAAAAGAAACATGAGGGCATCAAACAAGGCAAGTACCAAATTGTACAATTGACATTAGTGGTTCTGTGTTGACCCTGAGAAAAGTATTTCCCTTAGCATTTCATTTTGTACTTGAGCTGCAACTGGCAAACGCCCTGTAAATCTACTACTGCATGTCTTTTTCTCAAAAATGTGAGTTAGCAAAATAGTAAGTAATTTGCATCAATAAATTTAAGTGATAATGATCTTGGGGCTTGAGTGTCTGAAACAATTAGCACCTTCTGTGGTTACTTAAATGCCAAAACACAACTGATTTCCTAAGGGAGTTTTAAAAAGCCTCTTGCTGCAAGTAAAGAACAGAGATATTTTTGTTCTGATGAATAATTAAAATTAATTCCCTGCTTTATTAGAAATCACTGTGATATTGAACTTTGGTAAAAATTAGAAAAGCTGAAGAAAATTGAGCCACCTTATTCTCAAGAACAGGATGTGTTATTTGTTGTTGTTATTGTTGTTTTTAAAACACCTTTCGATATTTTCATTTTCCTACACAATACCTCCAAACTTTTGTGCTTTTCCATAATTACACTTATTTCCATAAAACATTACAGCAACAGTTTAGATTATACAGGATGGAAAAAGGAGAATTGAGAAAAATATTTGTTTCCCTAATGATATTTGGCCACTTCTCCCAGGTAACTAGGGATAGAACAAGGGGTAATGGCTTTAACTTGCACCAGGGAGGTTCAGCTTGGATATTAGGAAAAAATTATTCTCTGGAAGAGTGGTGCGGCAGTGGCACAGGCTGCCCAGGGAGGTTGTGGAGTCATTGTCCCTGGAAATGTTAAAAAAAAAATGTGATGTAGTGCTAAGGGACGTAGTTAGTGAACATACTGGTGATGGGCTGGGGACTGGACTAGATGATCTTAGTGGTCTTTTCCAATTTGAATGATTCTGTGATTCTAGACAAAAATATCTGGTAAATGTCTGAGCACTGGGATGTCAGGAAAAAAAAATGGATCGTACTAAGGTTTAGGCTTGCTTTTTTTGCTTTTTTATTATAAGTATGTGAATACAAATGTCCACACACAGCTTGGAAGATACTGGGAAAAAATTCTAAGCACTATGTATGTGTACACTTACCCTTTTAAATCAATATTCATAATTAGAAACATCTGTAAAAATATTTTCTGTAGTGTTACTGGATCAATGCAGAAGGGAATGAGTTAAATAGAGTGAACTATATGTTGTAGGCGATCAGACATAGTGCAGATGCTATAGAAACCCTCTGGCCTAGGAATATTTCAGTCAACACCAATTTCATTCTAGTTAGATGATGGGCCCAGCTGCAGAATAATCCAGGAGAACTCAATAAGTTATAGTGAGGGATCTAGCTAATTGCGCATACTGCACAATAGGATCTCTCTAAGGCTTCGGCCAAAGTGTTAGATTTCCATTAGCAATTCAAAATGAGATGTTAATGAGACATTTAGAATGAGAAATCTTGGTCAGTGTTACCTGAATTTCAAAATTCATTGTGGCACAGACCTACTATTGTATTTGCTCATTGTTACAGCTAGAGAAAATAATGCAATGGGCCCTGTAAAATTACACATAAGGTCTTATCCACAGGGAGGAGAAGCAGAGTGGAATTTGAAAGTAGGATCCTTGGGTTCAGTGAACCATCTGTGTTTATGAATGCATCTTGACTTGCTGAAGAAGGAACCATCATCCTGTAAACAAAAGGCAGTATTACAGTCAGTTGAAATTAAGCTGAAGAATCCTATTAGAGAGAAGTAACAGACAAATTTAGAATCCCCATTATCTGGAGGGGGAGTAAATCCTAGAGGGAAGTTGCTTCTCATTGTTGCTCTTGATGACGTTGCCTTAAGACCATGAAGTTGTCCTGCAAGATGTAGGGGTAATTATGCATATACTGAAATCTGTTGACTTAGATGGTTTCTAGCTTCCCAAAACTTTCCATGCAAACACAATACAGTCACATAATTGAAAGAGTGCCTTTTCATATCATACAAAACGTTTCTTGAAGGCCTTCTGAACATTCGTCTGTGTAACAGTTACAGATCAAAGAAAGACCAACTTTCTTTGAGGAGAGGCTTTAACTTCCAAGCTGAACCCCGATTAGTGCAAAAAGAGGAAGTCAGCTTCATCTCTGGTCTTACTGCATATTTAATCTTTGTGGAAACTTAGGCAGAGTTGGTTTTGATTGTGTAGGATTTATCTCTTTGGTTTTTTTTTTACTCTTTTATACTGGAGTGCTTAAACTGGCGTCATCCTGAATAAATATTATATTCTAGAGAAACTGTTAAAAAAGCAGAAAATATACATAAGTGAACTACATAAGTGAAAACAGGTAACTTAAAAAGAGAAATGGAGGAAATATGAAGGCTCCTTCAAAAGCAGTGCGTCCCACTTTATGATGTTAGCCCACAACATCAGAGGCAAGTGTTGGCGGTATGGCAGTAGAGGTTGAATTTTCCCACCAATATCCCATTACTTTTTGCTGCTGTGTGACAGATGGCAGCAGAGAGGCAGTCTGACACAATGGTGTCTGACATGGTAGCGCATATGAAGTAAAGGTGTGTCACTGAATTTCTCCATGAGGAAAAACTGGCACCCATTCAAATTTATCAATGCATGCTGAAGAGTGGTGGAGACCAAACAGTGAATGTCAGCACCTTGAGGTAGTAGGTGGTGCATTTCAGCAGTGGTGACAGCAACAGTCTCACTTCAACTGGTGAAGAGCTTTATGAGTGCAGCATGTAGGCTTTTGCTCATCGCTGGTGAAATGTGTAGCTACTGCAGGCTGTTGAAAAATAGTGTTTTGTAGATGAGAATTTGCTTTATCAAAAGCAAAAGTGTCATTGTGCTTTTTGTATCTGTTTTAGTTTCCATGGAAATAAATAGGAGATGTTACTTTCAGAGTGACCTATATATATATATATACTCCTTGTATAAGGAGAGACAAGAAATTTTTATCTATTGTGCTGGATGGATTCAGATTCCAGTAATAATAAACTGAAAAAAAAGTAAATGACGTAGGAAAGAAGGTAAGTCTTCAAAAGCTGTTTAGACTGTCTTAGAGAAAGTGGTGACAAAATAGTTAGTTGTCACCATTGCTGTGGACCCAGTGATTTATGAAGAGACAGGTGGTACCAGAGGCAAAATGGATGTTATTAAATGGGATGTTAAACAGCAGTCCCTTTGTGTTAATGCTGTGAACTGTTCCCTGTACAGCAAGCAAGGTAACAGGATATATAGGGAAAGTTCCAAAGTATTACAGATAGAAAGACATCAACTTGAGAAGATTAATTTACTAGGAAATATTTCACTGAATGAATTAAGTCCTTCTCTGCTGTGTTCTCTCCTCTATCAGAATGAAATCTGATTGCTAGTAATTAAAATGATAGAGAAATCATGTAGAAGTGTCTGCAGTTTGGGATAAATTGACTTCAGTTTTGAGGTAAAGAAGTAAATATAGCTGTGGGATGTGTTTCAAATAGAGAACACAGGAATAGTGGACCAGGCAGAGAGTATTAAAAGCCTCTGAATATAAGGACATGGCAAGCATTTAACCCTGTGTTCCCAGAACACTATGCTAACCATCAATGTATTGTGCTTCCTGTGAACATCACTGACTGTATTTGGAAGTTCATGGGGTTTTTCTGTTTTTGTTTGTTTGTTTGTTTGTTTAATTACCTCTGAATGAATCCAGTTTGTTTCCATATATTTGTGAATTTAAAAAAAATCGTAACTTCTGATGACAAGATGCTTCACTGGTACTTAGCATGGCATGAAGAGTTTTAGAACAAATACAAGGAAGCTATTTTTCCTTCAGTCAGTAATTACATTGTCATGGGATGTTGTGGATGTCAAAGTGGTGGTTTCAAGAGCCATTGAACAAACTTATGGAAGGAAAATCCAGCCAGAGCAATTAAAATAACAAATGGAATTTTGGGCTGTGAAAGTTCCCTGGGAGAAGCATGTCCTGTCTGTAAGCCCATGCATAGGATGTTAATCTGGTTGACATTTGGTATAGCTCAGAACAGTTTCCATGTATTCCTCACTGAATTGTCAGTGTTGCTTGATGACTTTAATATTGAATGAAAACCAAATGAAAATCATTTTGGCGTTCTTCATCTCTCAGCTCTTTTCTTTCAGCTTAATGTGGAGTTAGTTCCTGAGCAGGATATTGTGAAGGATAGAAATAATGCTTTGTAACTCTTCTCCCTGTTCAAAGAGGTCTCATCAGATATTTATGAACATTTGCTTCCCTTTGATGGTATTCAGTGCAGAGTGCTGCTGAAAGCTCGCATACCATTTGAAAAAGTCTGATATTTCAATATGCAGATGACAGCTGTGAGTTATTCCTTCTCACCATAAGGGATCTATAACCTAAGTATTCAGAAGCTTAATAGATGCCAAAACAATTGCACAGGGTTTGTTTCACTCCAGCAAGTAGTGTTGTGGTAGAATAGGGCTAACTGAGAAACAGCTGGGCATCCAATAATGAGAAATGTGAATATAATCATGCATCAATTCACAAGCATTCTCATGGCTATTTGTAAAACTGATGATCTAACTAAGTTAAATTGCAGGTACCAGTTCTCCTCCTAATCCTGTAAATGTTCAGACCTGTCACTACCATAGGAGTCAGCAGACTAAAAACGTCAGATGTGCAAATTTCCATTCTCCTCATTGAGGATTAGCACTGTGTCACACTCTTGTGGCTCTGAGTCTTTGAGAGCATACCCTGGTATCTTGCTG
Organism: Lagopus muta; assembly: GCF_023343835.1. NCBI lineage: Eukaryota > Metazoa > Chordata > Aves > Galliformes > Phasianidae > Lagopus > Lagopus muta. The sequence continues at coordinate 60,478,332 of NC_064435.1, read as the reverse complement.
TCTGCCAGGCAGCCCTTCTAGGAGACAGAGGTCTGTTCAGCTTCTTGTGGCTTCAGGGTTGTGCACTTTTCCATGGTTCTGTGCAGCCATTACCCCTTGGACTCATCCAAGAAGGTTTTTCTTTTAATTTTGGCTGCCATACTGTACTCCCCAGAGAGGTTTCTTGTCCTTGTGCACCCGTCACCTTTCAGGCAGGACGTTCTCCCTGTTTATTCTGATTCCTTTCTTGATAGAGGTCGATGGTCTTTATTTGCCAGACTCCTTTGAAGAAGGTTCAGGAAGGTTAACACTTCAGTCCTCAAACTTGTTCAACTCCTATGTAGCAGTTCATCTGACTGTTTTCCTAATTAAAATAAGTGATTCCGTTTCCTTGGAAATGGAAACTATGATTTTGAGAAGTGCCATCTGTGATATTAATAATTCTTTGTCTCAGTGAGATTTAGAACTCCTCACACATCTTGCTTGGTGATGTGCTAATGTTTCTCAGTGAGAATTGTCCATACACAATTGTCTGTACCACATCAGTGCATTAAGAGATACATTTAATATAATTATTCATTAATATGTTTATTTTCTATTTGTACACGTCTTATTTCCAGCTCTTGACTGAGGCTAAGCAAAACAATTAATATGTTTGGGATGAGTAGATTCAAACCCTTCCTTCCAAAGAAAAATCTGTCATGCACTAAATCACGTGTACCTGAAGGTACAATTACAGTAATAAATTTCTCCAGCCAAACGCATTGCAACCATGCTGTTATAACGTGCAGTCAAGTTCAACCATGCAGCACGTCTGTCTCTTTTGTAACATGAGTCAAAAAGTGAGCTGGCTGCAGTTCAGCTCAGTAAAATAGAGGCGTTATTGTCAATTTAGGTGGAAGAGCAAAAACAGCATGGTCTCCATTGGGTGATGTTTTTAATTGTTTCAATTTTTGGCTTTTTATTCTTCACTCCTGTTAGTCATGCTCAAATTAATAACCCAGCCAGCTTCTTGTCATCTGCATGTGGCCAGGACTCTGCAGTCTCCACCTTTTTCTAAGAATTTTGTTCTTATGCATACTTTTGTTGTATTGCAATTAGATTTCTGCATAGCATTGCTCCTGAACCTAGTAATAGTCACTTGATGAGAGCAGTTCAGATTGGTTATGGGATGGGCATTTCTGTGGTGTTTGATCTTGCCCTTCAACAACATTGCCCACTTGTAGGCATATGTTAGGGTTTGACAATAGATAATGGTGAGCAGCAACAGGGTCTGGGATCTCTGAAAAGGTTACATTGTAAAAGGGTTTGGGGATACATTCTTCAGACTAGAGACAGGAGGAAGGCTTTGTAACAGCTTGTCTCTCTGGCTCCTTAAAGCTATTAACTTTATCTGAATGTTTACTTTTTCATGCTTGTGACAGACTGCTCAGTTGCTTGCAAGGAAGAATGTTATATATGGTATGTGTTGTGAAATGTGACATTAAACAAATGTGAAAGTCTGTTTTCTCCCAGTTTTATGCTTTTCTTTTCTTTTTTTCTTTTCTTTTTTTTTTTTTCTTTTTCTCTTGCTTCTGTCCAGTTGTGGCCAACTACAGTATTAGGTTCTTTTTCTTCATCTCTGAGGCATATTTTGAACAATTTTGGCAGTTTCGATCAAGGAATAGACTGACTCCTGTAATTAATTGTGGTAGCCCAAGAGGCAGAGAACTGAGACTAGTCAGTATGAATGTGCAAAGGTGACAACACGATATGCTTGTGTAGAGGAAATGCCGAGTCACATCTCAAAGCAGTGATTGAGCACCTGGTGGGAAGGCAGGGCCAACCCAGGGGAACTTAGGTGCATGCAATACAGCTAAGTGACCAGAAGGGTTAGAGCCAGGATCCATCCCTTCCCAGATCTCATTTCAGGGTTGGCACAGGGAGGCAAAGGTATCCTCATGGAGGTCTCAGACCTTCCAAAGGTAAGCACCTTCTTTCATTTGTTTCTGCATCTACAGTTGCTGCCTTTTTGCTTGTCCTCACTTGCTGTAGCCAAAGACTTTGCTACCCCACTATTATCACTGTACTTTCCATCATGTTATAGCATTACAGCTTGTAACTAAATCTTAGACATCAGCACCTCACACACTGTTGTACATATTTTGGACTGATTGTTAACATATCTCTGCTGTGCAAATCTTAATAGTTTGACAGAGAAGTGTATGGGAGCTGTTGATCATGGCCTGAACCTTTGATTGACCACCTGAGGCAAGCAATTAGTCAGCTGTAAGAGCACAGGGGAAGGCAATTCACCTGTGCTACAAAAAGGGGTGGACCCTGGCATCACCTCTCCCAGATCCCATTGAAAGGTTGACTAACACTGAGGAAGGATTTTTTTCTAGAGATTGCTCCTTGTGGAGTTTATTATGAGCCTAGAAAACCACTGAGCATTTCCATTTATTTTATCTTTCCATTGCGATAATCTTACTAAGCCTAACCTTTGTACACCTATTGATTGTACAAGGAAAAAAAAAAAAAAAAAAAAACTTTTTAATATATTCCTGGGAGAAATGCTTTGTGTCTGGGGAAGCATTGTTTTCATGTAAGAATCTTCATAAATGTATAGAGAGAAAATAAGTAAGAATGGAGAAAGTTTATATAACAGCAATTCTGAACCTCCCAGCAAAGTGACCCACTGATGTCCTTAAAACTGTATAAGGTGCTGAATCATGGCCTGAACCTCTGATTGATCACCTGAGGTGAGAAATGAGTCAGCCATGGAAGCACAGGTGAAAGCAAATCCCCTGTGCTGCCGGAAGGGGTGGGGCCTGGCTCCACATCTCCTAGACCCCTTTGAGAGCTGACTACCAGTGGGAAAGGGTCTCTTCTGGAGATCCGCTCCACTGGAGTTTCATAAGTGAGTCCGGGATATGGGTAAGTGTTCCTATCTTTTCTGCTTTGGTGTAATAACTGTGTAGCCAAACTCTCTGGTACATCTCATAATTATAACTTCTGTACATTCATTGATTGTGCAGGTGGCTTCACTGCAGTGAGAAATATTTTGTAGGCAGATAACAGTTAAAGAATGTTTTGATGTTCTGTGGTGTAAGGACAAATTTTAGTGTGAATTTTACTTCAGGTAATAGACTCTAAGTCTTTCCCATTTAGAATGTGGAAGTTTATTTCTTTGTAACTTCTCTCGTGTAATTTTTTCATGGGCTACAGCTTCCAACTGTTATTTTGCTATCAACATTCTCCTTGTTTCATGTATGTATTTCTTAAAATGATTATTGTCAATGCATTAACAATATTGTCTGGTTTTAAGTTGATGTGGAAAACAAAGTAAGTTCCTTGCAGGTTGGGATGGGTGGATGAGGGGAAAGACTTTCAGATAAGTTCATATTCTTAAAGCTCTGTTGTCCTTGGTTGCTTATAGAAGTAAAGTAGCAGTACAGCAATCTAGCTGTGCTTGGAATAAACTGATCTTTAAGTAGGAGATGGGGGAGTAAGGATGGAGGGCAGTGCCTGATCGCAAACTTGATTCCTTCATATTGTGAGCTTGCTAACAATCCATCAAACTGACAATGGAGCCTCTGCTGTACCAAATGTTGTTTGTTTTTCTGTAATAAGAAAAAAGTTGCATATATTATGCAATTTTGAAGCCTGTGCAGTAGTAATCTGTATCCTTCTGAATAGTAAGAGCAGTAATTCTATTATTGCAAGTTACTTGCAAATAGAATAATTTTTCTTTTATCATATCAGTTCAGTAAGTAGATTAGTATAAGCTTGCAAATGTCTTATGCAAAATCTTTATTCTCTTAGCTGAATACTAAACAATGAGTACTTGGATATTGATAGTAATTAAACTGTTTTAATGAATTGTTGCAATGAAACATTGGAGATTGGTGTACAATAGTTCAAGTAGGCAGAGAATAATATTGTTTCAAAAAAAAAAATAATAAAAAAAAATTGCTACTACTGGAGCAATGGCAGCTACTATTAGACCCTTTGGTAGACTGACTTCCAAAACACCTTGGAATCAAATTCTGAACTTCAGCTATTTGTTTTGTTAATACTTTTCTGCAAGCTCAGGAATTTGTACTATTCTAGTCAAGAACTGAAATATGTTTTTCAGTACTGACTAGCATTATCTTTTATTTGCTTTCAGTCCTGGCCTCAATTAAATGTATCATTGTTTGCAGCTGGGGGAAAAAAACATAATCAAATTAATTATCAAAGAAACCCAGAAGAGATAATCTTCAGTGGGACTTGAAAAGGTCATTTAGTCCAATCTGCTACTCAAAGCACGGTGTACTGTGAAAGCAGATGGGTTAATTCCTAGCACTTCAAAGGATTATCATTTTTACTTTTTTTTTAGGATTTTGTGTTGTCTTTCTAAATGACAGGCTCTCAACTATAAATATATATATCATTGCAGAGATGTATATATTTTGGGCTGAATGGTAATATTACATATATCCAGAGTGTTGATTGGGGGCCATTAGGAGAGTGGTTACTTAGATGGAGCTTGCTTTACAAATAGGCACAAGAGGTGGTACCAAATTTTCCTTCAACTGTGAAATTTCTACTGACATCTAGTGCTATATTCCAAAGTCTGCTTTGGGAGATGGTATTTCTGAATGCAGAAAAAGTTTCAATAACATTTTCTTGGTTTTCTTAAATTATTTGTCAAAAGGTAATATCACAATTCAGATATCCCAGCTTAGATGGAAAACATTGAGGTTTTGACTGATGTAAGGAGAGATGTTCTTGGTTTTTTTTTTTTATTATTTTTTTTTCAGGCTGTTAGCATTCGAGAGCAGAGTGCTCTAGTTTTCCATGCTTGGGCCAAAATATTTTATAAATTATACAGTTTAATTGCTACCCTCAAATTTCTCCCTGTCCAATAGTTTATTTCTTACTAAATAATGTCATTTATTGTACTAAACATTGCTCTTTTTTTTTTTTTTTTTTTTTCTCCAGTGTGACAATGCAAAGGGACTCAAAGCCTTTTATGATGCAATAAAATATGGACCTAATCATCTGATGGTTTTTGGTGGTGTATGTGCAACCGTTACCTCTATCATTGCTGAATCTCTAAAAGGATGGAATTTGGTTCAGGTAAGACATGGATTGGATTATATTGAAATGCTGACTATTTTGTGCCTCTGTCTTTTTTTTTTTAAAAAAAAAAAAAAAAAAAAAACTTAGCACTTGATTCTGTTTAAACTTAACATCTTATGTGATATTACTATACCAGAATTTTGAAGGTCAGTGTGTCAGAGCAGCCACTTCTATGTAGCTTTAAATTCTAAGACATGACATTGTGCTCAAAAAGCGTGAGAATATGGGGCAACAGTTTGCATCTCAGCAGATTAATGAAGTAAAATTAATTAGATCTATCTCAAAAAAAGTAAACTTTAAGTTTGGTCATGCTAGGTGAGCAAATCTAGGCCTTCTCTGAAGTTAGAGGAAACAACTCACCAGTCCTTAAATTATGATACACTAGGGTTTACATGGTCTCTACTCAATCATAATGCAATAATTCCTATTGACTTTAAAAGTGTTAGCAGTGCATAAATTGTAAGTAGTAACTGCATAAGTATCTCAGTACTTGACTTACAGAGCACATTTATTCCCAGCTGTTCTTTCTGACTTTCTCAAAGGTCAAGTTTGTGGAAAGGTTTCTTCTGCTGAGGAACCAGAATTTATTAATACTAATCTTTAAAATGCAAATGATAGCACTGTGTTTTTTCTTCATTTCTTCAGTCATCTGCTCAGTGATAATCTTTATGTTGATGTCTGTTCAGCAAGTTTTGCTTTTGAGCTGTGAAATAGCCCTGACTTCTTACTCCATATTGCCCAAAGATAAAAAAATACATATTATGTAGAAAAATAACAATATATAATAATTACCTGAGGTTTCTCTTACAAACAGACACATCTTTTCCACCTGGAATACTCACTGAGATGAGTGTAGAATGAACAAATGAAGCATAATTAAGTTTGTGAAGATGATGATCAGAGTACAAATGAGAAAATCTTAGGAGGATAATTAAAGTAGCTTGTTAACTGTGTTTGCAGTGCGTGTCATATCAGATTTTTTTTCTTTGTTTTAGGATTTTTTTTTTTCTATGAAAGCATAGCATAGCAGTTCTTCTGTGGAAATAAAATAATAGTGTATCTCTGGGGAAAGCAGGGAAAGGAAGAGAAAGCCTGAAACTATCGTTTGCCATTCTCTCTTAGAAGTGGCTTAGTCTATGGGCCATAATGAAAGCTGGAGCTCTGTTATTTGCAAATTTGTCACATGGAACTTCCAGATGATGTAGGATGTTTTAAGAAATCGGATTTCATTTTGCTAAATCTTTTCTATTTTTACTCAAGTTCTGCCTGCTAGGGTCTGAAAATCAATTGTTTAATGCAGTTGTTCAGTCAGTAAATAAAGGCAATTAGGAAGCTTCTATTGCTTTTAAATGTATGAATGTCAATATATGTATTATGATATAAAGTTTTGCTAGCAGACAGTATCTATTTCTCTCTATTTAACAACTACAGCTGTGACTAAGTTCTAAATGTTATTAATGGTATCAGTATATCAAGGGATTCTCTGCTTCTTGGGCTTAGTGTCCTGCAGGCACTGGATCAATCCTCACATGAGATAATTCCATTTTGTGGCAGACTTTTATATATTGATTGACTGAATGACAAAAGAACGCAAATGGGAACATGGCTGGGGAGTGTGGTGAGGCTCAGTGGATGGTGCAGCTGCAATGGAACAAGTCTAGGTGCAGTTTGTGGAAGTGATGTGTCATACAGGAACAGCAGTACTTGTGTATACGAATCAGCAGAAATAGTGTGTATAAGGTAGTGAGTAAACAGAGTTCAAATCCTTCCACTCCATAGGATCCTCCACTGTGAACATCTTTGATTAAAGTTGTAACTTGCACAAACATTAAATAGGAATTCGTAGTTCTTGAAAATAGAAATATAATCAGCCTTCTAATAAGACACAAGACTCTTCTCCCATCATTAATACTTGAAACATTACCTCAAGGAATCACAGCAAAATCACCTTAGTGAATTTGTGACCATTCTGATATCATCTTATACTACAGTCTAGAAAAAGTGCATATGGACTAAGGTGACACAGCACTGTGAATTAAAGAATTTGCATTTGTATGTACAACTCTATAGTTCTGTTGTGAATGTCTTCGTGAAAACTGAGCTCTTAACCCTGGCAGCAACATTTGACTTGATGTACATAGTTGTCCTGTGAGTGGGGAAAGTGAGTCTTTCTTGCAAGAGAGATGCAGGATGGTACTGAGAGTACTGGGAAGAAAAGAGTAAGAACACAACACCTGAAAAATTACTTTTGTTAACAATTGTGATACCAGACTGAATGCCTTGGAAAACTTTTCTGGAAGCCTTTTAGCCATGAATTCCAAGTTTCTGTATGACTGCTTTTCCTCCTTGTGGGGGATTTTTTTTGTTTCTACTTCTTCCCTACTCTCTCCAGTAAAAAAAATAAAATAAAATCCTAAATAACAAGTAAAAGACAAAAATACAAATGTGCTGGAAGTTAAGTTGGATTTGCTACTCAATGTTATAATAGTGATGACGGGAAGAAAAGGGAGAAATTTCTGCAAGATAGCTTTGGTCTGTACTCTCCTTACTGAATACTATTGGTAAAGACAACATCTTTCTGACTTCTACTTCACTGATAATATTGAGTTCACTGGCCTGCATCAGTGTGAAATGAGAGATCATGAGAGCTTTGATCTCAGCCTTAAGGTGCCTTTTTGTCTGTTTTCCACACTGTATTTAAACAGAAGATAGTTTTCCTTGACAAATTTTTATTTACTTACGATCAGCAACAGAACAGGAGATTTTGTTCTCAATTGGCTGTCTTCAACTGCTGGCTGATTCAATTATCTCTTACTGTAACAAAAGTAATGATTTTTTAATGAAGCTCTTTGTATCTGTGAAAAGTGCAAGTTGTTTTAGACAGCAAACATCCTTAATGACTTTGAGGTATGCAAGGTGATGCAGCCTGCAAGCTGTTTCTGTACACATGTTCTTAGAAGGAGAGGTGCAGCCACACATTTCCCTAGCTTCTCAAACCTGGAAAGTTAAAAGCTTCTTCATGAGCTATCCCTGTGTTCCTGTAAACAGGGCTCTGCTGAATGATGTTCTGAATGCAGGCTGGAGACTGCTTGTACAGCTCTGATCTGTAGTGTGTAATTAATCTGAGCATTTGGTATTCTGATTATAAAGTGTTAATAGTACTCTGTCTGGCAATGGGTCATAAAGGCGTGGCAGCGTAAGTGATGCGTTTGTTTTGTTGAAGGGGCAATACTTCAATATCAAATTCTTCAGTATTCGTCTTATCCACATTCCCTTTCACTGCGTACTTGAAGCCATTAAGCAATGAGAAGAGGAATCATTAACTGTATCTGCAGTAAAATGAAAATGAGCAATTACATATTTTTATTTTACATGCTGAAGAATACACTCCTGATAGTGTCCAGGTTGTACAAAAAGAAGATAGTTCACAATTCAAGCTCTCTCCTGTTTTTCAGGCTATCTACTGTTCATGTTTCCATATAAATTTCTTGTTCTACCAAAAGAGTCCAGTTTGTATTGATTGCTTCACCTATTTTTCATTGCCCTTTGTCACTTTTATCCAGGATGAGGATTTTGACCAAGTGGGTCATCTCTCTGGATCTGTGGAACCCCCTCCATTTTGAGGACTTTTTTCCTCTATTGTGATATTTACTTTTATTTGTAGACTACTTCTGTTATTTCTCTCAGGTCAGGAAGTAAGCCTCTTCCAGAAACAAAGTATAACTCTTACTGCTTCCTTCAGATATCCTCCTTCCACATAGTTAATGTACTCTAGTTGTAACTGCTGGCTTCCAGACAAGTAACTGCTACAGGCTCAGTGATTCAATCATAATGGCATTCACGGAATAAACCATGGTTCGGATTCAGTGTTTCATGTTGGAATGTTTTTAAAGAAAACTGTAGATACTCTAATTGCAATGTATAGCTTGTTTTGTGTGCTTGACTTCTGGCAAATAAGTCTCCCATATTAATATATGGGAGGTTCGTTTATTAGAAGAACTCCTTTAATTCTCTAACTGAATGTTGTGGAGTATTACAGAGCCTATTCTGAGATTTGTTTCATTATCCTGTAGATCTGTAAGCATTCATGATCCTATGTCTGAATTACCAGAAAGACTACTGGTATTAAAGAAAATCTCTGCTTCTAATCCTAGGTTTCCTACTGAAACAAGACTGCTGTTGGTTTCACTGTCACTTCTAATAATTTCTGACTGCTGCCCAATTGCAACCAGGTTTTAATAAAAAAAATTTCCAAAGATTATTAGCCTCTATATATTTCTGCCTAACTGAGCTGTTAGGGAGAGAGATTCAATTGAATGAAAGAGAGGCTGTGACATGAGCATGGAGATAACTTCTAGCCAGCTATGACCTGCATTTCTTTTTGCCCAGCTGCTATTATGGAGATGTGATTGATAACATTGAGAACGCAGTTTAAAAAGAAGTGGAAAGAAAATGCAGTGAAATAAAATGCAGTAGGCTATGAAGCAGGATTTGGGGTGTGTGTGTGTGTGTAGAAGTGTAAGATGCACTTTACTAGCTGTCCCTGTTTCTCATCAAACTGCATGTTAATACAGGCTATTACCAGTGTTTTTAACACCTTCATAACACAAGTCAGCCTGGAAGCTTCTACACTGACCACTGAGTCAGATTTCATCTCATTTTCTAAATTCTCAGGCTAGTTACTTGGAACTCTGATATGGTATGGCCTCATAAACTTTTGAGGGGGGGAGAAGGAAGGAAAAAAAAAAAAAGCTTTTTCACATTCCTTGGCACATTTGTTCCAGCACGATAAGTTTTTGCTACTTTTGCCTTCACTGCACAATTTCCATGTATTATTAGCCTGAGCAATGAAAAGGGCCTTTAAAGTAGTCTTTGGATAAGAAGATTAGCTCCTTCTATCTATGAGACACAGGCAGTCCCATTTGAACAGGCCTGTCTCCCATTGGAATATGACCCAATGCACCACAACACTAGAGCTTTTGGCTTCTCAACCCACAGTTTGTGTTTATTTTCTCCTTCCTTTCTTATCCAATCTCCTGAGATTTAGGGATTTTGTAGACTTCCTTTGCTGCTGTTGTACTTTTGACACACAAAGCATGCTAGGGAAAATACCTCTTGAGATCTTATTATGTAAGGTGCAAACCTGAAGACATTCTAGTCCTACTTTTGTGATTTAGCTGTGTGCACAGATATTTCGCTCTCTTCATCATAGAAATGCATGGGAGCTCCTGAACAAGAAGAGAACACAGCAGGACTGACCTTAGATAGTTTCATAAGAAGTTTCTCCTCATCTGAGAAAGAATTTTCTGCGTTTGGAAGTAGAGAGACCTTTTAGTTCTGCGAATCTCCTCCTGATACAAGCTGCCAGCAGGAACTTTGCTGTTATTGATGTGGCCTTCCTGAAGCTGTGCAATTGCTGCTGGGGCAGAAAATGCATGGGGAGTTAGATCAGTGGGATCATGCCTCCTAATTAGACGGTGTCTCTGTGGGTAGCATGCGTGCGCACATAAGCATGGTAGAACAGATTTAGGCTTAGAAAGTTAGTTGTGTATTGGAATTGCTGAGGTTGAAAGGATCTTTAAAGATCATGTAGTTCCAACCCTCTGTCATGGGCAGGGTTACTACCCACTAGATCACGTTACTTAGGATCCTGTACGACCTGGCCTTGAATGCCTTCAGGGATGAGGCATCCACAGCTTCTCTGGGCAACATGTTCCAGCACCTTGCTATCCTGAGTAAAAAAAATTTCCTCTTAATATCTAATCTAAATCTTCCCTCTCCTAGTTTTGAACAATCCCATCCTTTACTTATCATTGTCTACCCATGTAAAAATCAGCGTCCCTCCTAATTACGAGCTTCCTTCAAGTACAGGAAGGCCACAATGGGATCTTTCTGGACCTTTCTCTTACCTAGGCTAAGTAAGCCCAGATGCCTCAGCCTTTCTTCATATGAGAGGTACTCCAGCCCTCTGATAATCTTCATGGTCGTCCTCTGGACCTGCTTTGCATCCTTCTTGTACTGGGGGCCTCAGGCCTGGATACAGTATTCTAGATGGAGCCTTGTGAGAGCTGAGGGGAATAGTCAGCACCCTCATCCTGCTGGCCATCTCTCTTTTGAAGCAGCCCAGGGTGAAGATGGCTTCCTGGGTTGCAACTGCAATCTGCAGTCTGTGTCCACTTTCTTTTTTTTGTGCATCAGGGCCTCTAAGTCCTTCTCTGCAAGGCTGTTCTCAATGAGTTCTCTCAGTCTGCACACTTATCTGGGGGATTGGTCCGACACACATACAATGCTTGGCACTTGGCCTTTCTGAACCTCATTTTGTTCTTATGGGCCCACTTCTCATGTCTATCCAGTTCCACGTGGATTGTATCCCTTCAATCTATTGTGTCAGCTGTGCCATTCAGCTTAGTTTTGTCTGCCTAATTGCTGAGGGTGCACTTGATCCCACTTGATATCTATCATTTAACTTAGAGAAATGAATGTTGCAGTGCATCTGTAGAGATGAGCAAAGAGCAGTACAATCAACTTTGTGGTGAAAGTTCTCTCTTTGTGGCAAAATCACTGACCCTTATTTCTAGTGCTTCAGTTGTACTCCTATGGCGATAACAGCATTAGATCTTTGTTAATTACAGGAATTTGATCCACAAAGTTTAAATTGAAAGTATTGGAAATTTTTCAGGCTGAAGTATGGTAAAAGATATGCATCCTCTGTAACAGATGCACCATCAGATCTGTTAGGACTTTCCTTCATGTTCTTTTTGTCTTCTGCTTAAATGTACGAAAGTCATTTACAGCAAGAGGAAGTGGCTTAAGCTGGCTTTCTTTGTTTGAGATTGGCTTCCATCCAGTACACACTTAATTTAAATATGATTAGCTGTTCTTTTTCATCTTGTTTGTCTTGTATTTCTACTGCTGGATAAAGCAGCAAGTGGCAGTACTCTGGTTTACCTTTGATCTGAAGTCAGCAAGATCAGTTCATTACATAAAATGTAAACTAAAGTATTTCAAGAAAGTTCTAGAGTGTGAGGTCAGAGCTATCAAACAGTGAATCTGCATGTTTGGTCTAACTCTGATCTGCATGTTCTGAAGGGGAAAATATATTTTCTATTATTTTTGTTCTTAGATGTTCTTCCATATCAGTTAATTCCCTTTTGTTTAGTGTTGGATCAGTAATGTGAACTGAATGCGTGATGACCTAAGGAACAGAGAGGAAGTTTAAAAACTGCAAATAATTTAATTATGGAGCATTAATATGTATTTTTAAAATCTGTTTTGACTGAAACAATGTTAGAACTGAAATAATGTTAGAAGATAGCTATGTAAGATTTAAATTTGGCGATAGTCGTATACTGCACTTTCAATCTAGAAGACTAGCATATTTTCCTGTACCGAAGTCTGGATAAAAAAGATGTTAGCTACTTATATTTGCTGAAAATCTGTTTCTGGAACAACAAAATCAGTTCACTTACCTTTCCCTTTCTTCTAAAATGATTCTTGGTTTAAAGCATTCACATTTAGCTTATTTGGTGAAACCTGAACCATGCATTATTTCTAAATAGCATAAAATACATACATCTCAGATTACTATTTTATTTTGTTCACTTTATTTCTTTGTCCTGTGTTCAGTTTTGAATTGGAGAAAAATAGAAAACATGAGGAAAAAAATAGGCTGTCTTAAATGTCAATTCAACAAAGAGTTCTGGACAGTTCTTTTATTCACATACTGCACAGCAGATATTTTAATAAAATAACTGCAGTGTAATGAAGTTAAGTTTTTCAGGTTATACAAATGAGTGATGGTAATATCATTTGCCATCTTCCCAGATTTCCATGTTAATATCAGTAGATTCTGTAAGTCTTTGATGGTTACTAGACAGCAGCTGATATGCCTAACCCTTTGACAACCTGTGCCAAGAACTGCAGCAGCGAAACATTGCTTATGTTTCTCCATGGGTCTGGAAATGCTTCATCTGCATTGCAGGTTTGCCACAAAATCCTTACTGCCAGCTGCTAGCAGCTGGGGAATATTTACCACTTCCTATTCAAACACTTTCAGAGTTATTTTCTATGGTGTCTTTCATGATAGAGCTAAACAAAAAATTTCTGAAAAATCAGAGGAAGCAGCATGAGACTAATGTGAGCTGATGTTCTGCCAGTGTCTGGGTTCACAGTTGCTCCTGTGGAGCAGCTCTGGTCCCAGGGTCTCCAGTGATGGCACTAGAAAGGCATGGGTGTCTCTGTACCATTAAGTATTCTCTGGGTTTGGGAAAACACTTGATTCTAAACACATCAGGTATTCCCTCTCCTCCCTTTACTCTTTATTGAATCTATACAGCCTCTTGAAGAAGAAGAAAGAAAAAAGAACACTAAAAATGAACACATGCCCCCAACTCAACAAAAAAAACTGATGTTTTTCCAAACATAAAATCTTATGTTTTAATGGTGCTCAATTAAATGATGAGGTAATATGTTAACAATATGCAATGTGTTCTATAATAATATATGATTACAATGTGTGGATTTTTTTTACCCACTTAAGTTTTATCAAAGTCTTGTCTCATCATTAGTCTTCTGTTTAGTTTTCTTTGTTTCCAGTTACAGTTGAAATCTTTTCTCCTTCAACTTCCACAGCTAGCATGGACCCACCTGGTAGCATCTTGTTCAATTACAGGAATGTTTCAGTATTGTCCCTTACAGCTACTGCAGCAGTTTCTTCCAGTTTCAACAAAATTGTTTTCTTTCATGTCTCCTCAATCTTGGCTTATTTCTGCTTGCTGCAGCTTTTTCTGCAGGTGGTTCTGGTAATAGATACTTCGCTTTGGTTACATCTCTTCCCCCACTTCTTCCTGCCCTAATACAATGGACAGATGTAAGATTTGCTTCTTGGGAAAACAAGCTCATGTTTTGGCACCCTTACTTTAGTGATATACGCTGATTTATTGTTCAGATCTATTTTATTTTTATGATGCTTTTAAAATTTTTTGTCTAATATCTGTTTCCTGTATGTTCTAACACACTGGATAGTATTTCTGCTAAATTTTCTTCTAGTTCATAGCTGGTTCTCATGTCTCTTGTTGACATGAGATTCCTCTGGGAAATAACATATGATTTGTTGGCATGTACCTGGGTGATACCAGCATCCTATTAATGATAATCTTTGACTCTGTTCTCAGTTCAGTCAACCCTGTCACCTTTTGATTCTTTAATCCTATTGCTTTTATTACATTGTGACCTACAAACCTGGCTTAGTCTCTCATTGTTGAGTGGGAGGATTATTATAGTTTCTGGGCAGTGGCAACATCAAATTTTGACTCATCTTTGCATTTTTCTGTCTGGCTTTATCCAAATCTTGTTTGTATATTTCTTATCTGAAAGCTAGGGAGATTGAATCCTAATTGGTTGTTCATCTGTATATGATTCTTCTGCTTTGCAAGTTATAATAATAACTTATCTTACCTATAAACTGTATTACTTACTTTAACTGGGACACTTTTTAGTACTTTCTTGACCATCAATATTAATTTAATCCAAGAATTGTATTATTGCAACATTTCAAATATTCCAGAAACTTAGTTTCCAGCTTCTGTCACCGCAGATCCCCTATGACATATGGCCCTTCTGATAATTTTCACCAAACCTAGAATTTTTGTAAAGCGTGAGCTGGTAATTTTCATATGCACTATGCTTAGTGACTGCTTTGGTTCTGGAAGGTAGCTTTGGGTGAGTTGCTGCAAGCTTGTTGGCTTGTTTCTTAGTAGCTACCTGGGAAAACCCAGGGGTTGCTTTCAGTGCTTTTGCCATGTCAAGTCAGAATTGGCATGATAACATTTACTTCATACTGTTATGCCCACAGTCTTAAATATGTATTTTCATTTCATTCTCTTTTACTACTTTTTTTTTTTCTTGTTACTATTCTAAGACAAGGAAATCTTTGTCACGTGGCAAATTAACCTACTTTCTCCTGAATGCTGTTGCATGGCAGCAGTTATTTAATTACTTATTTTGAGAGGTAGCATAAATCATACAAACATAGCAACAGCGATTCCTGGGTATAGATTGAAGAACAAAGTCATAAACCAAGAAATTCCACTGAAGAGTGGCTTCACATAATTTTGAAATTGAAATATTTATTGGCCCTTAAAAACAGGAAAAGCTTAATTATGTTCCATTGAAGAAATAATAAATTGCTCATATGTTTATGGAAAAGTAACATCTAAAAAAAGTAACATCTACAAATCCTCTTAAAAGTAACATCTACAAATCCTCTTATAATAGAAACTGTTTGAAGAGCTTGAGTTCACAAGTGCAGTGTAGAGCTCCTGATGTATAATTCACCTGCATTACGATGAGTATGGCACCAGTTTTAATTCTTGGTATCCTCAGTGTTCTATACCTTTACAGCACTTCCTGAGACATTTTACATCCTGCTGTTTGCTTTTGCCCAGCATCAGCTAAATTTTAACCCAACTAGCAATAAATGAGGCCTATAAAACAAGGAAAACTTATGTTTTAACTGTAACTATTGTGATTTTGAAATGCATTTATTTCCTTTAGCTATACTTAACACAGATACCAAAACTGGAATCTTGTAATTAGGAAAAATAGATATGATCATGCCATCTTAAAAGCCCCCCCCCCCCCATCTCAGCATATAAATTTGGCGCTGAAGTAATCCAAAATTGGAATAGGAAGGTTTGGTCCCAGGGTTACACTGATAATAGGAATATATTACGCAGCTCTTCAGCATGGACTTTTAATAAAGCATTTTTTATATTCTTTTTTATTCTTTTTATATTCTTTTTATATTCTTTTCAAATTCAAAACTTGTAACTGTAGAAACTTTAACTGATTCTAAGTGTTCTGTTTTTTTCTTCCCTGAAGACATTATATCTTTGTTAACTGTCTTTGAAAAGCTCCTCCTTACTATCTGTGTTGTAATTCCTAACTGGAGTTCCAAATCCAGATTTATTTTGATTTCTTGTGTTGCCTAGGTGTTATTCATTGTTACAAAATGAGTAGCCTGAGATTTCTGAGCTCTGTAAATTGTTATGTTCCATTTTTAATTCTCAAAGACAAAGAAAAGCATTTCTTCAGCGACTTCTCATTCTCATCTTCCTGTATTTTGCTCAGGTCCTTTAGACTATATGTTATTTGATGTACAGCATATCACAGGCTGATTAATAAGCTACAGAAGGATTGACATTATAACCACTAAGAGCTTTGTTTACTTTATGATTCAACCCTAGGCTGGGGAAGTTCTCTGGCTACTTATAATTAAGCTGCTGTGAGGGCACAGTATGTATCAAGGGGTGGATTCATTATGTCAGCTTGCTTCCCGAAAGTAAGAAGATTAATGGCACAGCTTATGAATTTGTTCAAATCCTTCGAAATTCAAATGATGAAGCAAGAAAATATATGGCTGGGGAGTGAAAGATCTCCAATCGAGTGGTCTAAATTATCACATGAAGAAGTGCTTGGGAGCTGTGCTCGTTATCAAACTTTGCCATGTTGACATAAAGATTTAATTTGTTCATTAGAACAGAGCAAGAATGTTCTTTGTCGTAACCATTTAGAAAAAAAGAGCTTGTAAAAGAGCTGTGACAGTCTCAATTTGAAACAGTCTGCTATTAGAAACCAAATCTGGATGCTGGGGTTTTGCATTTGTAAACAAACTCCTAAAACGGATCCGTTATTCTCTTTAAGAATATCTGTAGTTTCAGGGAAAAGGTTAGTTCTGGCGAAGTGGGACAGGTTTGCATCATTCATAATATTTTCTTATATATTTGCTATAAAGGTATAATCATGCTAAGTAAATTATTTTCCTAAACATCTATTGTTTAATTTAAACAATCAATCCCAAGACTTGTTTAGGTATGCAGTTTTTTATTGATTCTGATTTGAAGGCTCTAAATCCAACTGAGCAAATCAGTGACTGAGCAAGCAGTAGTGATTATCAGTATTATATTTAGCTCTTGTTAGCAAAGTGAAAAGCAAATGAAGAAAGGTAAGAAGACTAAGATTGGTGCTAATTCTCACAGCTGTGTGTGTATGTGTACATGCATATGTATTCAGAATTATTTAAAACTGTCTTAATTCCTTTTGATGGCTCAGTCTACTGCTGATTGGGCAGTGTTATGTTTCAGATAAATGTGGTTGCTTTTCTTGCACTGTATCAGAATTAACTCTCAGAAATGTGGCTGTATTGCCTTTCTCAGTGCTTCATATGCAGCTGCTTTGGAAATATTTTTTTTCCTGTGATTTTTGCTTTCCAGTTGTTTTGGTTCTTCACCTTCCACCTCCGTTATTCTACTTGTTTATGAGAAGAAAAAAATATGATTTGCAAATCAGAAAGAGAAGAATGGATCCAATAGTTTGCTTGCTCTTCTATACAGGCCTGTATGTTTATTTGTGGATATTGATGCTGGAGTTCCAAATTCTCACATGATCAGAGCACTTTACATGATCAGAAGTTCTTTACAGAGAGAGTGGTGAGGTGCTGGAACAGGCTGCCCAGAGATGTTGTGAATGCCCCGTCTCTGGAGGTGTTCAAGGCCAGGTTGGATGGGGCCCTGGGCAGCCTGGCCTACTATTAAATGGGGAGGTTGGTGGCCCTGCATATGTCAGGGGTGTTGGAGATTCATGATCCTTGAGGTCTTTTCCAACCATGGCCATTATGTGATTCTATATTCTACTGACTTGTACTTTGGAAGAAATTTGTCTACAAGCAAATTTTAAGATGATTTTTTAACCAGTGACTTTCATGCAGTCTTTTCAAACAGCTGCATCTTAGCTACTAAAATTCAGTAATGCTGCAAGTCACCAAATCTGGTAATGATTAATGATGATAACATTGACATCAATGAAGAGTTATTTGGGTTGACAATGTAAAAACTCTTCTGGCCAATGTGATTTTGTCCCTGCTTTTTGAAGTCTTGCTGACAATGTGATAAACTCATGTCTTTGTATCTTGGGAAGAAAAAAGAAAATGCAGAAACTTTTTTTCCTATTTTTAGAGGAAAAGACAGAAAGGTGCACCATGAGGTCCTGACTTTCCCTTCCTGACACATCCACCTTTACTGATTAAGACCTCAAGCTACTCTTCTTTTTACAACTGCAATTATCACATTCATTTTTATGCAGAGGTTGTACTCAAGGTTGCGTGGGACATACCTTCAATTATGGCATAAGTCTTCCCTCATTACAAATGTGCTTTTGCTACTTTGACATGTTTCCTATTCACCTCTCTGATGGTTAGACCATAAGTGATTTATGGTTCTCCTACTTACATTCTTCTTAAAGGAAGGTTGTTTGTTTTTTGATGCTTTTTGAATTATCGTTCAAATAATTAGGACATTAGACAAGCTCCCTAACAATCTTTACACAAATATTCTGTGGTTTGTTCTTGCATTTAGCCTTATTCTTTTTAGTTTCCCCTTACTACAGGCACTGCTAGGAGTACTGAAAAGCATCAAGTTGCCAATTAGTCATGGCTTGCAGTCTGTTCCTTTGAGAAATAAGCATTTGCAATCATTTGCTTTTATGTCTAAAAGTTCACGTTTGCTCCTGCAGATGAACCATCAGGGCATAATTTCATAGTGAGTTCAGTGGCTCAACTGGTTATGTGAACTGGAAAAGAAAACTTTAAGTATTGTTGCTCAAATGTCTATTGCTTTGCAGATGGTGTTAAAATATATATTTCGCCTTGCAAAGACACAAAATTGCAAAGACTTTGCATTTCCAACCACAAATGAGTTCATACATAATACTATAATAGTCGTTAGTGTAGCTATAAAGGGGAAAAACTATTCTGTGGTAAATCTGATGATTTATGTTGACTGAGGATATTTGAACTGACAGTGTTATTCTGAAAGTCTTAGCTGCATGTCCAAGGGACTGTATAAATCCTGCCCAAATTTGTTGCCTAAAAGTCCAAATTTCTGAGGCGTTCCCAGAAGGAAAACTTCACCCTCAAGTGTAACATTATAATCTCAGCTCCCTAGGTGAAAAATGAAATGTGGATCACAGAAATTCCACAGAGCATCAGATGTGCCACATACAAAATTAGTTTTGCAAACCTCCAATATATACACAAGTCTTGAGGCACAGTTCCAGCATTCATCTCATAAACTTGTTATCAGAGTTCACACATTTCTGAAGAGTGGAAGTGACCTCCACAGCTTGCTTGGCTCTGTCAGAAGGAATATGATCCCAGCTAATATTGCTCGAGCCAGTATTTCAGACCATAATTTCTACAGTCATTATTCAAAAATTTGAAGTGAGATCCAAACAGATGTCACTTCTCTGAATTGTCATCATGATTATTGTTTTTTCACTTCCTTTGCTGTTGGACTTCTGTGGAGGAACTTCTGCCTTGCCAAGAGTATAAAAAGTATGGAGTACTATCCTTAAGTGTCCTACCTAAGCTCTTAGCGTGGTGGAAATAATGTCTGGGGATTGAAAAAGGCATTTTGTTGGCTTCTTATTTGGTGTTTATTGACAAAACTATGCTGTGACTATCTGTGTCAGCAAAGAGAAGGGATGAATTTCCACTTCGGGTTCTTTAATCAGTATTAGAATGGAAAAATAAGCATAACCATATTCCAGGTTTACTTGAGAAGGGTGAAGTACAGTGAATTGCGGTCATTATCAGAACACACTAAGGTCCCTAAGAGAATGAAGTTACAAAGCCTGTTGCCTAAGCCCTGTGGAGGGTGGATTTCAGATGCATTCCTCTTGGAATGGCTCATTGCTCTGGCTTTAACCACCTCCATCCCCAGCATGCCAGCTATTCTTGAGGCCCATCCTAAGGCACTTAACTCCCTGTATCTTGTACAGTGAGCTAAAGTGCTACTGAGTCCATATTCCATTATTCTGGAAAAAAAAAACAACAACATTGCTTTCAGAGTATGAGTACTTGCCAGGTATTTCTGAAACCATGTCCTTCTTTCATCATGCTGCAACTGCTTGTTCTACTTAATCGCCATACATAAAATACCAGTTCTAATTTTACAATCACAATTGGCTGTTGTGGAAGTGGCTGTAATGAACAAAATGAAAAGTTATTAGCCAAATCCCTTTTTTCTTCCTGCTCTGCAATCTAATAGCCATCTGGAGAAATCTCTTCAAAGATATTTTAACAGCTTTATAGGCTCAGTACAGTGTAAGTTTTATGCTTCTACAGAGGATTTAAGCCAGGATTGCACACTGAAGATCAGAACACTGATTGGAAAAAAAAAAAAAAAAAAAAAAAAGTCCTCTTCATGGAGTTTTTGCCTGCTTTTACAAATGCCAAAATAGACAAGTTAGTTCCATTTTGTCTTAGTTGGCTCCTTTTGCTGGGTACATATGAACCTGCTTTTGTGACTGCTACTGAGACCCGCTTGAGCTAATGTAGATTGCTATTACTGAATAAGGTCGTCTTCTGCTATTTAAAGACACTGTCTTCAAGACATTTGCAGTAGATGAAATGGTAAGGAGGTGCTGGTACTTAGGGCTACTGGAATAATGCAGTCATAGCACAGAAAACTGATGTTTTACAGTTACTCCTATAGAAGTCAAAATCTCACCTGGGTGCCATAAGCAGTTGACTGTAAAGTCGCTGTGCTTTACAAGCTCTGTTTTTTCTGGTCACACAAAGCTTTTAGAAGCATTGCTTTGCAGTGAGATACAGATATGCTCAGTTTAGCATATGGCTAAACACATACAAGAGCTGCTCTGAAAGCAAATAATCCTATTTTATTGTGCTGACCTACAACATCACAAGCAGATGGTGGTATAGCAGCAGAGGTTGAACCTTCCCACCAACATCCTGCTACATTTTGTTGCCTTGTGACTGATAGCAGCAGAGGGGCAGACTGACAGAATGACATCTGACATGGAAAAGTGGATGGAGCAAAGATATGACATTGAATTCCTCCACGTGAAGAAAATGGCACCCACTGACATGCATCAACACTTGCTGAATGCTTCTGGAGAACAAGCAGTGGATGTGAGCATGCAGAAGTGGTGGCAGTGGTGACAACAATGTGAAAGTCAAGCTGTGTTCCAGATGGCCACACACAGCTGCCACACCACTAAATGTAGAGGTCTTGTTTGTTGCTGGTGAATATCCGTATTAAATGGCTATGACTTTGTTGAAAAATAGTGTTTTGTAGCTGAGAATTTGCTTTATCAAATAGTGTTTCCAAGGAAATAAATAGGAGGATTACATTTGGAATGGCCTGCATAGAACATATTTTTTAAGCGCTTTGCACCACCTCCTTTTCAGTTGATGATATAAAGAAGCTAAGGGCACACTTCTGGGGCCTAGCTTCTACAAGTTGCATTTTGCTATATTTAATTTTTAGATACTGGGATACCTAATTTCATTTAGCACTGTGTTTTAACTCCCTGTGCTCCTTCAAGTTTCCTTCTACAATATAAACACATATTAAGGACAGCCAGCAAATGCCTGCTTTATTTATTATGCTTTAGGGCATACTTTACTGATTTTAGGCAATATATGGTGGGATAAAGTGTATCTCCTGAAGATATGTATGTGACTGATCTTGTCAGCTTTATGTTTTATTCAGCATAAGATGAAAGATTTGAGTTGTCTGAACTTATGCCCATGTAGAAGATTGCGTGTTCTTTTGAGTTGGTTCAGGAGAAGGCAGTCAATTATCTGCCTCAATGGAATAAGTGACTGGAGAATGTTTTTATTTAGCAAGGGAAACCTTTTGAAAAATATTTGAAGCAGAAGAGTATTATAAAATTTAGGGATTAATTACATAGAATCATCAGAACTTCAGAAAAATATTTATCAAAATAAATATTGTGATTCTTTACTACCTTAATTTTAAATTTTATGATCACACTGTTCACTAATTTAATAAGAGATGCAACAGGAGTCATGACATCATAAGGAAATCTCTACACGTACCAAAAATCTTCTAGATGTTAGAATTCCATACAGTCTAGAAATACAAGATCTAATATTTCATACATTAAAAATGATTGTAATGTTTTCTAAGCTTTCTTTAAGCAAGTTCAGAGAAAGTATTTTGAAGATACTTACCTTGGGATGCTAATTTCTAGATCCTGCACTCTGATTTGAGTATGTATAACCAAACACTTATGAGACCCCAGATTTTTTTATGGCAGTATCTCTATTTTCTTTGATTGTGAAGCATATAAAGTTTGACACTATAAAAGTATGACACAACATGCAGATCAGAAGAGAATATTGGACTGTTTATAAAAATAGCCATAAGTAGATAAAATTGAGCAAAATTAAAATATTGATGTTTGGCAATACTTATTATTTTGTGGGGTTATTTTTTAGTTTATATATTCATTCTCTTGAAGGAGGATGTTGATTATTAACAATTCATGGCTTAAAAGTTTGAAAACATACTTCCTTCAGGGATAAATGCCTTCAGATTCTGGTTGGAGGTTACAAACTATATACCTTACGTTTATATAATGTTTTAGATAGAAATATACGTCAAATATCTGGAGCCATAATAAATGGGAACTACGTTCACAGTGCACAGATGAGTTCCCCCCAGCCTCTGTGAAAGTAATTCTAGAGTGGTGTGTCCAGTTCTAGATTGCCTGGTAGAAGAAAAACAGGGACATATTGCTGTGAGTCTTGTGGAAGGCCAGAAAGACAATAGAGGAAATAGGGCATGCCTCATATAAGGAGAAGCTGAGAAAACTAGGACTTCTTAGCCTGGAGAAGAATCAAAGGGATCACATCAATGTTATGAATACCTGCTGAGGGCAAGAAAAGAAGAGGATGGTGCCAGTGGCAGAATTGGAAGCTATGGGCCCTAGCTGGAATGCATAAAATTCCATTTTACAATAATAGTGACCAAACTAGAGAAATCTAACTCCATTCTTCTAAGTATGCACAAATATTACTGGCATTAAGCAACCTGCTCATATTGATTCTGCTTTGAGCAGTGAGGTTAGGCTTGATGACAATCTGTGAAGTGTCTTCCTGTCTCAGATGTACTGTGACTCTCTGAATGTAACCCACAGTAGTAATTTTGGTTTTCCTTCTGTATGCTAAGAAAGCTGAAGTAATAGCAGTGGAATTACACTGATTGGCTGAAATAACTATAGATTTACTCATCAACTAAAAACGATGAGCTGATTTTATTTTAATCCTATATAATTCAGTATGCATTTATTGTTACTGTTTCCTTTCCAAATCCTTCTTCAGGCTTTAAGATCAATAAGAATGAAACAGCGAGCTACAACTTCTGAGCTGGATTGAATGTGACTCCAAGAGCAAATAAGTATTTCTGAACAACAAAGATTTAATAATGAAAATAACATTGATTTGACCCTCCTTTGAGCAAGAGGATGTACTTACTATATGATCTCCTGAGCTTCCTGTTGTTCTGTGACATTGTGATTCTGAAACTGCTGAACTATGGCAGTTCTTGTTACACTGAAAACTGTAGAGATGGTTTTATCTTTCACACATTAAAATTCTGAAGGCATTGGCATTATTGGCAAGTTAGACTTTTAATTTTAGATTCAAATTATTTCTAAATGATAGAGTCTTTCCAAGGTGCTCTGTTTCCTTTTTCTTCACTACCAAATAACTGATTTATTTCATCATAGTGCTGCAGCTTATATATATATATATATATATATATATATATATATATATATATATATATTTTTTTTTTTTTCCTGTGGAGAAGGTAATGACTTTTGTAACTACTGAGAGAAGGGAGTCATATCTAAACTAGGGATAGTGCAGTCTTTATATACAGGTTTAATGTAGCAGTTAATCTAATTTTCTCTAATGCGAGGGCTGCTTCAAAAGTAACGGCTCCTGTTTTATTATGTTGTCCCACAATGTGAGAGGTAGATGTTGGTGGTATGGTAGCAGAGGCTTATCCTTCCCACCAATATTACATTACACTTCCTTTTTGTGCAATACAGGTGGCAGCAGAAGGCAGCCTGATACAATGGTGCACAATGAATGCACTTCAGCAATGGTGACAGTGCCAGTGGGTCACCTCCACTGGTGCAGACACATACGGGCTCAGCATGCAGGCTCTTGTTCATCTCTGGTGCAAATGCATACCTAATGGTGATGACTGTGTTGAAAAGTAGTGTTTTGTAGCTGAAAATTTGCTTTGTCAAATAGTGTTACTGTGCTTTTTCCATGGAAATAAGTAGGAGGCATTACTTTCGGAATGATCTACATAGCTTATGTATCACTTGTGCATTGAGCTGCCAATCAGATTTGTGAAACCTCTTGTCTGTTGCCATTTTGTAGACAAGTCCTGAAGTAGGTCCAGCAGAAAAATCCTACGAAGTCAATGACTTTCAAGAAAGCAAAGTCTTAATAGTAAAGTCACTTCCATGAACTGTGGAAATGAGAGTGCTTTACTTCTTAATAATTAATTTAAAATAATGACTTACACTAGAAATAAGTGTGAAATTAAAATAAGCATTTAGAATTGTTTATTTTATCTACTTCTGGGTCATATAGAAAGTAGCTGTTTGCCTCAGTTCTGTATGATCATTTTTGGATCCAAATGTGTCCTTCTGAGGCTGGATGTAGAGAGTATAACTTCTTGCTGAGTTTACTGACAAGAGAATGAGAAGTTGTCAGAGTAAATGGATTTCAGAAAACTTCTGACAGGTAGACATTAATATTAAAATGTGTGCAACATGTGAAATATGCTTATGTACCCTTAAAATTATTCTCAAACAATGAAAAATTGCTTTCCTGAGACTTTGCATAGTGCTGAAAACATACTGCTTCCAAGCTGATAATAAGCAATTTTCTAGAAACTACAATAGCATTTATATCCAGGTAACTGGACCTTTCAGCGTCTCTTGGCATGAGGGAATCTAGTGGTTACTAAAGTATTAAAGCTATAGTTCTAAAGCAGAGTTCTCAGACCTGTTAGTTCATTATCAAACTGCTGTAACAATAAAATAAAAAAAAGTTAGGCAGTAACATTTAGAAAGTCTTTTAAAAAATCTTGTCAAGCCCAAAAGCTAAAGAAGAGAAAATAGAAATGTGCAAAAATAATAAAACTGTCTACTTTCTATGTGGAGCACACCGATAGAAACTCTGGGGAAGAAAGGCTGAGTATGATGGTGAGAAGCTGAATGCTCTGTAATTATGAAGGGACATAAGGAATAGAGAATGTGTACCTGTTTAATGCACAATCATAATATTTTGCACAATTAGTTAAGACGTTTTTTCTCTTGTTATACTTGAGTTTTACGTGAGATGAAATATGATTGCTTGTCTATAATCATAAATTCAACCTTGTTATTGAATCTTGTTAAAAAGATTGGCGTGACTGGAGGTTTGAATTCTCCAGTTGCAGCCTCTTTAAGAAAGATCAAATAGGCAAAAGTCAGGAGGGGTACTCAAAAATAGCATTTCACTGACCTCTTGAAAGAAAATGAAACTGGTCTTGCTTTGATAAAATCATTTCTGTTCAAGGAAAAAATAATAATTTTTTGTTAGATTTTAAGTAATCACTCATAAGGCACTTGTCTTGCAGAAGTTAGAAAATTAAAAACATTAGCAGAGTGATCCTGAATACTGTGAGAACAGCATGTCTTAATGGATATCGTACTCATCTCTCTTGGAAAATACTTTTCTGGGTAGCAACATCTCTGAAGTGTCTATAATCTTGGTAGATAATTAGCCTGTCATCTCAGTAGAATGCTGCACTCCCCCTCCCCCCCCCCCCCCCCCAAAAAAAAAAAAAAATACTAACCCGCTTCCAAAAAAAAAACAAAATTCCTGGAAGAGTAGGTGAATTTTGAAGTAGTTCTGTATCCAGTGCCGTTGCCCATAATTTCAGAAGAGAAGATATATGCAAATAGCTAAAATGAAGTAAAACAACTTCCTTGTAAGGAAAGATGCCAATTGTTATGTCACAGAATCACAGGAGTTGGAAGGGACCTCATGTGATCATTGAGTTCAAACCTCTGCTAAAGCAGGTACCCTACAACAGGTCCCACAGGTAGGCCAATTCTTGAGTATCTCCATAGAAGGAGACTTCACAACCTCTCTGGGCAACCTGCTCCAGTGCTCCATCACCCTTATCATAAATAAGTTCTTCTGCATATTAGTTTGGAACTTCTTATGTTCAAGTTTTAGACCATGACACCATAGACACCATTGACAAGAGCCTAGTCTCGTACATTTGCCTCCCTCTCCCACTTAGATATTTATACATATTTATCAGATCCCCTCTCAGTCTTTTCCCCAGACTGAACAGATCCAGATTACTCAGCCTTTCTTCATACAGGAGAAGCTCGAGGCCCTTTATTATTCTTGTGGTCCTCTGCTGAACTCATTCTAGGAGATCCCTACCTTCTTTGAATGGAGGAGACCAGAACTAGAGATAGTAGTCTAAATGTGGCCTCACCAGGGAGGAGTAGAGGGGGTGTATCACCTCCCTTGACCTGCTGGCAGTCCTCTTTTTAACGCATCCATTGACATGAGATGCTCATACAATGCTGAGATTCTCAGGCAGATGATGGTGACTTTTTGTCTCCTGAAGCCTATAAAACATTTGATATCGGCTTCAGACTTCAGGGGAGAAAGTAAAGACTGAATTATTCAAAGTGGAAACAAGACAAGATAAGGTTATAAGTAGGATACACATTTCAGTAGCAGAGATATTCAATAATTAGAACAACTAAGTGAAGCTTTCTTTCAAGTCTACCTTTGGTTTTCTAAAGAAGATGCAATTAAGGGCAGTTATATGGCATGGCATGTCATACATATGGTGTCACAACAGATCCTTAAAACTATTTGGTCCAACCTTATCTGCTAGTCAACTGAACACAGCTATGTTCTATGATAAAACAATAGAAGTTTTATCAACTGTTGTATGAAAAGCGCGGAAAATGCAAAAATAATTTCTTTTTAATTTTTTTTATTTTTTTGTGATTAAAAAAAAATAAATCAGAAAACCTTCCTAGATAAGAGAAAGCTACTTATTGTCTTAAATTGAGGAGAAGGTATTAGAAGGAAATTATTCATCTGGAAATTGTATAAAATGAAGTTCTAGCGGATATTAACAGTACACTGGATAAAGTAATTGCAAAAAAAGAATAAAAGGAATAAGCATGATCAACTAAGTTCCTTGCTCAGATCTTTTAGTAATTTGGTGGACTTGGCTTTGGACAGAAATCTGCAACAAAAAATGAATCATTTTGTCCTTATTTTGGAGGACAGTCTAGAGACAGGCAAATTTCTTCCAGTAAAGACAATATTTGGTCTTTTGAAGTAATGGAATATATTTAATTTTCAACTGGAAAACTTATTCTTCTGAGTTTGTCTTTTGGGGGGAGGCAGGGAAGAAATAGTGTTCCAAATCATGTTAGTTTAAGAGAGAGGAAGGAATTATATCCTATTGTTTTTTTGTTTGTTTTTTTTTTTGTTTGTTTGTTTTGTTTTGTTTTAATTTTAAATTAAAACTGAAATTATCTTTTGAAATGTTTGAACATTTACTCAAATTATGTGTTAAAGACTTTCCTTATAGTAAGTAACTTCATAGCTTTTGTACTGTGAAAAATTTTTTTGCCTCTGTGCTCCATGACATCACAGAAACATAACAGATGCTATTGCAAGTACAGAGATGTGGAGATCAAGGAAAATCTGAAGATTGTTCTTGTTCCTTTCAACTACATCTGGGCCCAGCTGTCTAGGACTAGAGAGCAATAGCTACATGATAATTCAGGTCTGGAGTGTGGTTTTGAAATAAATCCTCCCACTGTCCCCACTTTCCATGACTAGAACAAAACCATAGTGAGGTGTTGAGATGTATGACCTCGTTTTCTCACAGAAGAGTCAGGATGAATGTATTTTACAGGAACACAGCCCCTCTTAAACCAGGAATTATCTTTCACCCACAGGACCAGTTTGAAGCTAATCTATATGATGTGGTGGACTCAGCACCAACTCTTTTACTAAGGAAATCAACTTTTTTCTGAACTGCTAACTGATTTTCACACAGCCTGCTGGAGCTGCAGGCACACTGTGGATCCTTGTTCCCTTCCATAGCAGGAGCAGCAAACTAATGAGAAGATGCTGTCTTCTGCTGTCATCCGTGCCTGGTAAACACTACTGCAGAGCAGCTATTGGGCTTCTCTGATTTTGTTTTTTTTGCTCCAGGATCTATAGAAGCTCAGAGAGTCATCTTGCAGCCAGAATCTCTAATATTTGTAGTGATGGAAAATGAGATAATATGGGTATAGCTATTCATGCAGAGCTTATCCCAACTGAAGTCCTTCACAATCTTACTCTGGATCTTATGAGATTTTACTGGAACTGCTGTTTTGCAGAAGTTGAAAACAATTTATTTGGACAGTCTAAAATCTTTGGGCCAGAAAAAAGCAACTCTGACATTTAGTATGACATCCAATTAAAACACAGGTCAAATTTTTTATCTAGTGTACATCTTTCTACAGCCTAGTAATTTATCGCTATGCTAGACCATATTGTTGTAAAAGACATTCAATTTTCATTTAAAATGTTCTGCAGAGAATCCAGCATACCCTTAAGTGAGGTGTTCCATTGATTAATTGCACTCACTCAAAGTATTTTCAGTCAGACCTTGCTTAGCTTCAGTCTCCAGTCATTCATCTTTGTGCCTTAGTCTGTCTAGGAGTTGCTTGCTGCTGAAAAATCTTTTAATGCATAGGTACTTACAAACTGAGACTTTTTTTGCTCTTGGGAAAGCTATTTCATGAAAGTTACAGGGGTTTTCAGAATTTTTATTTTTATTTATTTATTTTTTAAGGCAAAGCACAGGAAACAAACAAACAAAAAAAAAAAACCAACACTTTTTTTTCCTATACTTTCCAACAGCAGAATAGAATGGAAAGGAGTACTACATTTTTCACTCTTTCTATATTTTAGTATAGTTATACTGGTCAGGAGATCACATGAAGAAAGTTTGGAACAGTACCTGGTGGAAACTGTAGCAAAAATGGAGGTGGGATGAGAGGCTGTGGATATAAGTTTCAACATGGGAAATTCTAATTTATATATTTTTCTCTCTTTAAAAAAAAAAATTAAATACCAGAATCATCAAAGACTGGAACAACTTTACAGAGAGGTTCTGGAGTCTGTGTTCACAGTGATGCTCAAAAATTGACTGTATGTTGTACTGAACTGGAAGGCACTGCTTAGAGTGGGGAGCTGAACTTAGATCACCTGCAGAGCTCCCTTCTACCCTGAATTTGCCTTTAATTCTGTGAAGTAATACTGCAAGTGGCATTACATAAGTGAATAATTCTTTCTCTCATTGAGGGCTTCATCCTCTGCCTGTCTGAGTATTTATGCTGGAATTTACTGGGAACTCCTGTCTTTAAGATTTGGAGAACACCACTATAAACAAATTACCTGCACAACTAAGCTTCATTTCCTTGGGGAAGTATGTCCAAAACAGATATCAGGTCCCCATTTAAACATACTACCAAGCACGTGCTCTACACAAAACAGTGCTCTATTGTGCTCTGTTGGTGGCATTGTGCAACTAAAAAGGAATTATAATTAAGGCTAGGATTTGAAACGTCCACGTGCTGTATTACTGGTTACTAAATGTTCGATTTCACAACATGATCTGTTGTCAGACACTCACATTCTGGTATACAGTGATGCCAAAATTTTATTCCAGTATTTTTTGTTTTCTTAGTGAGTAAATCAAGGTACAGTGTTTGCACTTATTGAAAATTATATAGAAAGATGAGAATAATCAGGAAATACAACTCATTTCTATTCTGTTGCAATTTCTCTCCCATTTCTCTAGCCATTACAAAATATTGCCTCTATCAGACAAGCCAATGTATGAGCAATGCAATTTAATAGCTAAAAGAAAAATGAATCTCTTATTCTAGCGCAGTGTGTTGTGTCACAGAATTTTTGGAGGTATTATTCTATCCCCTAATTCATTCCTTTTAATCAAATAAAGGATATGTCTATCTTTGTAATTTTTCCATTAATAAACTGTGACATCTGGAAATTTTTAAATCAGGGAAGCCAGGCTGTCAGTAAAGTCACATGTGTAGCTTTCAAATTCAAGAATATCTCTTACATTATCTTCTTGTTATACATCTGATAAAAATAAACTTGTTACATAATTTCTCGAAAAATTTAACTACGTGCTTATCTTTTAGGCATATGTGTTCCCAGTAGTATTCAATAAGTACATGCATGTTTTAATTAAAAATTATTGCATGTGGAGGGTCATCGTTAGGAACATTACTGGATTTCAGCTCTACTGATAATGTGTTTGGTGGATTGGTTGGTTTGATTGCTTCTTTGGATGTGGTCAAATATTTCAGTTGTAATGGGTCAATGGTAAACTTATTTCCAGCAAAATTTTTAACTCCTCAGGTAGCAGCAGTGATGAGGTACGTGATATATTTGATCAAATATGGTTCATAAAAGCACCATGCAATCCAGTTCTAGTTCCATGACGTCCTTCTCTTCTTTCTTTTTACTTTTTGTCCATGTTCAGTTATGAATCATGTTTCAGTTAACTATTGCTAAACTCAGATCTCCTTTCTCTTTCTTCCATAATCTTCTCACAATCACTGATAATAAAACTGAGCTAATATTTTCATCTAAATTCTCATCTTTGTCTCTTTTGCATTATTAGTGTCATCATTAGAATCTTGCAGGTGGTATTTTCTTATTTGTGCATGGAACAAATCAGCATTATATATATATATTTTTTAGTACTTTTTTCAGATTTTGGGTGTTTTCTGTAGTTGTAGTTCCACCTGAAGATGATCCCCAAAATTGTGATGATTAGCAATTTCTAATTTCTTTTCTATATACTAGCAGGGAGCAGATCTTTGTCCTTGTGGTGTTATTTTTTGTATGAATGCACTTATCACAAAAAGAGAAGCTTTTTGCTTATTGTACAGAGTTCATTCTATGTGTGGGGAGTGTCTTTTATTTTGTTTTTACATTAAATGATAATCCATCTCTTAAACTAGGTAATAACTTGTAGGGAGACTTTTCTTTCATAAGTAAGCTGATGAGAATGTGGTAGTGCACGTGTGGTTTAAAGTTGCAAGCAGACCAGGTATTGAAGTTTTTCATACAAACAGTTTGAAATTTAACTGAATTTCTTGGTGTTCTGCTGCGTAGTAACATCAAATTCTCTGACAGTAATGTCTATTCTTTGCAGTAGCAGCCATAACATTCTGTTGAAATATCAATTTATCTTACCTCTGAGTAATGCACTTCTTTTTCCTCACTTCTACACCTTGCAAAGACACAAAGTATGACTCATAGCTGAAAATAATCAACAAATTTAATGTTGGACTAATATTTTCAACAGTTACTTTTATGAATTCTCTAGGCAGTGTGGCTTTGGTTTTGATCTGTATGATCACAGAGGATACTTGTCAGGACCTGCTTTTACCAGTGTGCCAGAGAACCGAGTACGCTTGAAGCCCTTTAGAGCACCTTTTATCCTCATTTCCACAAGTCTGTGCTGCTGCTTTGCTTGTTCAATTGCTCCAAGTCTAGATCCTGGCTCAGGAGGGTCTACCCAGTCTATTTTCTGGTCTAACAGCGAAATAAGAATTTACTAAGTCAATATAATAAGTACAAGGAGGCAGGAAGAGAAAAGATACCATTCAGAACTGTCATTTTGGCAAACACATGCAGAGTGCCCACATAAACTCACACTGCAAATTTAGTGTCTTCACTGTTGTTTAGTTTTCTTATTGCATGTTGGTTTTAGTGTGTGATTACAAGGAGAGGAATTAAGCCCCTGCTGAGCTGTAGTCCAGCACTCTGTGATGTAATTTTTAATAAAAGAAGAAATTCTGATGTATCATTCTGTAAAGACGAATACTGAAAGGAAATGCTTCTAATCTTTTTTTTTCCCTTTTTTTTTTTTTTTTTTTTTTCATTTTAGATGCAATGTATTCTTCCTGAAGGCCATGATAAAGAAACACATTTTTGAAAATTTCATGCTTTTGGTCATCTTTATAATGTTTATTTGCATCTTTTCCAACCTTTCTCTAGCTCTCAGTGTTTTCCAAGTGTGATCTCTGGGCAGCCTGGTCTAGTGTTTGGCAGCCTTGCACATAGCAGAGGGGTTGAAACTAGGTGATCATTGTGGTCCTTTTCAATCCATGCCATTCTATGATTCTAAGGTCACCGTTTAAATTCACCCACACATATGGAATCTAGAAGTTCCATAATGTTAGAGAAAAGTCATTTTCCTGACGCATGATACACATGTAGTAAATTTGATAAAACTATTCCAACCTTTATATGTTCTTTTCAGGTCAAGCTTAAGGATTCAGCATTGGTGAATTTGGAATAATTTGGATGGTTTTGATAGATAAACTGAATGCATGGTTTTGTGCTTTTAGTAAAGCAAATGCAAAAAAGTGCAGGAGAAAATAATAGAGTTCTTCTAACTCCAGCACCGGTGGATTATCTGTTACCTATCTACCCTCTAGAATCTGTAGAAAGAGTGCTTTAAAGATTGAAACATTAAATTTATTAGAAGAGTTTAAAAATTAAATCTATGAAGATGATGATGTAACTGGGAAGGTTTAAAACCATGACAACTTTAATTTTTTTCTCTTTAGTTTTTCTGAGATCAAAGAAAGATTTAGAGAAGTTGATTATGTGCTGAGAGCTGATAATGTTTCTCAGCTTTCTTATATATTGTACTAAACATGATGGAATTCAGAGCTCAATCAGAAAAATTCAAATGTGTTTGGAGAGACATCTTCATTCTGTGTGAGGGGCAATTGCAGTCTCCATTCCCACAGTGTTGTGGAACTTTGCTATTACTGGAAGACTTTGGCATGTCTCGCTTCAAGAAAACCACAGGTTGCTGGAGTCTATGTGGGAAGTATTGAACAACTTTTTCCTTTCTGTCTTTCATGAGGAGCTGGGAATGAGTACTTTCTGTGCTCATCTGGGCTTCATACCATGCTCTATGTTTTCATTAAGCAAGCAAGGACTGCTTGTCAGCATGCTGCTGATAGGCAGAGGTGGAAGTCTGAAACAAAATATTTTTTGTTTTCTTGTATATTCTCAGTGACTTTCTTTCACAACTGTTATGACAGCAAGAAAGTGGCATTGTTCCTTGTGCCCTCTGTTGAAAGAGTCAGGGGCTTTTTAAACCAAGTTACTGCATCACTTTCCAATGGTTGTATTGAAGAAGATACTTATCTAGACTGTTAAACAGTGTACAGAGGAGAGCTTCACTAATGGTGAGTTATTTACTGTATAGGTGGAAGATTTTAAAAGCTTTCTGTTAGTTTTCATCTACTGTTAAAACAATCATATATTAACTACAGTAGGAGAGTTAGTGGGGTATTGTAGCTGCTTTTACAGTGAAGGTGCTAGCAAAAATAATTAATTTAATTTCAAAGGCTTTCAAGTACATTTTAGTAAGTTTCATTATGATATATACCATTATTGCAAATAAAATCAAATCTCAAAAGTAACACTATGCTTTCTACTGAGTACCCAAGCAGATCAATAATATTTGTCATCTTCTTGCACTTTTAAAGCAAGCAACTTTATCTTCTTTATGTAGATTTTGCTTTTTCATCTTAGGTTTCTTCATTTTGGGTGCAGAGTTTGTTTATATAAGGTGTTTCAGTTGTGTTTTTCACTGATTATTATTTTCTGTAATTTTTTTTTTTTTCTCCAGAGTAAGTTAAAGAAAACACATGTGTTGTTCTGACTTGAGAAATACTTTGCATGCTGTGGAAGTTGAACCTCCTATGTGAAAGAGTCAGGAAAGATTACACATGATTTTTCCCCACTTTGTTATTTCAGTACTGATTTATAGAAATCCAATTTAATTTCAGTTATTTTACAAAAAATACTGTTATAGTTTCTGATTAGAGATTTAACCAAATTAAATCTTGAGAGTTAATTTATTATAAGATTCCACTGAAGAAAGATATATTTACCGATGTGTGTCTGTGGGAATTTTTGAGTATGTACAGTTTCCCTGGTTCTGATGAAAGGAAGAAAAACCCAATATATGTATTATGGTTCTGCCTATTGAGGGTGTTTCAGATATTTCCTCAGAAATATTAGATCTCTCTACGCGTCTACAGATTAATCTTCATTTATTTTTAAATACACAGACACATGTACATGCATGTGCATATATATAAAAAATTGGATTGATATTACTGTAAAGATCCTTTATAATCAGCTATTTCTGATGATCTTAATCTAATCCTAAAAATTTAGAAAGATTTTACCCACACCTGTTTTCTAAGTACTGAGTAAATACTGCTTGTTTATAGGCTGAGATGCTTATACTTTTATATAAATTTTCAATATATGAAAATTTTAATATAAATTATTTTTTTTTTCTCTTTTCTGTTTCTACCAATTTTCCCCCTAATATTGTATGTTTTCCATTTTTTTCTCAGCTGTACTTTCTGGTGAAACATTATTTCACTCTAATTCAAACACCAGATTTATTTGCAGTGCTACATTTTAATAATTTCAGTGGAAGTTTCCAGTCTATCAAAGGCACCAAGATACCCCCTTGACAATTACTGCTCTCCTTCCTTCTTTACAAACAAGATGAACCCTATTTTCGCTGTCATTCACTTTAATAATCGGCAAAACTTTGAAGTCAAGAATATTTTTAACTGAATGTGAAGTGAGAAATCTTTCATTTACCCTTGTTTCTCTGCAGTATCTGGATATGATTTGGTTGCTGGAACACGTTTAATTTTAGAATTGTAAAAAAAAATATATAACTTTTTATGTGTCTATCATTTAGTACCTCAGTGTGTTAGAAATGAAATCTGTCTGCAACTTCACAGCTTTCCTTATAGATAACACCTGAAAGATGCCTGCTAGTCAGTTATGTTAAAATACTTGGCTCAGTTTCTTCTTGTTGCTTAATGAACTGTTGTCTCTTTTATTAGACAGTGTTGACTATTCTCTGACTTGTGTTGTCAGCACAAAAAGAATTCACTAGCAAATACTAAAAAATCTATTATTGTTGTACCAATAACATGACTGTTAGGAAAGATTTTGCAACAGATGTTGCAAAGCCAGCACTCCTCTTTTAATAACGATAATAGTAGTAATAATAATGTAATATTAATAATATATAAGTAGTAATAACTACTTATTGTAATTCTAATTTTTCCTGCATGCCTTCACATCGCAGACGAATGCATATTCTTTATTACACAGTTATCTTAACTCGCCCCTGAAGGCCAAGCGTATATTACATCTCTGCTCTTGCATTTTCCAGACATGGAGGTATTTCTGTTGTGAAAAGCACTCGCTGCCTGACTCGGTGCCCAGAGCACTGTAAACATGTTTGAAACCTGTTTTGCACTTAAATTAAAATGCCCTTCTGCATTAGGCGTTAGGACTGAACGCATCTCATGAGAAGGCTGGTTTCTATCTTTGTAGGCAGCCCCTGAACTATCCATATCCTTTCTCCACTACAGGATTGCCAGTGAACTGAGTAGAAATACTTAAGAAGGTTAATAAATAATAATATTTAAATGCGCTACTGATATGTATAGGAAACATCTTTGAATGTCATGAAGAACTGAAAAACAGTCTGTTTTAGAACCACTGATTTTTGACTTGCTCTCTTTCTTCTTTATTATTATTTTTCCCTGGTGTTTCTATTATTTTCTTTCCATTTCATCCTTTGTTCTCATTTACTTTTTTCTTCTGTATTTTTTTGCTTTTGAGAACTCCCAGTTGATCCTCCTTTGCTAAGGTTTCACTTCCTCTCACAGCTTCTTTCCAAAAATGGATCATTGAACAGTTAATGCTGGCACTTAAAATGAGTGAATAACCCAATTAGATTAACTGAGAATAGCGGAATTCATATATCAGATTTTTATTGTCTGCCAACCGAGGAAGACAAAAAAACATCAAACAGCTCCCATGTTCTGCCAGGTGTAGCCAGGCAACATATAATTTGGACCATAATGTCCATGCTGGGGATGATGTTGCATTTTTCTGCCTTTAGAGAATAAGAACATTTGCAGTCTGCTCAGTTAAAGGTAAATGGAAAACCTAAGAGAATTGCACACATTCAACCCTTTAGATTTTGGGTGTGAGCAAATGATGATAAACATACAAGCCCTGCTGGAAGCAAAACTCAGTAACCAGATGTGTGTTGGATGTTCATTAGTCTGTACTTAGAGCTACATTTAGGTGAATTAAGAAGTTGTACGCTTCCTCCTAAGTAGTGCAGGGCATGAGAGAGAGTGCAAAGTCATGGTGTTTGTTTGTGCGCAGTATTTTGATTACCTTTCAAAAGGGAAAACTTTCAACATAACCCAGTGGAAGATTTTGTGCAACAGTTTGAAGAGAGAAATGTAAATTGCACAAAAGGAAATGGCGGTAAGACTGATTTTTCTCTCAGCGAAAGATTTGCTACTTTCAGTTGAGAGATCAGAGGTCTGGAGAGATTTTTTTAAAAGTCATTAACGTGACTGTTCTATTATTCACACAGTGTGACTGAGTCTGAAGGAGGATGATTTTTTCTGGCCAAGAAATATTGTTTCCTTCCTTCAAGCCTTCCAGATCTAGCTTCCTGTATTTCTGAAGTCGTTTTAGCTGTACCGCTTATGCTTAAGGTTTGTAGATATTTTTAAAGCTTTAAGACAAAATTATTATTGAAATACTGGTCCTATATGTAAGACCAGGATTGAAGCAGGCTTGTTTCAGAGATCAATCCCACTGCCACAGATCAGAGGTCAATGCCATCACCTTTCCTGGGTGCATGTCTATAACTTGGTTTCAGTTCGCACCCATGCCCACCCGATGATGCTATCTGGGATATTTACCTAAGCTAATCTTACAGAGGTTCGGCACGATTTGCTCTTTGTTACTCATCCTCAAATAGAGATATGATCTGGAGCTTCTGAGATTAATTCCTACATCTGACTCTGTTCTTTCTAATTTATTCTTGCTTTTCTCCATCTTCCTTTATTCTCTCTCTTACTGAAGGAGATAGCACAAATAATTTCTGTTAACAAGGTGTGATGCCTACATCAGTCCGTAAAAAAAAAAAAAAAAAAAAAAAAAAAAAGGCAAAATATTTTATTGGTTAGTTTTTATTTAGATGTCCTTTATTTTTCCAGTAAGGCAGAAGTTCAGAGATGGTGAGGATATGCAACCTCATCACAGGCATCTGACATTGCCTCTCTGTTCCTCAGGCCAATTTGTAACTAATCTCCTATAGGTTTAACTCTTCTTTGGGTCAAGAAGCTCATCAGATATTGACATAAATGCATTTTCTCTCATTTAAGTTTGCATGAATTTCAGAATAAGTGATTTGAGAAAAGTGTTTTCGTTGGAATTGTTTGAAGTTGTTATATGTACATATATTTAATTAAAAAAAAAAAAGGAAAATATTGGCATAGAAGTCATTTACAATTTTTCTTCGTACACCTTACACTTTCAGAAGGTGTCATTGAGGGACTTCTGCAGTAGTAATTTCTTACTGGTGTAGCGTTTCATACTTAGGAGATTTTCTGCAAGTATGCATCCTTTTGTAAAGTTTGAACAGACTTTTGTGCTAGAGTTCCCATGAAGTGATTTCCATTGCCATCACTTGTAAAGGCATTGTAATGTTGTACAAATCATTTGTAAAATTTGTAATGGATTCAGTAAATTGCAAATAAGTATTTTTCAAATACAAAGTTTCTAATACTAGTTTCTTATTAAGAAAATAGTTGCACTGTCCTTTAGTCACCGTTTGATGAAACTTGTCACTGATTAATGATCTTGAGATCACTTAGTTGGAAGGCTTCTGTTGTTTTAACTGTTAGCATGGGTCCTTTGTTAAACTTGAAACATTTCAGTATAGTGCTATACTTGGGACAATATTGAATTCTTCAAAGTAATAGCTCTTGCCAGTCTTTACATGTACCAGTTTAAAGTGGAATTAAGTTAAGGAGTCTGCTAGTTTTTAAGCTTTCTATTTCTGGCTGTGGTCAGTGCAGAAAGTGAGAGCAAGAGTCTGCCCCCTGTAGAACAAGATCAGCTCCCAGATTAGGCACTGCCTTCAGAAAGCATCTCCCTCATCCACAGAGGAAGTTTAGAGAAACTAAAATACCATGTGTGACTAGTCTGAATTTCTAGCTCATTAGGAATGCTTAATCATATCAGTATGCTGGAGATTTTTCTGTGATACAAATTCGCCTTCCATCTGCACAACTTTTTCAGCCTTATTTTTTAGTGTTTCAGTTTCTAGTCAAAATATC
The DNA here is from genome assembly GCF_023343835.1 of Lagopus muta. Lineage (NCBI taxonomy): Eukaryota > Metazoa > Chordata > Aves > Galliformes > Phasianidae > Lagopus > Lagopus muta. Next base: position 60,439,992 of record NC_064435.1, on the reverse strand, counting down.
TTCTCTAATTTAGGAATGTCACAGAAAACTGTTTCTGAATTTGTATTTGAGAAAAATCTGGAGTTCATTTGCATGGGAGGCAATAAAGCACTACATAACCTCTTACAGCATGTTGTTCATTTTAAAATGTTTGCAAGGAGCTGGACATTTTCTATGGCTTGTACTTCCAGTTAATAGTTGTGTTTTTATTTTTTTAAACAGCACCTGGAAGTGCCAGTCAAATGAAAGCTGCTTCACACGCAAACAGAAATCTTTGTAGAAACATTCTTAGTATTGATGAAAATCAGGCATCACTTGCACTCAAAACTCAAATTTTCTACAATATGATGTATTCTCAGTACAGCCAGCTAGATTTCACATACTTGTTTTCACTTTTTGTTCATGCTTTTTTCAGTTGTTTCCATTACAAATTTTACTTTTGGAGAAAACATACAATTTTCTTTTCTGTGGATTCCTCTGAAAGTCTTTAAAATATAAGCCATGCAGTTTTATTTCTGGTCTCATATTTATTAAAAGTTTTATTTTACTAAACTGGATAAGCTACAGTATCAGTTTTGATTTTCTGCTTGGTTTCCCTTTTTAGAAATTACTCATTAAAAATATACTGCTTTTATATTTTGGTATCAAAGAAACCAAGGAAATGTAATCTTGTATTTTCAGCATAATAATCTTTTTGTCATCTGCAGACTGACTCTTAGTTTTTAGTTGTGTTTGCCAAAAAGGCTGGAATTTCTGGTTGAAAGTGTGGTTTTATAGAATAGCCACTCATTTTATTTAGCTTGGTAGGTTTTGTTTCCTTGTAAGTCAGTTCCGTTCTCTGCATGTTGCATTTCTAGCTATGCTTTCATTCTTTCTCTACCTCTAAGTTTTATTTTCATGTCTCCTTTAAAGCTGCACTTTTCCTGCCAAGTCAAGTTCATTTTTAAATGTGTTTAGATTCAGTTCTGTCTAAATAAATTTATTTTCCACCTAATCTGCATTCATGTGATTTAGCTGCATTACTTAGTTGCTTACCATAAGTCAGGGGCCTTATGGTGAAGCTGATTTCACGTAAATAAAAGTGGGTTGTTTTCTGACTAGGAACTTCTAAATATCACTGAATGAATCACAGAAATTTCCAACTGGCCATCAGTTTTTTTCAAGAGCAGACCAGAGGAACTTATATCGTTGGAACAGGCAGTTGTGTTGAAATTAAATAAAGCTGGAGGAATGCTGTAGAGTTTCATATGAATGTTTTGTTTGTTTTAAGTATTTCTTTCAAAAAGCTTTCGAAGTCATTTGAGGGAGATCAAAATTGATGAACTGAAATTAGTAGTTTCAATGTTTTATAAATAAAAAACCTGTCGTTTTGAAACTTTTTGTTTTCATTCTTTTGTTCTATAGCATTGAAATAGAAGAAGTGGAAATCAAAATATGACCTTTCAACTAGCCCAAAATAAGATTATGTATGGAATTAAAAATCTTTCTTACTTCACAGTGATCTAGAATAAGCTGATCTTTTATAATCCTTCCTCTAGGTTCTCTCTCTCCATAGAGTTGTGTTGTTCTGTGTTCTATCAAGTGACTGTTCCTGATGGTATTAAATGAAGACCTGTCAAGCTTCTTGGGTGGGGGGGAGATGATGGCACCTCAGATACCCTGAAAAAAAATTGGAATGTAGAAAAATAGGCCTTGTAGGTTGGAAGATGCAAATGGAAACATGCTATTTTGAAGTGCTCTATTTCTGTCACCATATAACTAGCACACAATACAAGTGAAATGGATAAAAACCATGGATTCTGTTTTGGTGCTAGTTATAGTGCACTTAAACTGACAAGTCGCATCACTTTGGTCACCCAGTAAACAGTTATTCACTGATATTAATGATTTCTGAGGCCAAAACTAATACTGTTTTAGTACCTGAAGCTCATGAAAGTGGAGTAATTTGGTCTTCAGACTGTTGATTCAGTAAAGCAAATCAAGTAATGGATATTCCCTTTGAGGATTTCTTTCATTTAAGACATAACTCAGAACAGGGAACTGTTCATGAGTCATGGTTAGATACAAAAATTAGTCCCTCTGATGTACCTTATGAATCTACAGGCAAATTTTGTTATATTCAAGTAATTTTTAACATTCACTGAGTTCATAACACTGGAGATTGTTCCTCAGTGTTGCACTGCAGTAACTTTACATAAAATTTGATATTTCACTTGGCTGCGTCCAAATGTTTCTCCATCTTAATTGTTTTTATAGGGAACCTACAGAATGCTGTGTTGTTTGTTTGCAGGTACTTATCTGAGTTTCCTTACAAAACCACTCTATTAAATCTGACCACACTTCAAGTCATCCCATTTAAATCTTTGAAATCTTGATGTGGATTGTATTATTTGGAAAACTACTTCTATTGCTGTATATTTTAGTGGTGATATAAAGGACTCCTTGCATCAGGTTTTAACTTGTCCTTAAAGAAAATGGAGACATTCCTCAGGTGTTTTTATTATCTAGTTTTTAGATTCTACTTTCTTATAAATTAATGGTGTTAGTTCCTGAAATTATCCATCATAGACTGTGCTATTTTTTTAAGAATTTGTTGAAATTCCTCTTGCTTCCTCAATTTTCAGTCATTTGCATTTCCCCTTTTCTGAGCATGGAATTTGCTTTATGCTGGTATCACTGATACTACACTTTGACCTGCTTTTGCTTGATTGGCTGTGCCAAACTTTCTCCACTTACAGATCTTTCTGTGACAGATTTTGATGAGTTTTAGTGTATTTTAAGTTTCAGATGAATTTGCTACCTTCAGATCAGTTCAGCATCTTTGACAGAGCACCTCCATAGAAAGTAATTGAACCTGACATGATAAAGATAATTTCGATAAGCTCATACTATGTCATGCATACTATTTGAATCAGCAGTTTAGTTTTGATGTTTCATAATTCCAAGTAATTAATTTTAGTCTTTTAAAATATAATTTGTAATTCTGATGGCCATTTTTGAAATAAATACAAACAGAACAAAAATTGACCCCCCAGAATCTAAGAGACCTGCTTAAGGTTGTCTGAGCCAAGCTAGAGAATCTAGAGATAGGTTTTAGAAATTCACCTTTGAAAACAACAGAAGGGGAAAAAAAAAAAAAAGAAAGAAAGAAAGAAAAAAGATGGATTCTACTAACTATTACCCTTCTACACGGTCAGGTCACTTTTATTGAAGTGCACGGCAGGCAGTTTTTTCACTGTCAGATTTCTGCAGCAGAGGAGTCTGATGAATTCATTGTGCTTAATTGTTCAAGGAGAAGTTTAGACTATATGTTTGGTCAGAGTACGGTTATTTCTTTCACATCAGATCTTTTCTACATCTTATAGGACAGGATATGATAAACAGAAGAAAATATTCTATGAAATATGAGACAAACATATCAGGCATTTGTGTTATCTATAGATGATGAAAAAAGCTCATTGGCAGCACTTCCGTTTTCTATTTCAGCTGTTTTTGAAGGTTCATTAGTATGAATCTTTCTGTCCCATTTGGCTAACAAATGCTAATGTCTGAATCTTGATGCAGTCGGCATCTTCTTCTTTTACTAAATCATTCATGAATGTTGCACTACTTTTAGTCTCTTTATTCTGTCAATGACTGTGGTAAAAATAGAAATAGAGCTTTTTGATTTCAGCAATTTGATGCATTCACAGTTGATGCAGATCATTAGCTCTTTTAAATGCATAAGGCATAGACCTTAATTTTACAGTCTTGGAGCTTTAAACCTTTTGGTAGTGTTTTGCACTCTTATCTTAAAGTAATAACTTCCTTATTACTTCTTTGTACTGAAGGGAATCAATCTTTCTACAGTAGTAGATGCATACCTATAGAACAGTTGTATTTAAATTGGAGAGGATCTCAAACAACAAGGAGTTATTAGCCAAAACCATAATCAATTAAAATAATGTACATTATTCTATTTATAGGAAAAATACAATTGTACGTGATAACATTTAGCACTATAGAGAACACAAACTGACTCAAGAACCATAGGGAAAACAATAACTGTGTGCATGTCATCACTTGACTTTCAATTAAAAGATAATGAATTTGTGTTTATAAGTAGTAGAAGGAACTTAATCCTTCAAGACAGATGATGAGTAAGAGCTACTGAACTAAAAGTAGGGGAAAACATAAACCAGAATAAATTTCATTACTGCAAGTAAATCTGTTGGAGTTCACAAATGTTTCTGAAGAACTAACAAAGGCAGAAGAAAAAAAGAAAAAAAAAAAAACAAAAAAACCACCCAGAAGCATTATGGTAATACATGCCATCTTATTTTAAAAATAAGAAGAAAAGAAATCTAAAAGGAAAAGAGTTTGTGCCAGAAACAATGAGTCTATGAGCTTTACTAATTTCATTGGGCTGATCTGTCGAAGAAAAAATACCTCAAAAATATTTATTAACAGAGATTTGGTATTTTCTGCATTACAGGAGCATTAGGAAAACAGAAAGCTGCATTACTGGAGTATTAGTGAGTTATGTATTAGCATATTAATGCATTAGTAAATCTGTGCATGGGTTGCACAAGTCTTAAAAAATTGCTCTAGCATGTTTCAATAAAGATTGCATTAATGTTACTGAATAAAAATAAATACATAAATATGGCAACAAACTGGTCGCTATCAAATCACTTAAGAGTATAACAATATGAAAAGTTTAGTTTAGGGTCAGTTAGCTTTTATATGTCAACATTGTTTTGTCTTACTCTGTTGTTAAGCCACTTTCATGATTGTGTCGAAAATATAACGTTGGGTTTCTTTTTTTAAATCTGTATTTAATGCCAAATGAATTCAAAAAGAAAGTCAGGGAAATGCTTATATGGCAAGAAAAATAGAATTGATAGCGCAGGTTTTTGCTCTAGGAGAACAGGCAGCTGCTCCTTAGTAATTTTTCTTTTTATAGAATTGAAAGAGAAGAGATGAGCAAACTCCAATAGCAAACCTTTAGTTGAATGGTGTGAAAGCATCTTTCACATAAGAAGCAGCAAATTGTTTTTCGAAATGTGTTTTGTTTACTCCACTTTCCTTTAATGAGAACTTGCCCTTTGACTGAAATTCTATAAAACATTAATGCAGCCACTTATCTCCCATAGAAAAGGCTGTAATAGTCACATATTTCTGAATTCTAGAGGATCTGATCTAGTTATGGCAACGGAGAGATTCTACTTAGTTTTGGAACCTGCACGGAAATGGAGGGTGGGAAAGCCCATATTATAAAGTGATTCTGAAATGAACTTGGGTAACCACAAATTTTGTGGCAGAAAATAAGAGCACTACTGTTTTCAATCTTCTTTCTAGTTTGCTCTGTGAGGAGGGACTGTTTCACAGCTTTAATACTATCTTCTTTTGTACAAGCAGTTATATTAAATGAAGATGTATTAAAAAAAAAAACAAACAAGTGCAGTGGAATGCCACGACATCTTGCCAAGGTTTTAAGTATTTGATACTGAAATTGTATGATTCATCTTTTTAATTATTTTTATCATGCGGGAATGTAAGAGCATGGATGAAGAGATGTATAAGAAATATCTTTGGCTTTTCTTATTTTTTTTAATATTCATTAACTGCAACTTTGAAACACTGGGTCTCCGAATGTATATTGAAAGAGTTCACTTGAATTGCACAGTGAATCTGGAGAACTTTGTCCTTCTCTCACATTGCATCCCCCTAACTTTCTTTCTCACTCATCCAATTCTCTAGTCTTGTTTGCTCTCTTACAGTTTGCAAACTCAATTTTATCCATCTCTGACTACTTTAGTTTCCCACTATAGGAATCATTCCATGATTTTGATTGCACCCTTTCCTATACGTGGTTTGTTTTGACCATCTCATTTATGAGATGGAATAGGCAAAAGAGAACTGGAAAAAATATTTTAGGCAGGGAAATATCATGGATCTAAATAATGTGCCATAAGGACATTGGGTGCTATTTCGTGCTGCGGTGTTTTTCTAGAAATTCTTAATATTTGCTGAAGTGTTTGGCTATCACTGAATGTCAGTAGGGCGTTGCGGAGGCTAATTATCTTAATCTTTCCTGGCGGTTGGGGTTTAAGAGAACATCTTGGTATATACCTAACTAAAGCTGTATGTTTTCTTTGGTTTTGCTCCATGAACGTTATTTTCTGTGTACAAATGCTATTGATGTGCATTGGATGTGTCTGTCTTTAGCTTATTCATGTGCCTGTAGAACATAAAAATATTTGTGGTGCAATTTGATGCCTTGTGTGGACAGAGAAATCTGCAGGTATTATGATTTTCACAGTTTCTAGAGATCTGAAGACGATGTGTGGAAATGAAAACATTTCTGATGTAGTTTATGGCATTATATGAAATGCTGATTTTTATTATTTTTTAAATTTAGTTGTTAGCAAATAAGTTAGGAAAAAAAAAAAACACCTGCACAACTGATGCAGAAAATCTCTGCTGTTAAAAGGTAGTTACTAGCAAAGATGTTCTCACCTACTGTAGTCTTAATTCTGAAGGTGGTAGCTATAAAGTACATATAGCTTTGAACTCAAGTGTTAATAACAACTGAAATGTAATTATTGCATCTTGTTATACTATCACCTGTGCAGCTGTGAGGTGTAGACTGAATATTTTGTCTCGTTCAATTAGAAGATAAAAGTAGCATTGCAGAACCAAGTCTGTTAAATGAGAATTTAAATCACTGCAGCTGAGGTAGCAATTGTGAAGTCTTCCCATATTCTAGCCAACAAATCATTTCATGATTATCAAAGCTTGATTTTTCTGGACATAGGTCACCAAAGTTGGCAGTTGGGTGCTATCTTCAGGGATTGTTTGGCCTGTCAGGCTTGTGCACAATTCCATAATGCTCCATGAGGAGTGATAGTCACAGGAACAGAGCTGTCCTGGAGCAAAGGAAAACTTCCTGTCCTGTTGCCAATGAAGTCTCTCTGCACTCCTCTTGATTCTTGCAAAGCCTCTTAACTAGTCTCTGGCCAGTACTCAGCCAGCAAGGGAAAATGTGGTTACTTTATTTGCAAATGGTTTTTGTGGGGCTGCAGCATCCTCATTTTTTGAGCTAAATGGTAGGGATGACATGTTCTGTTGTTGTCTAGAAGAGAAATCAGCTAAGGTAATTGTAAGTGACCTTTGTCTAGGAAGAGTTTATTTTTTCACCATCTTAAGACTTCTACACAGACTGAACTTCTGAAGTCACCTATTTGTTCTATGATTATTACTGAGATAAAGCAATCAGTGGAGTTCACAGGAGTTTGATATTTGCAAGTTCAGAAATGAAAATTTAAATCTTGCTTGGAACTCCAAAATTTTAGCCACATTTCAGATGACATTTTCTGTATTTACTCTATTTTACTAAAGTAGATTTCTGATAAAGTGAAAACTTCATTGCATTGAATTAATTTAGAATACCATATAGGTCTCTGAGGAAAAAAAAAATCCATGTTTTTCTGTTATCATTATTTACACTAGCCTTTGTACCACAAGATGCTTAATCCAGTAATCCTCAAAACACATATATAGACTCAGATTTAAGAATGTAGGTACTTCTCACATTGTGGTTTATAAATTGAAAACAATTAAAAATTTAGCCTCCTCTTTGATACAATCTGGTAAGTTTCTGACATTGCTGTAGAGTTAATATCGGCCTTTGACAATTGCAGTCACTCTTGTAATAGTCACAGACCATCACAGGCCAACTGAGGCTGGAAAACACATTCAGAGATTGCTCAAAAGAGGTTCAGCTAAAGCCAGTTGTCCATGTCCAGGTGGCTTTTAAGATTTCCAAGGAGAAGATTCCACAGTCTCATCAGGCACAGCATAGAAGTTCTTCCCAATGCTCAGATGGAATCTCCTGGGTTCCAGTTTGTGTCCTCTGCCTCTTGTGAGAGATGTTCCAGTCACTAGTTGTCTTTGCTGCTCTCTGCTAGACTCATTCTACAAAGCTCATGTCTTTCTTGTAACCTACTTTCTTCACAAATATTCTCTTCACCATCTTCTTTGACATTTAAATGGCATATTCTAATGAGTTCTCTTTCAAACTGTCATTTCTTTATTACAGTTGCAATACTAGAACCTGTACTACTTTTTACTTTGGTGCTGATTGATGCATAAATTTGGATTCTCCTTTCTGTGATTCTGCAAATGCACATGAAGTAAAATGAAAAAGTTCTGGTCTTGAAATTAGGGTAGGTCAGTTATGCTTCATGTCAACCAAGCCTCAACAGTCCAGAATTGAAACTTAGTGTCTTTTAATTGCCATAGTCAAAGAAATTTGACAGTTCCACCTAATTAGTGTCAGTCTGAAGAAAGCAATGCTGTCCTATATAAAATAGGCAGCAATGCTTTAATCTGCCAGAGACCAGCTTCCTTTACTTCAGAATTGCTTTCTGAATCACTCCCACTCTTACATGTAAAACAGCACCCATACTCCCCAACAACCCCTCTTCTGATTGCTTGTGTTACTGCCTATTTATATTACTTAGCTGGTTATTGCTTCCTGAGTCTGAGGCACTCTCATTTTGAAGCTTTTATTTTGTGTTTAACAATAAAAGTTATTGGCTCAAAATATCAATAAAAGCTATCAATTGAATGAAAAAGTAATATTTTTTCTTTATTCAAAACTGGACTACAGTTTTGCTGGCTTCAGAAAATAGTAAGCATAGACTCTAAAAACAGTAATGCAAACTCCAAATTTTAGTCCATAATATGTCACTATTTTGTATGAATAGAAAAAGAGAGAGCATCACGTATAGCCTGGCATTGAATTTCTTGAATTGTCTTCTGACTATTTGATATAGATGTTTATCAGGCAACAGACTGTAATTCATTCCTTCATTTCTTTTTTTTCCCTCTCTTATTTAGTTTATTTGTTTTATATATAGCTGATGAATATAAAGTAAATATTGAAAAGAAAATCATATTTAGAAAATTTATGTCTTGCTCTTACATGGAATATTGAATAAACCTAATACATTGAATACTGAAATATTATTTGAGGATTAGTTTTGGAACACAGGACAGCAATAAAAATTTGGTATTTTTATCTCATGCACCTTATTGTCATTTTAGAAATTAAATAATATTGACCTTCAGGACAGAAAACTCCAAGTGCAGTGGATGTACTCTGACGTACATTTCCCAGTGAATTTCCTTGTATCAACATGGAACAAAAAGAATTGTAAACTACTCTCTTTAAACTCTGCTTTGTTATTGTCACTTTCTGGAACTTCCTTCTTTCAGTTAGTAAAACAGAAGCCTAACTTCACTAATATATCTAACATTTATTTCTTATTTATTTTCTTTCTTTATTGTTGTCACATCTTGGTGAGAGTGTCTTCCTTCTGAGTGATTTATTCTGATCTCAACTGCCAGCCGGATGATGCGGTGAACACTGATGTAAAGCAAAACAGAAACAGGTTTCAGAAACTGTGTTAACTTGAGAAATGAGTGCACAGTAATTTTTTCTGTTTCTGCAAACTCATGACTAATACTGTAACTGCTGCAGTACTTACAGTCATACAGTCATCTCCTCCGACACTTTCAACCTGAAGAGTGGAAACCACTCAGAAGGCTTGGAGTTGGAAATCTACCTAACTGGAAAATGAATCTACAACCCTGCTCCTTTCTTAATTCACGTTTTGGTTTTGTTTTTTTTGTTGTTTTTTTTTGTTGTTGTTGTTGTTTTGTTTGTTTTGTTTTTAAATACTCACTCTCTGATCTCTATCTTAGACATATAAAAAAAAGAAGAAAAAAAAATATGGTTCAGATATCCTAGGAATGCTGTGACTTAGATAACTGTGGGGTAGGGAATGGCACAGCTATTTGACGACTGTGTCAGCACGCAGTTTTTCTCACACATCATTTCCTACTGAGAGGCAGGCTACATTAGCTCAGTCACCCTAGGATGGTTTTGGTGTGTTACAGACTTGAGCTGGCAGTGCTATCTGGCACTGCACCATGTGTGTTCAAAATTAATTTGTAGTTCTTACGCAGGTTGCCCATGCTTAACCTAATTCATGCACCTTATTACCCTATACCTCACCTCCTATTTTAGTACATGTGTGCGGCAATTTTCTATACAAATATGCACAGGTCATTACGAATCAAACCAAAATCTTTCAAATTTAAGTCCATTAAAAAAGTGTAAGTCTATGTTAACAATTTTGTGGCATACTTTGGAAATCTGCCTGGTCTTTTTTTTCTTTTTGTAATCCAATTTCATTATTTTCTGCTGTCACTTTTCAGTGTTAATGTTCATTCTGGCATAGTAGCAATTCTATAGTGGTGTATTCCGTAAAATTGAAATATAATCTTGTTCCAAAGTACCTAAAAAAAAAAAATGTGATGCAAAAATTATAGCAAAGTATTTATATTTTTCACAGTCAGCACACTATCATCTGTTATTTACACTAATAGTAGAGCAGGGTTTTCATGGAAACTGGATTTTCAATATGAGCTAAAAGAAGTCTAAGCAGAAGTGTGGTTTGGTAACATTTGCAGTATAACAATTCTAGAGGATTTTGAGTCTCTGCATACAGGAAGACACATGATGATCGTCATAGTTTATATACGTATTTTATATATATATATATATATATATGTATATGTATATACGACTACAAAACAAATGATAAGTAAATCAAAGAATCATAGAATTGCTTAGGTTGGAGAGGACCTTAAAGATCATCTAATTCCAACCCCCCTGGCATGGGCAGAACGGCCAACCACTAGATCAGGCTGCCCAAGATCCCATCCATTCTGGCCTTGAATACTTCCAGAAGAAAATGAATGCGAATTCTTACAGTTGCATAGAAGTTGGTGATATTTTACTTCTCACTTTGGTAGAAAGTATGGACCAGAAACACTGAATATCATTAGTGAAAATAACTGCCCCTCTCCCTCACCTAATCTTCCAGAATTGTTCAATTAAGAATCTGCCTAGTTTCTCAGAACGCTTCCTTATTATAAATAGCATTTTTACTGCAGCAAAGAAAAAGCAAGTAGCAATCATGTCTTGGGAGAGCATTTGAATTTCAAGATAAGACTAGCCTTGTTATCACTTGTGGTTTACTTTGAAGAAAGTACAAGGCATGCTTCAGTGCTTCAGTGAAGAAAAGTTCTTCTAAGTTCACAATTTTCTGAGGTGGCTTTTAGAAAATTTCTTGAATTGTTTTCAGAAAGCCCTTGTTAATGCACTCAGTGCCATTCAGGTATTTCTGAGTCATTGTTATTTGAAAACGCTGAATTTCATCACATCTAAAGAATCTCCAGAATTCACCAGAAGAGTTCCAGTATACACCCAGCAGTTTTTCATTCAAGTAACTTAAACTCAGAATCATCATGGTACATATTGATTAAAAGGTCTATCCTTAGTATTCTAATCCAAATTTACTTGCTAGGGAAGTTTCTTAATTTTGTTTACAACAGGGTACACTTTGGAATGATTTGCAATTATTTAGAAAAAGAGAATGTGAAGTAAGAAATTATGTGCTGAATGAAGTAATTTTAAGAATTGCAATTCTTTGAGCTGGTTTAGAATTCAATTCAGCTGAAACTGAAAATAATTTGACTTCTGAATCTGAAGAGTTCACCTGATCTGCTGCTCAGTTATTATGACCGAGAATGTCATGTCTTCTCAAAAGCTTTGAAAATCCTCTGTATTTTTTCCTGTGGTCTTAGGCATGTGTACATCGGTGAAAAGTGCATCATAATCAATGTGCCTATTAAAAGATGGTTTATCTGTGCCTGTAGAAATGCCTAAAAATATGTTAAGTAGGGCCCCTTGGAATGTCATGTACCCCGTGTTTAGAAAGTAAAATTAGCAACTTAGAATCACATATGAAGGCTTAACAGAAAACATAATTAAGCACTGGAGCAGAGTGGTCATTTAAACTCAGTGTCACTTGGAATATTTAATTGAGACTTGTCCAGTTCCATTAGAAAATGAGTGAAGTTGGATGCAGTACAGATGATCTGACAAGTTCATGTTGTTTCTTTTATTTTAAAATTTTGGTAGTCATCAGCCAGTTTAAAATGTGATGCACATTGTTATATTTTGGAAAACAAAAAGTGTATTCATAAAAGCCTTAATTATGAAGAAATTGAAGACTGTCTACTACTGGCTCTTTTACTCTAGGCTCTTTTGGTTGGGAGTCTTGGTAACAGTGAAACAATGACAGATTAGAAGGTGGAGGAAGGATATTAAAAATCTGAAAGTAAACAAAATACTATTTTGCATAGCTGTAAGAGTTCAAATGCTAATGTGAATGCTTGTTGACACAACAGACAAAAAGGTAAAAACACAGCTCGAGAAAATTAACAAAAATATTGTTTTTGTAGAAAGTTTATGAGCTCTAAATGACTGTTACCTGAAAATTAATCTTACATTAAAATACATATCTCATAATGTTATGTACAACATTATTAAAATATTAGAGAAAGACTGAACTGCTGCCTCTGGAGCGTGGACATGTGGAGACCAAGCTGCAAAGGAGCTTTACTCTCCCATATGTCTACTTTTCTGAACAAGCCAGCCTACTCCTGCATTTTTGAAATGTCTCTCATGGACCAATTGCCACTGGTTATCCCATCACTCTCTGTTTTGTCCTCAGCAGAAGCAGGAGGACATTTTGTGGCATTAAGGGACATGGGTTTAACTGGATGTAGTGGGGTTGGGTAGGCAGCTGGACTTGGATGACCTTACAGGTTTTTTTTGAATCTTAACCATTTTGTGATTCTACAGTTCTGTGATAGAAAACATCCAGAATCTCAGCATGGCTGAGGCAGGCAGGTCCCTCTGCACACATTTGGTCCTAACTCAGCTCCAGCAGGACCGCCCAGAGCAGGGTCCCCAGGCCCATGGCCTGGCAGCTTTTGGAGTTCTCTGAGGATGAGATTCCACAGCCTCTAGGCAGCCTGTGCCAGAGCTTGGTCATCCGCACAGCACAGAAGTGCTCCTGGTGCTCAGAGAGATCCTCCTGTGTTTCAGTTTGTCCACTACCTCTTCTCCGAGCACTAAGTGCTACCAGAAAGAACCTGGCTCTGGCCACTTTGCACCTTCTCTTAAGATATGAAATTGGTAGGATGTTAGTAAGGTCCTCCTGTGCCTCCCCTTCTCCAGGCTGAATAGTCCCAGCTCTCTCAGACTCCCCTCATAGGAGAGTTGCTGCAGTCCATTCATCTGTGCTGCCCTTTGTGGGACTCTATACAGTATGTCCATGTCTCTTTTGTACTGGGGATTCCAGTACAAAAGATTCCAACTGTGGCCCAATCAGTGTTGAGTGAAGGGATTGCCATCCTTGATCTATTGATGGCAATACTTTGCCAAATGCAGCTTGGGATACCACTTTTCTTTGTTGACAGGGCATATTGCTAATCCATGTTATGTTTATCATTAATAAACAGGTATACTGCATAGCTGGTATGAAATGTTCAGATTCTCATTCCTAAAAAATCAGGTATTATTTTAGTAAGTCGGGGGAATTGGACTAGATGGTCCTCAAAGGTCCCTTCTAATTCTAAGGATTCTGTGGTTCTGATTCTATGATAGGTACTGCCAAGATCAAAAGATTACAAGTTGTACCACTAATAGTTTAGTTTGTAGAAGGTATGCACAATCATATAGTTGTAAATTCTTCTTTGAGCATGTACTGATATGACAGTGTCTGCTCAAACACACCAGTGACAGAATAAAAATCAGATAAGAAAATATGTTCAATTCTTATTATGTTTTCTAACTATATAGTCTTCGCTGCATTAAAATATTCAGAATTAAGCAGTGAGTTTAGGAATAGTGATTTCTATAGTCTGTATCATGATAAGTTTGGATATTTCAGGAATAATATTTATACAGCGATGGTGTGCCCTCATTGTTTTTCTATTAACATATCAACATCTATTGCAATGAGCAAAACCTGATCGTGGATAGCCTTGGAAAATGAGGAAAGGCTTTGTAGAGGGATAGCTTGGGTGGGGGAAGGAAGAGGGGAAAGTAAGATCTTCCAAACAAGCTTCTTGACAAATGACAAAATGACAGTGACAAAAGGGCTGTCAGTAAATGGCAAACATAACATCTTTTAGTGTCCATTTACTACCTTCTGGACACTTTTTAAACTATCAGCCACTGTTACAAATTAAAGACTAATGATTAATTCTGCCTCTTAGTGAAAATTTTGTGCCACAAGAAATATCAGCATCTTCAAGAATATGTTTTATGGGTACAAAATAACATTTAATTGAGACAAATGCAAAAGAGAGCTCTGAGTGAGAGCTAAACTATTAGAGATATTCTTTGCCAAACACATTGCTTATGATTAAAAAAGAGTTAAAATTAGAAAAGGTGAAGCAATTCTTATATCCTAAGAGCTCTTCATTTTAGTTTCTAAAACTTGAAATTTTCACAACTCTTAAAGGTATTTGTTTGTATAGTTTGAAGGTACTGCACCACTGGTGATTAGCAACCAGCTAATGTACCAGAATGTGCATCAAAAGGGATGACATTTGCACTAGAAACTTACCTAAATGCAACTGTTTGTTACTTATTGACTCAGGTCCGTAATTTCCACGTGGTCTGGCAACCTCAAACTGCTTAACTTGTCTGCTCCTCAATTTTGTATATAAAGAAAAGAGCTGCTTTATAATTTTCTCCTTATCAGCCACTAGCAATACAGAGGGCATCAATACTAGTACATCATTTCATACATGCAAGTGACTGTAATCTGACTGGTTCAGTGCATTAAGAAAATGCATTGCAGCCCTGTGCATTAACCTTTTCAGGAATATATAAATCCTTACATTAAGAGGATGTAAGGAGAATGTTAGAAGAAGGGAAGGGAAGGGAAGGGAAGGGAAGGGAAGGGAAGGGAAGGGAAGGGAAGGGAAGGGAAGGGAAGGGAAGGGAAGGGAAGGGAAGGGAAGGGAAGGGAAGGGAAGGGAAGGGAAGGGAAGGGAAGGGAAGGGAAGGGAACCCCACCTTCTATTAAGCACTAAAAATATTTTTAATATTAAAATGTAGGTTAAAAATAGTTGCATTTTAGAAAGGTATGCATTCTGGAGATGGATAGTCTGCTTAAGTCCAAACATTATATATTTACATTCTGTAGTCTTCCAGGAAGTTTCATGCCTGCAACAATTGGTTATTTGTAAGTGTTATATTAATAGATATCCATTAATACTTTAATCCTGTAGATGTAAGTGAATATTTCATTATTTCCATATGAAATCAAGTATATCATACCACATTTTGTTCATTTATTTATCTTTTTATTTATCATTTATTTTATCACCTGGTGTAGGGAACCTGCTTTGGCAGGGGGGTTGGACTCAGTGATCTCTGGAGGTCCCTTCCAACCCCTACAATTCTGTGATTCTGTGATTTCTCTAAGATATTGGTAATGCCCTTGCTGACATCATTACACAGTATGACTGGTGACTTCCAGGAAAAGAAACAGACATTCCTTTTCTTGTGTGTGTGTGTGCAGTCCTTTCAGGGTTGGATGTTGCAGGTAGAACAGAATTCATCCATGGACTGAGTTTCAGTCATGACACAGCACAAACTGCAGGCATAGGGCAATGCTCAGTGCTTACTGTTTTTGCACTTTAATGACAACAGACGGGTGTTTACAATGCTTGTAACACACCCTCTGTCTGTGTTATATACATATATATTTATTTTACATCAGCAGTAGCTAATGACAACACAGATAAGGGTCTGTCTCTGATAAATATCAGGAGCAGTACACGCCCCGTATGCATCACACATCCAGGCTAAATCCAAACCTTTAACATGGCTCTGTTGTTCTTTTGACAGAAAAATTTCCCACATCATAAGATGCCTGAAAGTTAAATGTACTGTTCCCGTCAGAGTGTTTTATGCTAAAGAATATGAAGTCATGGGAAATGTGGTATGTTGTGAAATAACATATATTTTGTTACATTTGTTGAAAATCTCAAGTACGCTGTAGGCACTGAGGAAATAAAATCGCAGAAGTTCCCCTGCTAAGAATGAAGCTTGCATTTTATGGACAGTATATTGCCTCAGCCTTAGCTGATAGCCAGTATTGCTTTTGTCCACTAGTTTTAGTGGCAATTTATTTTAAAAGTGAACAAGAATGAGAAGGAGAATAGGGAGGATGAAAAACCTATTCTGCTGCCACATAAACACCAAAAAAGCACTGATTGTACTGAAACTTTGTATGTCTGCATGCAATTTACACGTGCTTATCATCTTTGGATTTCGTATTTTTTAATTAAAGATCTGGTTGTGTTTATTGTTGGCCTAACATGACATTACATCCTATGCAGGCCTGATGGCAGCTCAGTAGGCTGCCACTGACACTGCAGTAGAGCAAATGCCAACTCATGCCTGCAGGCAGATGGGGTAGTGAAATATGCATGGCAATTCCAAAGCATTTAAACAAAAAACTTCTCTTGCACTATCAGATAGAAACATATTAAAGAAAATTTATCTTTTTTACACATTCAAATAAATGTGTTCTGTAAGACCAATTACATTGGGTAATGTGTTCAAACAAATATCCAGTAATTAGGGCATTTTGTTGAGGCTGTCTGCTGTGACTACCGATTATATTTAAGACATTTGTTGTTAGCAATCTTCTTTATTCTTTTTGTAGTGAAAAATTGGTAGCTAAGGTAAGTATTTGACACATTCTTCTGTGGTTTCATTTTTCTTTAATTGGTTTTATATATATATATATATATATATACAGTCAGAGAGAAAGCAGTTATTGCTCACTAGGTACTTTTAAACTGAGGGAAGTTAATATCTGTTCTTAGCATTGTTCTTCTGTCATGTTTCATTTGGAATAGACTGACTTTTCCAATAAATGAAAAAATACACTAAAATGAAACTTGATTTTCTGCTTCTGATCAAGGGGAATGTACCTTTGCTTTGCTGAGATGTAGTAGCGCCTTCTGTATATTTGTAACTGCACTCTTCTGTTTACATCATCTTGGGTCTTCTATTTAAAACAATTTTTCAGACTTTTATGATGCTGCTCATCTGAAACATGCTGCTTTTGTATATCTTCTGTGTATTAGTAAGCACTTGGTTCTTATAAAGTAGTTTTTCTTATCTAGCTATACAGAAAAAAAAACTAGTTATGGAAAATTTGCTGAATTCTGGCAAAAGTTCAAGAAAAGTGTAGATAATTAGAACCAGAGATTGCCCAGGGTTGTGAATTGCGCATTCGGTGTAGGCTTCTACTATTGGAAGAAAACAAATTATAATTTTTCATATAAACTAACGAGGCTTGCAAATCTTACTTCATACACTGCCAAAATGATTGTGCTTATAAATAGGAGTGATAAAAATATACACTTTTCATACATGTCATCTAAATTTCATGATACAATATTTGACATTTCACTGGTTATCTGCATACAGCTTACATAACAAGAAAAATTGCAAAAAATATAAATTAATATGTAAAAATGGAACAGTAGAAAATTGATGTTTTTTGTTGTTGTTTCTCCTTCACAGAATGTCAGGTGTAGATTGGAATCAGTTGAAATGACTTCTTATTCAGCTTTCTATTTCTGTTCATTTAACAGTTTATCTCACTGTTTTAGTTAATTTCTAAAAAAAGTTCAAGGTTTGCTTCTGACACCTAAGGTATCACCTGAGGTGATGGCAATGTGTATGAGATATTAAATAGGGAATAAGAATCAAACAAATTTTCAGACTAGATTTCTTGTAAGAATATAGAATCAGGTGCCTGATAATTCGGGCATCTCTAAATACATCCTCTTTGCTCTACAGCTTAATTGAAGTGTGGTTCCATAAACTGGACCAATGTTCTTTTCTGAAAAAATACTCCTTTCCTTGCTTCCCCATGGTATGTTTGTGTAGGTGACTATTTGTGCCTGCAAATGTAACAGCCCATATTCTGTTGAATTCCTTATTTTCAAGTTATTTTTTCAGATTGTGAAGATTTTTCTTGTTCTAATTTTAATAACCTTTAATTTGCTCAGTGTTCACCTCTACTCATCTCTGTCTGCTGACTTAATATGGTATATGTTCAAATTCTATTCAGTAATTAAAGAAATAATTCCACACTCAGAAAAACATACTGGTGGATTAAAAAGACCAAACACAGCTGTGGTGTGAAAAGAAACGGAAATCTCCAGAAGAATTGCCATCTCCCGATCTGGCTGTGCTTGGAGGTACCATGTAGCCCCTGAGTTAGGTTTGCATACCAGTAAATGCCATCTGGGAAATTTTCTTCAATTTGCTAGTTTCGCTGACAAAAGCAAGTCAGGAATTTGAAACACTTAAAAGTGGGAATAAAAATGCCAACAGGCAGCAAGAAACACACTGGCTTTTGAAGTAATGTGGGTGAACGCCCTTGAGGAGCCAAGAAAATAGCAAATTCATGAGCTTTTTTTGGCTCTGTTGTTGTATGTTCAGGTAGTTCATACAATCTGAGCCATCAAGGACTGCCTGACTTTTGCCCTTCTCATTACTTTCCTGAAGGTACCAATATAATAAAGCCTGCAGAATTAGGTAAGCTCTGACCGACAGAACAAGTCTAAGGGAAGGTATGAAGCAGGAGGGGGATATGCACTCTACCTCTAGAAAGCCTGTGTCTGTAGTTGAGTATGATACTTGAAGGAATTGAAGTTATTCAAGGAGAGTGAGAAGGAAGAATGATCTCAAGTTTCAAGCACAGAGGTGAACGCAAGGAGGAAGAAGACAGAGGCAGGACCTCACCTTTTCCTTCACTGTAATGCAAAAGGTTCAGCTCATGACTTTTGAAAAATCTTTCCTCCTTGAATATGCTTCGCAGATTATCTAGCCAAATTGGGTACTCTGCCTACCAAAACTGATTAAATCCTCTAGCCCACTGTAGGATTATCTGACTTGGCTCCTGTTACACCATTCTCTCATACCTGTATTCTGCTCATTTCTGCTGTTGTATGCTTATATGCTTTTCTTCAGCTGCCTTTTCTTCTGTGTATGCAATTATATTTTTTTTCATCATGGAAAAATACTTTTTAAACCTCTAACCTCATTTAGCAGGAATCCTACAGCCACTGATTAATGTTCTTCTCAAATTATTTTTTCTATCTTCTCAGCCAGTTCTGCTTTGTGTACTGCACCAAGTTCCAATTCACAGTAGGAAACTACAAATAAATTTGTCTTGTCAAAACAATAAGGTCTTTACTCCATCTTTATCCTTTTATAGCATTTGTAAAAATGCTTTCTATTCTTATGCTATTCTGCTTCTTTAACATTTTATTGCTTCTTCCTATGTCTCATTTAGTGAATATAGTTCTATTCCCCCAATGCATGAAAATTGTCAGATTTTTCCATATTTTTTCAAGTGATGTTATTTGGTTAATGGCTAAATTTCTCTTATCTCAGAATAACTAGTTATCACCTTAGCTCACCCAAAGCAACAGAAAGCCATTTACAATATGAAATAAGTAAATTTTATGAGATAATGCAAGTATGCGATAGTGAATGCATCTATTTGTCTGATATAGGAAAGCTTTGAACACACAGCACTAAAGTAGAAACCAAATTGTCATGAGATCTCTGTGCACAGCTCACTGGTGTGTCCCGTTTTAACTTGGTATGCTGCCAAGATGGACGCCTCTGTGGATACACATGTTTGAACTGCTGTAATATTAGAATCATAGAATTGTTTGAGTTGGAAGGGACTTTTAGAGGTCATCTAGTCCAACTTCCTTGCAATAAATAGGGACACCTACAGCTAGATCAGGTTGCTTAGAGACCTATCCAGCCTGATCTTGAGTGTCTCCAGGGATGGGGCTTCCACCACCTCTCTAGGCAACCTATTCCAGTGCCTCACCACCCTCACTGTAAAAAACTGCTTCCTTATATCTGGTCTAAATCTCCCCTCTTTTAGTTTGAAACCATTTCCCCTTGTGCTGTCACAACTGACCCTGATAAAGAGTCTGTCACCTTCTTTCTTATAGTATCTATTTAGGTACCTCCAGGACAGGTGCTGAATTAGGCCAAGAGTTACTCCTTACTATGTGACACCTTGCAGAAGGTTATAAACCTGTGCAAAGTTGACTGAGGAGCAGCTGCTGCTCAGAGTTTGCTGGACATTGGTTGGCAGGCATTATGACCTTACAACGCTAGCATCCTGTTGGTTGGTGGGCAGCTGTATTGTTAACTTTGCATCAGTCAACAAGTGGCAAGTAATTGTACAGGTGCAGATATATATGTTGTTGACAGTGTATTTTTTTGTTTCTAGTTTCCTTTTCTGGCTTATTTCCAGTTCTTTCCCTCATGCCACTGGAGGGGGGAGTGAGTCAAAGAGCTTGTTTGGTGCTGTGCTAGCTGATGGGTTGAACCGCAACAGTTTGGATGCAGTACTCCACGTGAGATCTCACTGAGTCAGAGCAGAGTCTGACATCTCCCTCAGCCTGCTGGCCATGCTTCTTTTGATCTCTTAACCAGTTCTTCAACCATCAAATGGTCCACTGTCAAATCCGTATCTTTCCACTTTGGAGAGAAGGATGTTATGAAGGACTGTGTCAAAGGCCTTTCTGAAGTTCAGATGACATCAGTGGCTCTTCTTTTGTCCACTGATGAAGTGATACCATCATGGAAGGCCACTAGCTTGGTCAGGCAGGGCTTGCCCTTTGTGAAGCCATAATGGTTATCTCATATAGCCTCCCGCTCTTCCCCAGAACAGAGATAAGGATGACAGGTTGGTAGTTCCCATCCTTTCTACCCTTCTTAAAAATGTCTGTGAGAATACTTTTTTCCAGTCACCAGGAGACCTTTTCCTACACTGTGTATGTAGTGTGGTTATGATGGTAGCCTGTGTGGTGGGAGAGCAAGATGTGAATGCCTAGAATTAAAAAGTAGAATACATCCTGGAAATTCTGGCCACTAGACTTTCATTCAGAGGGTAAGCATAATCCTGACAGAAAGTCGGTTTCATACTTACTTGTACTCATGGGCTAATGACCAACACACAAATGCATATCCTGAGGCATCTGACTCTCCTCACATACTTCGTATTGACAGCGGAAGCTGTCAGCTATAAATATGCTCTGGACCATATATCTGCAAAACAGGATTAGGAACTAACAATCTGACAGTACATGTTTCTGTTACTCTTGCATTTCTCTGCTGAAAACAATGCTCCTGAGGACACTGCAAATGAGGAGAAACAGCGAATGGTTCCTGAGGTTCTTCCACTTTGTTGTGATTTCTAACTACCACAGCAGAGCATTTAGGACTGATAGATTTGCTTTAAAATGACAGTAATTTTGTGTCTGAATCTGCCAAGAGCTATTGACAGATCTGAGAGTTGGGGAACGTATGAAGAAGTCAGGTTTCATTCATCAGCCTTGTAGAATTGAACCTGGTGAGCTCACAAATGGGGTAATTATCCACTGAGAGAGGAGTTTTAATTTTAAGAGAAGTCTCCAAAACCTAGTTAAGTAATTAGGAATATAAGGATTAATTCAAAATTGAATTAACATTATTTAAGGAAAAATGGAAAAAAAAACCATGCATTTTTAAAGACATAAATAATTAAAAAAAATTATTCAGGAGTTGACATTAAGTTTTTAATTTGGTAACTGCTTTAAAACCATAAAACTATATTCACACTAACTTGTTAGTTAGGGACTTACTCTCAGTAAGCGATTAACAAACTTGAATCATCACCCTAGTCAGTGGGTATCATTTTTTACACAAACTCCTTCATTTTTAGCCCCAGCTTGTCAGCTGCCACTGGCTCTGGAGGCATGGACTGAACAGAGCTGTCAGCCCTCACAATTCACTTGCAACATGTGTGATATTTGGTGTCTTACTTAACGCTTCAGTTCCTGCATTGTTGCTGTTATTCAAGAATAATTCTCCCCACACAAATGAATTCTCAGTTGTGTATTGTTGGTTTGTGGGTTTGGGTTTTTTTTTTTCCCAAATGTCAGTCTTGAAATATAGACCTTATACGATGGAGGGAAAACAAGAGAATGTCACTGTGATTTCTTTTCACTCTTATTTTATTGGAGGAAGTGAACAAGTTGGTTTTTTAAATATTCATTGTTGGTAGTACTGTAAATAGTCTTGACAATTTGTTTTCTTGATCTATTTATCTCCATCAGCAAGGGCAGACAAAATTTAATAGGCTAACTACTAAAATGGGTTTCTTTAGATAACGCATGTTAATTTTAAATATCTTCATTCAGTGTAAGACAAGATTAATCGCAGGTAAAATATTGAGAAGAAACATTTTGCCATAGCTATGTGGAGTCCGTGATCTGTTTCTAGTAGACAGTGTTTGAAAGCCCTTCTGAATTGTGTCTAGAAATGGTTTGGTGGCATTATGCTGGATCAGTGCCACATCTCATCATGCCATACAGGAGGAACATAGCTATCCGTAAGGTTAGTTATATTTCTCCAGCCAAAGGGCTCCCGGGAAAGTAGTGACAGCCTTTAAAATTATGTGAACTCAGGACCATAGCCGTCTGGTTCTTAAACAGTGATGTAATAATCTCAGAAGCATGTTTGGCACATGAAATATTATTTAGCAGGATACTCTACCAACCTTAAAACCTTACAAGTTATTCAGCCATTGCTTTATTATTATTATTGTGTAGGTCTAGGGTGGATGTCATTAGCTTAAACTGCAAGATAATACAAGCCTGCTCTTTTACTGTACTATTTCCATTCTGGTGTCTCAACGTCTGCATCATTGCACTACATGAGTGCATTTGTCATACTTAAAAATAGAATCAATAACCATCTTCCTTCTCTTCCTTTCATTTTACAACTGCTGTAGCAGTTACATTTCCTGTCTCAATAGCACTTACAAAGCAATTAGGCAAAATCAGGACAGATCTTGCCACTGGATTTTAGACAGAATTCTCTTTATCCTCACCAGGCTGTGTATGTCTGAAAGCTAACAAATAGCACTCTGAGGCCTGGCTCTACTCGTACCCATGCAAGAAGCACTCTTGTAGTTTACACTTGGACCATTTGATTTATTGCCACAAAATGAAATAAATGTATACTCTAGTCATTTGTAATTAATTAATATAAAAAAATGATTCATATTTGTCTCTGTACCTTCTGTTCTCTTCACTGACTACTGCTGATGATTATACTATTGCACGAAATTACTAGCACTCAAGTTAGAAAGGTATTTAAAAAGTAAAATTAAAAAAAAAAGGAAGAAAAAGCCCACTTCCAACTGTAAAATAATTTTAAAAAATCATGACTTCTATAAAATCATATTATTACTAACAAATCAAGGAATAAAATATCAAAGATCAAATAAGACCTTTCTTAGCATGATGATTAACATACATATTAACAAAGCTAAATACTTGGTAAATTTCTTATAATTACTTGTAAAAGATAAAGATAGAAAGGCACACCAGCCAATTGGACCATTTATGTCCAGTAGTAAATAAAAAAAAACCCAGAACACTCAGAATATCCTACAGAACAAAAAGTTATGTAGACCATCCCTATAAATCATTCTTCCTCAAAATAGCAACTAAACTGAACATAATTCAGTTTATTCATCACATCTTAATTCATATTATTATTCCTCCTTTGACATGGTATAAACAATACTTGTCTCCTTTAAAACTCATGGGATCCAAAAGCATGCTATCCGCAGAGTTATTTTTCTTCTTCTGAAGAATTTCAAGCCAGGAGATGTCACCTTATCAGTAAGATTCCCCGAACGACAAGTGTGTTGGCTGTTCTACAGTTTGGTGAAAGTTACATATCCACTTCTCAAGGCAGACACATTTTGTGTAATGCAATTAAGGACACATCCCACTGAAAAAGACATCACAAATTATTTTGACTCAGTAGTTGTATGCACTAGCATTTGTACTGGGTAAGAGCTATAAGTTTCCTTGAATTTCAAGCTAGTCACCTGCTTAAAATAAAAACACCCTGCAGTATGGAATAAAATACAGTCCTGAGGACTAAAAGTTGATTTTTATTCCTCCAATGCAAACTACAAGATTGAAGATTATCCTAATGATTATACTTTCCCTTGTTTGATTCAAAGTTAATTCATTCTTCATTGGGGTACCAGGGAGCGATCTTTGTGACCTAGGAGAATGAACTGCGTACATGTAAGTAAAATTTGCAGCCAACACAAAAGTGGGAGGTTTTGCCATTATGGAGAGAACTTTATTGCTTGATTTCAGAGGAAAGATATGCACCTTCAAAAAGAGCTACAGAAATGATAAGGAAGGATTCATAGTGCAATATGGTATGCAGGAAGTGTCTTGTTATTGCATGAGTCTTATTAAGGGATGTTTGGAGGAAGAGCAAGAGGCAGCAAAAATGAGGGATCAAGGCAGTCTGAGGTGGTTGTGTGTGGATGGATTGCTGGTCAGTACACTTCCCTGTCCATGCCCTGTTGTGGCCCATGATCCTTTAACTGACCTCAAACTATTTTTTTCTGAGTGAGGGCTCCCTGTTCTGTGCACAAGTATGTGTATGGAGATCTGAGTACCAACAGCTTGAGCAGAGATGGTGATTCACTGGACCTATCTGTCTAGGGAGCTAAAGTGCAAGTATGCAGGTGTGCATCTGTGTGATCACCAGTGAATATCAGGCTGATGAGAGATACTGCAGCAGCTAGAAGTCTGGGCTGGATGGCAGAGAGCCCCAGGGTCTGTGGGCTGGCTGCTAAGAAGACAAAACCAGCTGTGGAAGGGACTGTAGAGCATGGAGGCTATCTGAGGCACCCCTTGGCACATGTGGGCCTGTGCCTGAGATGCCTAAACTGCTTTGCTTTTAACTGCAAGTTCTCAGTTTAACAAACTGCATTGGGAATACTTTGCGGTTCTGGGCTACTGGAGCACATGCTCCCCAGACTCTTCAGATTGCAGTTGCTGAAAAAAGATTCGACAATCGAGATCTGCTTTTGTACTGCAGTAGGGAGATTATATGGATTATATGCCATCAACTGATACCTGTAGTTTTTTAAGTCACAGTAGTTACATTACTCATCTCTTGGAACTTCTGAGTTGACCTTCGGAAAGAAGCATGAAAGCAGTGACTGCCCTCTTCTCCTTTGGTTCTCCCAGTAGCAAAATGCTGCTGAATCAACATATACCAGGAGTAGATGACAAACTCCATTTCCATAGAAAGCACTCCTGTTTGCAACAACAATATGCCATTTTTCCTGTAGCATCACATTACTGATTCACAAACTGTGAACTATTGTATGATCTATAGGGGAGATTTAGATTAGATGTCATGGGGAAATTTTTCTCTCAGAGGACAGTGAGGTGCTGGCACAGCTGCCCATTCCGTGGAGGCGCTCAAGGCCAGGTTGGATGGGGCCCAGGGCAGCTGAGCTGGCAAGGGGCAGCCCTACCCATGGCAGGGAGTTGGGGCTTGATTTTTATAGTCCATTCCAACCCAAGCCATTCTACAAACAAATTGCTTTTTAACCTTTCTTTATTTATATGTTTGGTAAACTTAATTATTCCTGAAGGCTATGAAGGTTTTTCATTTCTTCTTACTAAATTTCATTCTGTTTTTTTTTTTTCACAACCATCTCTCTCATTTACCATTGTTCTGAATTCTATAATTATGTTTCTGCATCTTAGGTCCTTTCTGAACTTTTGTGGGCAAATATAATAGCTTACATGTTATCCCACTGTTCTGTCTCTTAAGTTAACAAAACTGAAATAGTCTGTATGAAATTGGAATAGACTATACGGCAGCCTATGAAATTGTCATGACAAATATTCTGCTGTGGTTTTCCAATGAGTTGTATTCCAAAGAAACAGTGCTTGTGATACCTTTAAAAATCTTACTTAGAAAATGTCATGCAAGAACATGAAAAGTCTTGTTAAAAGCAAGTGGGGGTTCACTGTTCCTCCTTCAGGCACAAAGATTTTTCCTTATCCTAGGAAAAAAACATCTAATTGGTTTAGCATGACTTGTCCTTCATGCTTATGAAGGTGTCAATAGTAGTAGGAAACAAAAACTACTTTTTGCACACAGCTCTGCAGTAAAATTGTATATTTCAGTGTCTGTCAACAATTTGAAAAAATGAATTTACCTTTTGACCATGTTTTTGATGATATACTTCAATAGATCTCAGAGCATTAATGTTAATTTACATATTTAAATGTGTAGTAAATAAACTCTAAACAAAAACTTAGCCAAAATAATGCAGAAGAGAATGCATAAACGTTTTCAATACAAAATGAGGGAATGAGAGATGATGCACCTTTGCCCTTTAAAAGAGTAGAAGTAAGATATTTCATAATTTTTGTTTTTTAATTTGGAAAAAAGTTTCTCCTTCTAATAAAAAAAAAAAATTCAAAAGTTCTCCCATAGAATCTGGGGGCATGGTGAAGCTTGAGAGTAATCAAGGATTTGGCAGGTTTTTTCCTGCTCTTTAGCAGAATGGCGTTAAAACATATTTCCAAGTTACAGCATTCAGAGACTGAATTGCAATATAGCTTTCATATTTTGGGAATGATTTAATTTTAACGTCTCTTTTTTTGAGATAAGATGGAACAATTTCACATCTGATAGGTGTTGAGTGTTTCCCTTTTTGTTTTCAAGTGAGATTTAAAATAAAATAATAGAAAAAATCTACTCACATGTTCATGAGTAATGACAGTGATTTCTAAATTAAAATTGTTGACTGTCTCTCATCTGTGTTATTGACTTTTTTCAGTATTCAAAAGTAGAGGCTCTCTCTGTGGTCCCAGCAGAGTAGCTTTCAATATTTCAGCATTGCTCAAAATTGGTGTTACTTTATTAGCACAGCGCTGAGTCTGGGCTAATGTACCCTGCTGAGGGACTTAGTTGCAGCACAGGGCTCTGGCAGAATATCTCCTGATATTATAAGAATTACTCATTAAACTCAGTACTTGTTGTTGACATAGCAGTAGTGTTTGAAGCACTGACTGATATAGCTGTAAGTAGTATCAGGCACTTGGTTATTATTAGGAAAGTTGCCAACATATTAGCAATGTTTGTATGCACAGTTACTGTAGCCAAAGGTACTCTTTGTTGCTCGGCATCACCGTTAGAAGTGTTCTTAAAATGTCTTAAATCTCCCATTACTGTTGCCCTAGCTGACTGTGAAAGCTAATAACACTGGCAAAAAGCTCCTTAGAAATGATAAGCAATACCCGTATGCCAGCATTTGTTGCAAAGTGAAATAAATTGGTACTAGCACTGCCAACTTGCTGAAGCTGCTGGCAACAGCTGTGCGCCCCAAAGCAGGTGATTAATGTCAGCTTGGAGCACTGCTGGCTGTCTGACAGGCTGCGTAACACCCCTGAACTCTGAACTGCGGGGCTCCTGATGGCTGCAAGCAGTGCTGACTTTCAAGCAGTGTCTGCGACAGCTGCAGACCCTGACACACAGAATTTGCAGCATCTTTGCATCTATCCATCTTTCCTTGGCTCTGGTGAGTTCTTATTTCCAAGAAAAAGCATGAATAATTTTAGAATGTCCCTGTAGTTATTTTAGCTGATAAACCATCTGATAAATTTAATTCCATGAAAATACTGCGTTTGTCTTTACAACTCACAGTTGCCCTTGCAATGTCAAGAAAGAAGGGGGATGGATCCCAGTGTGGCTATACTCTGTTCATTGCCAGGACGTGCTTTAACGGAGCCACTTATAAAATTCTTATCCTGGGAGCAGTTCCATGCAATTTCCTATCTTGATATAATTGAAAGCAGCCTGAGGATTATTAAGATTTAGCTTCCAACTAAGAATTGCCAGAGTTGCAGCATTATGCCAACAGCTTCCACCTTCTGCTTGTTATCCATGTAGGGAAATGCAATGAGCATAGGAAGTGCTAGCAATAGAACATAAACCTTTAAAGATGTCAGTTGGCCAGTTATCCTACAGTATTTAACTTGTCATGTTGCTGTCAACTCATTAAGTTCTGAATTGTGTAAATAATGATCACATTGCTAATGTTATCAATGGGATACACAGCATTACCACTAAATCTATAAGTGTAACTGGTCAAAAAACAGGATTTATTTACAAATGTTGTCTTTTGTAGGAATAAAAATAATACTTCCACCCTCTCTGCCACAATCTTTTTTTACCAGTCTCTGGACTGGTAAACAACTGCACTGAGATTTTGAAATCCTGTCTTTTTCAGCAACTACAAATATTGCTTATAATAGCCCATAATAAACACATTAGTTTGCTAAAATAGACAATTCTCCTACCTGTTCTTGGTCATGAGTTCTTGTGAACTCTTACAAATCCAGTAGGCACTCCATACACAATGGAATCTCACTCTGAGAAACAGCTTTGTTTCACACAGTACAGGAATTGGAAGATATATTTAATGTTTGAGATATTTATCTATCTAGTTCTAGTTTGATAAATTTGTAATTCTCATAGTGATCGTTCTGGAACAAGAAAAAAAAGTATATCTATTTCTAGAAAAAAATTATGATGTTTAGTAAAAAGATACTGCATACAGAACATAATCATGGATTCTTAAAGGGATCTAAGTATGATATTTTCTCTCTCTTTTATCTTCACTGAATTATGTTACAGTTGAAGTTTTATCCTCTTTTCTAAGTGAGAAAGGTTCCACATAGAACAAAGATATGGGTTCTGAACAAACTAGAAAAGATGGTTCCTCATGTAACGTGTGATTAAGCTATGGATCTCTTTGCAGTGAGTTATTATGCATGCCAAAACAAATATCAGCTGAACTAGATAAATTCATGGAAGGAAAAAAGCGTGAGGTGAATACAAAGATGTTGGAAAGATACAAGCAAAACTCAGAGCCACAAATTTCTGTAGGGTGTGAGTTTTCTTTGGGAATGTCTCTGACTAAGAGGAGACAACTAGTTAACAGCAGGTGCATCTTGTGAAGGAAACAGATGTGTACGTCTTTGCTTTGACCTGTGTAGCCATTCCTCTAACATGTTCTGAAGCTTTCTTGGAATTAAAGCATGTGGCTTAAGCACAGTGAACCTCAGCACCTGCATTTGCCTACTTTTGTAAACAACCTGAATTGAATGTCACATGCTTTTTTTTCCCATCTGTCCCATAGACTGCTGCTGCCTTTTTCAGACTTCATGAAAATGAGTGAAATGATAACAAATGTACTGTTGGTTATTTTAGGTAAAACCTAAAGCCACTGTCTTATCTGCATTTATTACATAGATGGTAGGTTATGAGTTCCGCATTTATGGGTTTTGTGCATTCCATACATGAAATCATGTGTTGGAATTGCGTGACTCAAATAATGCTGTTGTTTGGTTTTTTGTTTGTTTGTTTGTTTGTTTTTTTCATTGGCAGCCATCTAAATAATGAGACAGTAAGCTGGATACCTGAGTCTGAAATACTTAACAGTAACAGCATATACAGAAACAATAAAAAAGATTGAGGCTGAATGCTGTCAGTTTGAATTTTGTGAAGGTATTTTCTCTAAAACTGTGTATGAATAGTAGGGTAGAGGGCATCATTCTTACAAAATAATGCATTTGCTCTGTTATCAGTTTGTTGGCTATGAGCAAAATAGAGGGATATACCATACATATTATCCTGCTTTGGACCTTTAACTTTTATCTGCATCTTAATATATTTCAAAAGTCATATTTATGACTGTTCCATTTTACTTAGTTTTATTTTTGTTTTAATTTATTTTTTATTCTGACATAAATATTCTGACAAGGGGAAAGTGTAGAATTTAAGCACACATGCAATATTTAGAAAGATTATACAGGGGTAGATACTGAGGCTGGTATTACTTCATTTCTTAATTAATGATCAAGATGATGGATAGGACAGGGCATATCCTCAGCAAATTTGCAGATGGTACAGAAGTAAGAGGAGAGGTTGATACACCAAATGGTTGGTACTGCCATGTCAAGATGCTGGAGATTTGACAGGGATCTCCTGAAGCTGAGCAACAGGAAATGCCAAGTCCTACCCTTGGAGAGAAAGAAATCCTGGGCATCTACTCTTATAGGATGGGGAGCATTTGGCTGGAAAGCAGCTTTGCAGAACATGTTATGGGACTCCTGGTGGAGAACAAATGGAACATAAGCCAGCAATGTGCCCTTGATGCAAAGCTGTCCAGCAGCACCTATGCTGCATTAGGAAGAGCTTCACCAGGAGTCTAAGGGTGATTCTTCTCTGCTTGACTCTGGCAAGAGCACAACTGGAGTGGTTTGTCAAGATTTCAGCTCCTGGAATAAGAGAGACAGGTACATTGGAGCAAGTCCTTCTATGGTCCACTGTAATGAGGAAAACTGGGTCATCTGTCATGTGAGGAGAGGCTGAGAGGGTTGAGCTTGTTGTGTAAATTAGAAGACTCAGAAGATTTTTATATGTATACGACCGTGAGCCAGCAGTGTGTGCTTGCAGCCCGCAAGTCCAACTGTGTTCTGGGCTGCATTAAAAAAGGGATGGCTAGCAGGGAGGGGGAGGTGATTGTCCCCCTCTGCTTGGCTCTTGTGAGGCCCCCTCTGTAGTACTGCGTCTAGGCCTGGGGCCTCCAGTACAAGAAGGACGTGGAGCTCTTGGAGCGGGTCCAGAGGAGGGCCACTAAGATCATCAGAGGGCTGGAGCATCTCTCCTATGAGGAAAGGTTGAGGGAACTGGGCTTGTTTAGCTTGGAGAAGAGAAGGCTCCGGGAAGCTTCACTGTGGCCTTGCAGTACTTGAAGGGAACATTTAAGCAGGAGTAGGAACAACTGTTTACATGGGTTAATAATGATTGGACAAGGGGTTTTAACTGAGACAGGGGAGGTTTAGTTTAGATATTAGGAGGAAGTTTTTCACACAGAAGGTGGTGACACACTGGAACAGGTTGCCCAAGGAGGTTGTGGATGCCCCATCCCTGGAGGCATTCAAGGCCAGTCTGGATGTGTCTCTGGGCAGTCTGGTCTAATGGTTGGCAACCCTGCATATAGCAGGGGAGTTGAAACTGGATGATCATTGTGATCCTTTTCAGCCCAGGCTATTCTATGATTCTTTGATATGTCTTAAAATATATGAAATTTTTAGCAATTCCATTATAATTACATTTTATAAAAATAAAAACAATATTTAGAAACAACAGTTTCTTTTCTATGAAGCAAAAATAGGCTTATCTTACACACTTGTAGCAGGCTATGATTATAGATCTTGGTTTTGTTTGGAAGTAGCATCTTGCATATTCTGTTAGTATTGAGTCTCGGGGGAATCAGTAAAGGGCAATGTTACTGTTGGTGGCTTACCACCTCAATTCTATGTCAGGATGCAGGGATGTTTGGTATCTGCTTCTTACCCAGCTAGTGGAATGAAGACTAGGAAGATGTATCATTGTGGTTATTTCTAGCATTTCTAATTGCCTAGCATCTTGTTCAAAAATGAGCTTTCTACTCCACCTCTTCAAAGAACAACTCCCAATTCTTGTCTCTTCTTCTGAACAATTCATGAAGAAGTGAGTTGAAGTTATGACAATGATAGAAGCATGGCTGTTTGAAGGATGGAGTGTGCATATTGTGGTTCTCAAGGAAGCTAATGTGTTGCATGGCAGGAGAAAGGGGAAAGGTAGTAAGACATATGGATGAAGGGATGTAGGTATCTGTTCCTAACTTCAGCCTCAACAAATTGCAGTGACTTCTCACTCTTTGACAGCTGTTGGGAAACAATCTTGTACCTTCTAGAAACAAACACCCAGAAATAACTATATTCATTTTGGAGTCCTTCCCCTCTTCTTTCCCCTCCTGACCAGTTCTCTTCCAGCCACAATGCTGAATTGAATCCTGCAGATTCACAGCTTGAATAGATGAGCAAGTTTGCTGGCAATGAGAGATGTAGGCTATCAATACAGGAAAATTATGTGTATTGACCATTGTGTGTAGCTTATGAGTTCTCAGTAGCATCAGTAAGTACTAGTGTCCAAATTTCTGACTTATTACCTACTCTGTGAATACAAAAAAAAAAAAAAAAAAGAAAGAAAGAAAAACAAACCCTTTTCATCAGCAAAATGAATATTCCATTTCCATTTGATCAGTAACTTGAAAGTAGGCATCACTTTAACACAAAATGACTTGAAGCAAGTATGATTTGAATGACATCTTGACCCATCAACATATTTTGCAGCCAAAGCAGGGAACAAGAGTGTAATATTTCCAATTTTATTTTATTTTATTTTATTGTCTGTATAGACTAATTCACAGCACTTTAATGGTCCATGTTTGAGATTTTGTTCTGTTTTTTCTTTTTGTTTTTTACTGTCTCAAGGGGAAATCTACATCTATAATGCATCATTTTCTGCTAGGAATAGTGAGAATTACTTGTACCCGTCTGCTTCACTTTCATCTGTCATAGTGCTTAATTGTGCCTATGTTCCACATAGAACAAAGATATGGGTTCTGAACAAACTAGAAAAGATGGTTCCTCAAGTAACGTGTAATTAAGCTATGGATCTCTTTGCAGTGAGTTATTATACATGCCAAAACAAATATCAGCTGGACTAGATAAATTCATGGAAGGAAAAAAGCTTTGATATGTCTTAAAATATATAAAATTTTTAGTGATTCCATTATAATTACATTTTATAAATATAAAAGCAATATTTAGAAACAACAATTCCTTTTCCACGAAAAATGGACCGGGATTGATTATAGTATTTTTTTAGTAACTCTTCCCTGAAATTATACTGTACTGTGTGGAGAATGTGGAGAAAGGTGTGAGATAAATTTGTATTACCTAGTCTTTTATTTAGTCCTTTAAAATACATTTCCTGTTATATTTTATTTGTGTTGCACTTGTATTTTTGTAAATAAATACCTGCAGAAAACTCACAGCAATTTACAACAGCTTAACTGTCATGTAGTATTTGCATGGTAATGGGAGCAGGAACCTACGCATATTCCAGGGATGCAATGTGACATCATCCCAATAGAGGTGATATCAGATAAGGTCCAGCAGCAGACTTATGTTGGGCTTGTGTGTATCAGAGGTTTGCCCACAGCCTTAGCCATGCATACCCAAGTACAACAGCTTAAAAGGAGCAGATGAAGGTATATGGGCTTTGATTTGTTTGGCTGTTGGTTGAAGTTGCTTGAAGAGCTTCTGGTCATAGATTGAGATTGTTTGAGGAGGAGAAGCCATGTTCAACAGCATTACAAAAATTACTAGTTGAGATGGCACGTGTTATTCAACAATGTAAACCACTACACCATGAACTGTTTTGGGTTGTCTATGTAGAAGTGAAAGTATTAAGCTGTTATGAAAGGTGTAGTAAGGACAGGGTTAAGACTATCCAGAGACACTCAACTGAATCTTCAACTATTTTTAAGACTGAGATAAATTACAGTGAAAATTCAACTTTAGCACTAGGACAAGAATTTTTCTGGATAGTGAAGATATGAATCCACTGGAACATTTCATAACGTCTGTATTTATCTTTAATATGATTTTTGAAGAACTTAGGCACCTGTCAATGATTTTACTTAGTTTTACAAAGTATTTGTCAAAGAAATCAAATACCTACAAATCCTGAGGGGCTAAGAGGCTGAAGTGCTTTCTAGGTGCCTCGTTGCTTCATCATATGCTTAAATATCTATATAGATCTGACAGTTTGTACAGGATTCATTTGACCAAGTGCAGTGTGGGTGTGTGCATCTGATGTAGTCACTGTTGTCTCCCATGAGTGCCTACAGTGGTGAGAAGTAGATGCTTATAAGGAGTGACTCATCTCACCTTAAAGTTTATCCTAGGCAAGTCAATACAAGTTATGATACACCAATATAAATCACATGAAATTTGAAGCTTGACTCCACTGTAAAAGTGCTGGGAGGTAATATTCCTTTGGTAGACATGAGAAAAGACTTAAAATGCACATACTACCATAATATACTGCTTCTTGTGGTCCAGATGGCAGTGGCTTGTCATTGGCTGCAGACCTCCAAAATTCTTCAGTTCAACTCGGGGGCATATAATCATGCAGCTGCTTAGATGCCTACCTTTACGTATATCAGCTCAAGCACTTGCAAACCTAGCTTTCAGCATGTCACAAATGCTAACATTCCTCTTGGAAAGATTTATATTAGCATGTTCACCTCATTTGTCCACCATGTCTGTTTGCACTGTTCATGTCTTCTTTTTTCTATTTTTTTTTTTTTTCCTTCAGTATGTCTTTCTTTTGCTGTGCTCTGAATAACTTCTCTCTGGTTCTGCCATATCTTTGTCCATCTATCTCACAATCTCTTATCCTGTTCTTGCACTGCTGCTTATTTCCTGGCTGGATTTCCTGCCTGCTTTTTCTTATCTTCAGAGCCATGTTTTGGAATGGATCAGGAGGCAGTCTTCAAGCTGGCCACTTCTGGGCACTCCTTATCTATTCTCTGGGAGGTGCTTTCCTGCTCAGACTAATTAGAATCTGTCTACAAGGGGAAAATCAGGACTCAAACTGGACAATAAGTAATCTATTAGTACAGTAGAAATGAAAACTGGCAATTTCAGTAGTTTATAGATAGTGAGCAGCATGAATATGATTACCAGATTAAGGGAAGCAAAGCAAAGAATGCTACATTAATTTCCAGGTTTTTCTGTGAACTTGCTGCAGAGATACCATATGTACATTAGAATAAGCACTTCTGCTCTATTGAACAAACAGGTGGCCCTACAGTCACTTGTCACTTTCTCTTTCGTTACTAGTTAAGTGATCAAATACAGCAAGTCTCAAATCTAAAAGGCACAGTTCTCTTTAGGAGGTAACTGCTGCTGTTCAGTTAAGACTTAACTACACAATTTCAGAGGATTTTTGACTAACTTCTTTGTTAAAAATACACAGTGAATATTTTTAATCTTATTTTATTCTTTACCCAGAAGCACAATACATTAGTACAGCTTGTTAGTGTATCTCCTGTATTCTTGATATAGCTGACAGTGTTTTGACTGATATATGTTAGCATGGAGTAAAGTCCAGTTCATTAGGAAAAGCCATTTGGAGCATCCATTTAATTTCTGAAATCTTCAGTTGAATGCTCATGATTTATATTTTCTGATTTGGAATTACAGTAGTAAACTCTGTTAGAAATGATTTCTATTTGCCCTGTCTGTCCTATCCAGTGCTTGCTTCATCATGGGTTTGTCCTATGTACAGGCAATAACAGCATTAAATAAGTTCACACTTTGCAGGAATATATTCAACAGTGGTGTTTGAAAAAGAAACACAAAAGTAGCCAACGTGGCAGAAGTCAAAGTCTATAAACTGTTAAGATCAAGTAAACGAAGTCATAAAATAAGATAAATACTAAAAAAAAAAAAAAGTGCAAAGTAAAAAGGTAAAACAGTAAAACAGTTTTGTAAAATATGTTGCATAAAAACAAACTGCAATTCAGAAAATGTTGCATCACAAGAAAGGGGTTGAAAAGAGGCAAGTGACTTTAACAATTACGGCTTAATCACCAGACTTGAGAAATGAGTAGTAAATAATGAATTACATGAGATTAAATTAGGTAAGATATTTAAGCCGGCCTTCCAGAACTAATAAACACTACCAAACTCTAATGCACATACTGAGTTTTCATATCTGAGCAACTTCTCTCAATATAGCTCCTGAAATATTTAAAATTAAATGATTTTCTTAAGCACTTTCCTGACTCCTTGCCAGATCCAACACAGAGATATTCCTTGTGTGTGAAAAAATTAAGGCTGTGTTAGGTTTAGTATTAACTATGGCTGTAGAGTGGTATAGTTCAGTTTTTATCTGACCTGAATGGACGAGTGGAAGTTGTGGAAAATAACTGGTAAAAAGAGCAGATCAGTAACGGCTATTTTCAGGAATAGTTAGGATTGTCGTGAACAATGTCATGAAGTGACAAAGAAAGCTAATGAGGTCTAGAGGTCATTCAGTTGTCAGCCTGTAGGAGCAGGGATGTTGGCAAGAATGAAGGAAAAATGGTTAAGAGATCTAATTGAAGTGTATGTAATCTTAAACGGTGGAGATAATGTTACTGGATTCTACCCAGAATGCATTCTAAGACCAGGGGCAAATGTTGTACTTAAACTCAAATGCAGACATAAAGAAACACTTATTAAATTAGTAGTAACCGCTGAAGTGACCTGCAAGGCATAGGTATTGAGAGAAACACATTGAGGATTACTCAGGCAACAATTAGCTGATGTCCAGGAGGCAGTGGTACGGCAGGAAATGCATATGCTTTGTTCCACTTTGCCAAGGACATTCTGAAGGGATTTTTGTTTTGTAACTGTACTTGAACCAAGATGGTTTACCATTTTTTATCTTATAGAAATAAAATATAATGCCTCAGGAAAAGTTACTGTACTCATTTGTATTTCAAGATTACAAATCACAGCACAGGGCTGTGGTTTTGTGACTTAGATTGTCAGAAAAGGTCTGAATGAACTTTTCCAGGGTGTATACATTTCTAGAAGGTATTGCATGTGTGGCTTTCTGTCTAAAACATCTTGTTAAAATCTCTGTGTACTGCAAATAAAGAAAATCATCAAGTGTATGTGATCTTGGTTATTATTTAGAACAGGACTGAACATACATTTGATTTTTTTTATACCAAATACAGTATAATTATAATTGTGATTGGCATTTCTGCATAAGGCTTGTAGTGACAATGTAAACCAGGATGACTTTGCTGTTGGGCATGGAAAAAAACGTTTTCCTTGGAAACAGGGCTTATTTTGTTGGCAGCATCTGTTGGCAGAGAAAGTTCCCAGATTTTTTTTTGCCAGCCTGTATTTCAACATCTCCAGCATGCCCTTTGAGTTCTGTAGTGTAACTCTTCTTCATCCATGATTAGAGAAGGTACATTTGCAAGAAAATGACGTTGGACTTCTTTCTGAGTACTCCTAGTGTGTTGCGACTGCACCATGCAGTGCCGAGACATTAGAAAAGTTACAGATCTGAAAGAAAAAGCAAATTAGTCCAAGCAGAGTGCAGAATTAGTGCTGTGCTATCACTCCTGGGATCTGATGAGGCATCTATGAGCTGTGCTGCTCCATGCAGAGCAAATAGCATCTTTATCCCTTCTTTGCACAGTGAGGAAGTCGCCTGTTTGGGCTTGAAAAACATGGCATTTCTTGCTTAGATTTGAAAGCAGAGAAAGAATGAATAAACAAGCTACTAATTCATGACTTAGGGCTGTACAAAAAGGATAATTGTAAGGATTTCATTAAATTCTGAATTGACACTGTGTTCTCTTTTTCTTCTGATGCCATACATGCCAAATGAAAAATAGAAAAGACCCAAGGCAGTGTTAGGGAAATTGGCAACTCTCATCTTAGCTCCAAAAGTAATGCCTCCTATTTACTTCCGTGGAAACCAGAACAAAGAGCACAATGATACCACATTCTCAGCTACAAAACACTATTGTTCGACGTAGGCACCACCGTTAGTTATGCACCAATGATGAACCAGAGCCTACATGCTGCCCTCCTAAGTATCTGCACCGGAGGAGCTGACACACTTTCACTGTTGCCTCTGCTGAAGCTTACCACCCACCTCCTCACTGTGTTCACTTCCACAGAGGTTCTCCATAAATGCGTCTCCAAAAACGTTCAGGAAGTGTTAATGAATGTTAATGGTTGCTATTTTTTTTCTCAAAAAAGAATTCAGTTCCACACAGACTGCCCCTCTGCTGCCATCTGTCATATGACAACAAAATGTAACAGAATATTGGTGGGAAGGTTCAACCCCCACTGCCATACCATCAGCATCCACTTATTATATCGTAGGTAATAAAACAGGAGGCATTACTTTCAGAGCAGCCCATGTCATTTTGGGCAGTCAGCCAAGGGCATACTGTTGTGAGTAGGTGAATAGGTCTGAATCTAATTTTTTTCTTTTTTTTTTTTTTTTTGCCTGTTTGTTTTATTTTTATGGCTTACTGTAACATTGACTGTTTTGTCAAAGGTAAAATATTTCCAGACTTATTGGTTTGCACTAAATTTTTAAAATTATCTCTTACAGATTAGAAACCAGGAAACTACGTAAATAGAGTGGACAGAGTAGGGGACTGTATAATTTGGGATAAATAATAATGCTGTGATAGAAGCATAGCAGGGATTTGAAGCTGTATTCTTATATAATCTAGACCAGTAGCCAAATGCTAAGCAACTGAGTGTGACAGGCAGAGATATACAATGCAGTTCCATTTATGAAAATGCTTGAAAGATTTAGTCTATTATCCTGTTTAGAAATGAAAACAAATTTTGCAGCAACCTCTGTAGATCTGACATTTGATTTCAGCAATCACAGTGCTCTGATACACCTCCAGCAATAAGTAAAACACCTGTTTTAGGTGTAAATGATTTGTTTCTCATATAGATTTGAAAATACTGTCTAGAGAGCAGAAAAAGGAGCCCATGATTACCAGATTTTTTCCTTTTTTTTTTTGACATCTGCTTTAAGCCATACTACACTTTTTCAAATGAATGGTCAGAAGAGATATGCAATGAAAAGAGGATAAAAATTGTTTTCCATAAATAGTGCAAGAATGAAGATGTGGTATGATTTGAGATGGTTATTCTGCTTTGTATTCAGTTGGCTGTCTACTTTAACACTGTATAAATGGCAGTCACTTCCAACTTCAG
Organism: Lagopus muta; assembly: GCF_023343835.1. Lineage (NCBI taxonomy): Eukaryota > Metazoa > Chordata > Aves > Galliformes > Phasianidae > Lagopus > Lagopus muta. The sequence goes on along the minus strand of NC_064435.1, from coordinate 60,401,421 downwards.
TGGTTGCACTGTTAACTGTTGAACTGCTGGATGTTTTCCTCCATGATATAATTCCCTGGCATATTTCAGAAATGAGGTGTATTTATTAGCTTTGTTAGGCAGTGTTTATAGGAAATCAAAATCGCATTATTTGAACTTGGATTTGTTCACTATCTTTATTCTGATTTGAACACTAATATCTCTACTTACTATTCACTTGAAATGTTCTTCTAGGAATTCCTTCAGTTTGTTTTTTTCTATGAAGCTCTTAAATATAGACTCTGGCTGGTACGAACAATAGCATAAAGTTTTAAAATTGCTGTCTAAGAAACAGGTGAAGTAAAATGTCTAATAAGTCTAGACTGTTTCTTCCCTTCCGTCCTTCCCTCCTTCCCTCCCTCCCTCCCTCCCATTCATTCCACCCATTCATTCATTTATTCATTCTTTCATCCGTTTATGGGAGTTTTCAGTGTTGTTTGGCCTCTCCATTACTTGAAGATCAGTAAAACAAACAAACAAAAAACCAACAAAACAAAACCTCCTCTCATCTAAAGTTCAGTTCTATAACCATTTTTAAACATAACCTATAAACTTTATGAGAGTTCAATCTTAACATTGAAAGACAAAACTTTATTATCTGGCTTGATTTCCTGCATTCAGACATTTACAGTTCCTACCATGTCATTTATGTCAGGCTATCTAATCTGGTAGCAAACATAACTGAATTTCCCATAAATCTATAGATCATTTTTCAGTTGTGAGCTACTCATACGATGGATTTTTTTTTTTTAATGTAAACCAGTTTTATTCTTCAAAAATATTGATTCATTCAGTAGTCAGAATTGCTTCTTGAAATGTCTCCAGAGCAGCATGCAACTGAATGTCAATTTTATTGTGATTGGATTAGTCCACTGGAATGCCACCAGAATTCAGGCAAGTGCCTTCCAAGCTGAGACCAGCTGAAAGTTCTTTTTTCTATAAACTCCCAGGTGCCAAGAGGCAGTCAGAGGAAGCAATTTCAGCCACCAAATTAATGAAGGTAGCAGCTGATGATATTGGGCAGGAGTATTTGGCAAAATATCTGATTTTAAAAGAAAGAGGAGCTCTAATCAGATGGGTTATGTGTTATGGGTGATGAAAGGGATGTTCATCCACGAGATCAATTCACGTCCAATATGTTTTATACTATGTGGGTTTTTATATTTCCACTTGGAAATTATTTAAAAAAATTAATTATTATTATTCCTGCCCTTTTATCTGCTAGTGAACCATCATATGGCTTCTTTTAGGCTTTCATTTTGCTTTTCTAAATGTTGCAGTGGAAGCCCTTACAACAGAGTTAACAGCAAATTTTTTTATGTTTGTTAGTTGCATCTCTTAGTGCACTGAAGTTTGTGTTATGACAATCTCATGAAACCTACTGAATTTAAGCATGATGGAGTCCCCAGAGATTTCATCCTAGTAAACACCTAACAGTGCTGATGGCAGATAAAATTGTACCTGTTGGAAAGCACCACTTCTTATTATAAATTCTTTTCAGTCCTCTTTTCTGCTTATATTAGTGCATCGCCTGTTCTATTGGGAATCAGGATTACAGTATAGCTAGTAAGGAAGACTGGCAATTTGATTCCTAGGTCCATTTAAGAACCAGCTCTTTTAATCTCTGTATTTAGACATGTATCACCAGGTAAATTTATAAGAAACATTATGTTAGTTTCTTGATCATTACTACTGTGTGTTGCTTTAACCAGCTTCGCAGATCTGTGCAATTCCTGTTAATGAAGTCATTGTGCTGCATATTGTTGGATTTTTTTCCAAACACTTGAGTTTTTGTGACCATCTTTGCAAAATTATTTCCACATATCTTTCATCCATATCACTCCTTAAAATAGATTAGATGATGATTTTGTGCCTGGTGTTATGTGGTTTTTAAGGCTCTCTTTTGATTATATATATTTGATTTCTTATTCAAAGTACTGTTATTATATTAAAACTTGCATTCATAACTTGTCTAGTGGTGAGATAATTTGATAGTAGTGAAAGATCACTTCAAGACAAGGTGGTTTATAGAGTAAACTTACTATTAATCTCTAAATACTAAATTAATATTTAACCTAAATCTTTACATTCTGTGTCTTTCAGTATTTATTAGAAAATGTAACTATTCTATCAGTTACTATTCAATTAACAATACAATTTAATGGCTAGGCTTCAATCTATTTCCTGTCTCTGAATCACATTCTCAGTTCAAGCATTATTGTTGGCACAGGTCTGTTGAAGCTGTAGAGCTCCTGGCAAGGCATGCAGAGAGTGGTGTATGGTGCCACTATTATTCATTTCTGCAAACTAAGTTTTGTCCTTGTTATTTTCCTACAACAAGATTCTGTATGTGCAAGCCCATCATTGCTTCAGTATTTTGTGTGGAGCTTTCTGACATTCTGCATACTTTTTGGAGATAGTTGTTTGCATTTTCAATGTTCACAGAGAGTATTTCATCTTAACAAAGCAAACATGGCATGCAGTCTTTAGGTATGATGATAACAAATGCTGCTACTGACCGATTGAATCAGCAGTGCTTATCTTATTTAGCAGTGTTGATTTATCAGCATAATACAGGCATTATCTGTCATTTATATGTGATATATATATACAACACTCTCTATCAAGTCTTGTTTTTCAGCAACAGGGGCAGATTTAAATTTCTAGGGCTCATTAATAAAACACTTGTACAAGCCACAGTGCAGAAGCCTAAGAAAATTAAGCTAACCTCTCTGGTGATCAATAACCCAATTTTACCATTTGGAAATATGAATCAGTTGTCTTAGCAGGTGTGTTTTATTAGAGGGAGATCACCCTATTGTTGCCTAAGATATTTTCCTTTATTTAAATCTTTTTCATTGTATAATACTCTGTGCACATAGTGTCTAGCTTTGTTTCAAAGCCTTTTTCCATTGTAGAGTGACACCTCCTTCTTAGTTTGGAATTATGAAGATCAGACTTTCTGGCTTCTCTTACCAGAAGGCAAGGGTCTTCTGAGCTGCTGGGGTACTTGCAATCTGAGATGGTGTGTTCCTTTAGCCACTCTGCTTCACTGGCCCTTTTCTTCAGGAGAATGCATTTTCCTGCCACATTGGTTTTATGTACCTACAGTATCTTTGCTGATGCTTTTTTTGCTATTAATTTTCTTTAGCTAATACAGCCATTGTAAATAACTGTGGCCCTTAACAGACCTGTTGCCTTAGGTTAGGGTGACTTCTTACCCTTGGGTTTGTTCTGAACTCTTATTTTTCTTAGACATCAATGTATTAATATAGTAACAACATTTTAATATAAACACTTTCTTATGATAGCAAAACAGCCAATCATCAGAAAAGTTTCCCTTTTCTGGGGCTTCCTTTCCCTCTGGAGTTCTTTGTAATCTAGAATTGCTTCAGTCTTCCAGTTTCCAACCTTTGGATTTCTATATGTCATACATACACTCTCTATATAGTTCTGTTTTCTTTTCTAACTGTATCCTAGATCCCTCTCTTCTGTTCCATAACTCCTAATCAGTCCTGTTGACTTCATTAGTGTTGCATCTCATTTTCTTAAATGAAGAGTTTATCCACTTACCATTCCTGCTTATGTACTGGCTTTCCTTAAGGGAATGCACTCTTCACCAAAATAGGAACATGCTTGTTTCAACTTGATAACGCTTTAGATTGATATTAATCTACCATGCTTCATTTCAGATTGATATAGGGCTACAAAGCTAGCTTATACTCCTCTGTACATATCAGTTCCTTTCTACACTTAGTTTTAACTTTTTTTTCCATCTCTCTGCATCTAGTGTTTGCCAAGACCCTTCTGTAAAACTGTATGGATTTTCATATAAAATAATGCTTTCCTGTTTCAGAAAGTATCATCTTCCTGGGGAAAAATTAATTTATCAAAATGCATGCCTGGCTCCAACAGCTTCTTGATAAAATACTGGCTATAATTTTCATTTTTTCATCAAAATTCCTCAACCTGGCCATCTGTCATATTAGGCTGAAGCATTTGTCATAATTTTGTAAAACATAGTATCCATTCCTGTCTCAGCATTATCAAATTATACTTTCATTTGCAGCATGAAGCCAAAGAAACTTCCTTGAGTTCTGTGGAGTAATGCTTGATTATATACATATTTTCTTTGAAAGCAGAATTCATCTCATTGAGTTCTTCATTTTTGGAAGATTTCCAAATGTTTTTAAGAAAAAAAAAAATATCTTACATTTTATGGACTCTAAACTGCATATGAATCATGTTGAAAGTCAGAAATAGTGTGTTATTTCTTTCATTTGTGAATTTGAGCAGATTTAATTGTGACAGTGAAAATTCTTCTGCCTTAAAAAATGGTGGCTTTTATTTAGATACAAATATTTGACAGGGATCTCTTGGAAAGAGTCCAGCGGAGGGCCACGAAGATGGTGAAGGGCCTGGAGCATCTCCCCTATGAGGAAAGGCTGAGTGAACTGGGTCTGTTCAGCCTTGAGAAAAGGAGACTGAGAGGGGACCTGATCCAGGTCTATAAATATCTAAGGTGTGGGGGGCAGAATGGCGAGGCCGGACTCTTTTCAGTGGTGAGTGGAGACAGGACAAGGGGAAATGGCCAGAAACTGGAGCATAGGAAGTTCCGCACAAACATGCGCAAGAACTTCTTTACAGTGAGGTGACGGAGCACTGGAACAGGCTGCCCAGGGAGGTGGTGGAATCTCCTTCTCTGGAGATGTTCAAGACCTGCCTGGATGCCTACCTGTGCTACCTGGTGTAGGGAACCTGCTTTGGCAGGGGGGTTGGACTCGATGATCTCAGGAGGTCCCTTCCAACCCCTACAATTCTGTGATTCTGTGATTCTGTGATTTATTTTTCAAAATCTTTGTCTATTTGATTCTCAATTTGAACTATAGTTAATACTCTTAGTTGAATGGTAAATGTTATCTTCTTTTCCATTTAAAAGTTTTAAATTCTTTGATATCTGAAATCTCTGCCAGAGCCATAGCTTGTATGTTTCGTTCAATACACTCATGTTAAATCCTCAAGCAGTTTCTCACAAATTGTATCAAGCTGTAAACAGATTTTGTAAAGAAAGATTTCCCAAGGATGACCTGAAAGTAGCTTCAGTTTTTCTGACAATTAAAATGGATATCTGTTAAGTTCTTACATGATATTTTTTTCTATATATTTTCATACACATATGCACAGAGATCCTTTGTGTATATATCAATTATAATATATAACCCGATAGATGTCCAGTGTGTGCTATGCTTTATTGAAATGTGAAAATAAACTTTTATTCTGATTTTCCCTTTTTCAAGTTTGGCATTGACCAACAACTTCAGCAGCTAACATTAAATAATTCTTCATGAAACAGTAACATCATGTCCCCCAAAGGATGATTTATGACTAGTTCCAATACTTTGAGAAATTCAGCAAACCATCTATCCCCACCAAACCACTACTCTCCATCTCTTGGGCTTAGTTCTAGCTGCTACAAGAAAGTCAGCCCAATTTGACCTTCATGCTTGTCTGCCTGCAGCAGTACAAGGTCCAGCCCTAATGTCCACTGCCAGCAGTGGTTTTAGAAGCCCACAGACAGTGCCATTTTATTGAAAACCTCAAGAAGCTTGCACCAAAGGACTCTTCACAAAGGAAAAAAAAAAAAAAAAAAAAAAAAAAAAAAACCTGTGGGAAAAAGGAGGGAAAGGAGCACAAAAAGAGGTGCAGGGAGACTGAGGAAGCCCTCAGCCCCTCCATAAGCAGGAAGAGTGGCAGAGGCTCTGATGCGGTGTTGGCAGAGCCTGAAGGCGACGGCATCCATTCCCCATACATTTAAAGCCTGTTTCCAGGGCCCATAGCTCCCAGGAGCATTGCACACAGGGCGCTGCATGTCAGAAGAGCATGGAGCAGCAGTTGGTGTAGGCAGGGTGAGCAGGGAGGGCAGATTGTCCCCCCCACTCAGGAGGCCAGCTCATCTACCAGCTGCCTCCCAGACAACAAGTCTAGCCATGATCCTTGTAAGTAGAAAGCCCTTGCCAAAAAGAATGTGGCTATCCAGTCTGAGTGTCTGCCCTCTCAGCCCAGAAAGCCAACTGTATCCTGGGCTGCATCAAAAGAAGCGTGGCCAGCAGATCAAGGCAGGTAACACTGCTCTTCTGCTTTACACTGGTGAGGCCTCACTAGGAGTACTGTGTCCAAATGTGGAGTCTTCAGTACAGAAGAGATAAGGACTTGTTGGAACACATCAAGAGGAGGGACACAAAAATGATCCAAGGGATGGAGCACCTCTCCTTTGAGGACAGGCTGAGAGAGCTGGGGCTGTTCATCCTGGAGAAGAGAAGGCTCCAGCAAAATCTGAGAGCGGCCCTGTGGTATCTAAAGGGGGGCTGTGCAAAAGAAACAGACTCCTTAGCAGGGTCTGTTGTGATAGGACAGGGGGAACTATTTTCATAGTGAAAGAGGAAATATTTAGATTAGATATAAGCAAGAAGATTTTTATAGTGGGGGTAGTCAGACCCTGGAACAGGTTGTCCAGAGTGGTGGTGCATGTTGCAACCCTGGAAGCATTCAAGGTCAGGCTGAATAGGGCTCTGAATGAGCTGAACTAGCTGTAGGTGTCCCTGTTCATTGCAGGGGAGTTGGATGAAAGGTCCCTTCCAACTCAAACAATACTATGATTCTGTGACTGCGCTGTGAATATATTTTATCACTTAGAAATTTTGATTGATATTTCTATATAACCATGCTATATCACATTTTCCAGTAAGTCTTCTTTGTGTCCATATTAACATGATCTTCTAGTTACAATTCTTTAAAACATACAGCGTCTTTTCTTTTTCATTTTCCTACTTTGTCCTTTCCAGTGTAGAATATTATGACAGGACAAGGGGGAATGGCTTTAAGCTCAAGGACGGAAGGTTCAGATGAGATGTCAGAGGGAAGTTCTTTACTAAGAAAGTGGTGAGGTGCTGGAACAGGCTTCCCAGAGAGGTTGTGGATGCTCCGACCCTGGAGGTATTCAGGGTCAGGTTGGATGGGGCCCTGGGCAACCTGGCCTAGTATCTGGAGGCTGGTGTCTCTGCCTGTGGCAAGGGGGTTAGAACTTAATGATCCTTGGGTTCCCTTTCAACTCAAACCATTCTATGATTCTGTAATTGTGTACTGGAAATTGTTGGATTAATTTCATTGCGTGTTCCCAAACTCTCAGTATTATTATTTTGTGAGAAGTTAGATATTTTCACTGACTTATTTTATGTGAAAGAAAACGGAGGATGAACTGACATAACTATTTCATGTTTTTTTTCCATCTCTTTTGAGTGTCTTATTAAAATGGCAAAGTGATGCAGAGTGTAACCAACCATGGTATTTGTAATGTGGGAAAGAGAGCCTATGTTGGAACTTATCCAATGTTCCAAGACTTGTATACGTGTAAAATTTTTCTATTTTCTATTTAAATCTGTCTTCAAAAAGATAATGACAAGGTATATTTTTTGGTAACCTAGATGCTGTTAGTATTACATGTATACCTGAATTCATCTCCCATCACTACATAGCTGAGAAATCTACATTACAGGTCTTTATCTCTGGTTTATGAGGATACGTATGGTTTCACTTCACTGTTTTCTAAAATATTTTGGGCAATTAAGATCCTAATGTAGGCACTTATTTAAGTCAGTAGAATTTCAAAGGATGGCTTTAAATTTTATTTGCCTCTGTCACAGATCTTCCCTCTAAAGCCATCTCACTAAGGCTTTCTATATTTTTCTTCTGAAAATTTCCTGTTCCATCTGTGAACCTGAATGAGATGAGCCTTGTCTATGTTGCTTAGCACTACTGTGACCTCAGCCTTGCTCTTTACTTCTTCTTAAGGATCAAACAAATTATGTTCGATCCCAAACCATAATAACTTGAGAAGCAAGTCCTTTGCTGTGACCAAGCTGCAAGCTTGAGAGGCATTCCTCTTCATGTTGGATTTCTGAAGTCAATTTCTCCTTTTATTGTGCAAGACATAAATGATGTTCAGCACTACAAGGCTAGACAGAAAAGCTATGTGCTTCCACCTTGAAGACATTCATTCTTTTTCTCTTGAAATTAGCTCTTCACAAACCAGTGCTGATTACTAGATATTACAAAGTGCTGAGTGAGCCAACCAGTACAGTTTTGAAAAATCAAGATCACAATACGACAGTACCTCATATTGTACTTTCTTCATGAAATCTAACAGAAGAGCAGTTTCTATGCTGAAAATACTTTACATGAGACTTGGATGGAAGCAGAAGGTCTAGCTCCTGTGAGGTGAAGAGGAAGCATCTTCTCTTTGTAAAGTATGATCTGTCCAGTTATGCACACTTTAAGCTGTTTGGATCTCAGGGTTTTTAATTAGGAAAACAAATTATATTCAGGCTTGGGAGGTTATAGCAACGCATATGTTCTTTGTGAGTGCAAAACCAAGGAATGGTGTCATCTCTGCCAGCCTTTAGGTTTTATAAACATGAAGAAAGACAGCTGTTATTTCAGATCAAACCTGTCTATTATGAATTTCAAAACAGAGTTTCTAGCATAAATATGCTGGAAGCTTGACTGAAGAAAATTTAAACTTAACACTTGAATGTGCGTTCTTACATAGGCTTGAATTCACCTCTACTTTTTGACTGTTGAATTTGAGAGATATAACATATCACTCTTAAGAAGCATATTTTTTTGTAGTCAAATAAATTTGCATTAAATTGGTACTTTAAAAAAACCTCAACTGCTATGCAGGGCTATTAAACAAACAAACAAACAAACAAAATTAAAATAAACCTAGAAAAACACATCCTAGCAGCTTTATAAATACTGCAAATATCATAGGAATATGAGCTTTTTCAGAAAGTCAGTCTGCAGGTATTCTGTAAATAACACTACCTGAAAATAATTTCCCTAAAAATATGCTGCCTTTAATTTGGGCAGAAGAATTCAGTAAAGTTTTGTCATTTGTGTTGGCAAATTTTCTCTTTTACTAATGATGAACATTCTCCAACCTTGTATCAATTCTGGTATTTTCACATATGTAGAATCTGACGCCTAGCCTAATTTGGTAATTCAGATCACAGGAAACTTACTAAGTGAAAGAGACAGGGAGCCAGGCAAGTTACAGTGCTGCAGTCTTGTCTGTCATAATTATTCCCTCTTTCTGGTACCTGACGGTAAGGAAAGGTACTACTAGAGGATTGGGTCTTGTTGCACTGAGAAGAACAAAGTTTTTCTTCTGGCTGCCAGATGACTCATTGTGACTTTCCTTTCTTTGTTGTTTGTTTGTTTGTTTTGTTTTATTTTGTTTTTCAGCTTTCATTTGCAGCAACAACCCCAGAGTTGGCTGACAAGAAAAAATATCCTTATTTCTTCCGGACAGTGCCATCTGATAATGCAGTGAATCCAGCAATTTTGAAGTTGCTCAAGTATTACCAATGGAAGAGAGTAGGAACTTTAACCCAGGATGTACAAAGGTTCTCTGAGGTAAGCTTTACATAATTTTTTTCCAAATAGCTAATTCCTCCATTAGTAGCAACTAAGTAAAAAGGAACAGACGTTCTATTTCAGCTTCGTTGTACTAGGTGGTATCTGCCATACTGAGTAAACTTTTTTCCATTCTGGGGCTTATGTCACTAGCAATAATTAAAATCTATCCATTATTTCTTTTATTTTCTTTACACCCAAATCGTTGCACCCAAGTGCAAAAAAAAAAGTCGCAATTGTTTTCTAGCAAAGGATCCTTTTATACTCTTTGACTTGCCAAAGTGTATGATTTTGAAGGAAGCTTGTATCTTGGTTCAGCTAAAAGAGAGAATAAATCTAATTTTGTCTTGTTCCTCTCTTGCTCTGATTTATTTTAAGCATCAGTCTGAACACCGAGGGAGAAAATCTGCTAAGTGTATGGCTGAAAGTGCTGTACGAGCTTACTGAGACAAAAATGACTGCAGCCTCTGGAGTTGATATGATCAAGTATTATGCACCCCCAAATCAGAGTTTCACCCTGTGCAACATTTTGCTCATAGAAATTGAAAGAGACTATGGGGCAAGGGCCTTAATCATGGCATTGACAATAAAGCAGTTAAAAGAAAACATCTTATAAGTAATTAATTAGAGCAAGGCAAGGGAGTGAGTTGGCCAATTAATTGAGAGGCAAAACTAATAGGTGTCAGTTTCATCGCTGGTGGTTTTTTTTTTCCTTTTTCATCATTCATTAAAAAAGGCTGACTGTGATCTGAACACTAATATAATTAAAACTAGTAAAGATGGATAGGAACAGGTTAGAGTCTGCTTAGGTGAGTCAGATATTTTCAAATTCTGTCACAATTAATTCACTCTGAAGTGCTTAAGAAATCTTAGATTCTTCCCTTACGAGCTCTGAGAATTCAATAATAATAAGCATGGGGAGGGAAGAGACCTTTTTGTCTGTCTTACCAAAATGCACATAAAGATAAAGGGAATTATAGACCAGTCAGCCTAAAATAACTTCCTGGAAAGATATTTGAACAGATAATCAACTGAGAATTTCACAGAAGATGAAAAGATGCTAAACAATGGCCAAAATGAATTTGTCAAGAATAAATCATGTAAAGCAAACTAATTTCATTCGAAGACACAATAACAGGTCTCAAGGAGATAGAGTAAGTGATAAATGTGATACTCTATGACTGTTTCTAAAGAAAACTGGGGAAACTTGATCATGAGAAAGATACTATTTCTGACCAATATTCTTGCCACCAAGGTTAATTGTCATCAGATCAGTTGAATGTTTTGAAAATGAGTGCTGAGGTAAAAGGAAGACAAAAAGTGTGTATGCTTTATTCTCCTGTCTCAAAATTATAATTTCAAAGAGCCACTATCAGTGGCTCACTGTCAAACAAGAAGGATGGGATTCTGTCAAGTGGTTTTCTAGACAGTGGGAGAGATAAAATGTTTACTGAGTGATCAATTGGTACCCATCTGAGAAGAGCTGGAAGCACTTTTGCAGAGGCAGAATTGGGATTTGGAGTAATCTTGACAAGTAGAAAAAGATTTTAAAATGAATAGTATGTAAATGAAAAAGTATAAAATACTAGACTACACTAATTCTAATTCAGCCCAGAGGAGAGAAGATTCCAAGGAGACCTGATAGTGGCCGTCGTGAGAGGGGCCTACAGGAAAGCTGGAAGGGACTTCTCACAAGGACATGTAGCAACAAGACGAGGGGAAATGGCGTCAAACCAGAAGACAGTAGATTTAGACTAGATATTAGGAAGAAATTCTTTACTGTGAGGGTGGTGAGACACTGGAACAGGTTGCCCAGCAAGTTTGTTTTAGGACACTGAACTTCAGAAGAGCAGACTCCAAGCTACTCAATGGATTGCTGGCCAAGATCCCCTGGCGCGCTGCCCTCAAAGACAAGGATGTTGAGGAGAGCTGGCGGCTCTTCAAAGATGCCCTCCTGGAAGCACAAGAGGTCTCCATTCCTCTGAATAAGAAAGTGGGCAGGCGAGGTAGGAAACCGGCATGGCTCAGCAAGGACCTGCTGAGAGAACTGAAGGCGAAGAAAGGGGTGTACAAGCTCTGGAAACAAGGCTGTGTCACCTGGGAAGAGTACAGGAATGCCGTCCGGACTTGCAGACGTGGGATCAGGGAAGCCAAGGCGCAGGCAGAACTGAACTTGGCAAGGGACGTGAAAAACAATAAGAAAACCTTCTACAGGTACATTGCCCAGAAGAGACAGGCCAAAACGGGCGTACCTACTTTGGTAAATTTAAAAGGAGAACTGGCTTCAACAGATGAAGAGAAAGCCGAGGTGCTGAATGAGTTCTTCACCTCGCTCTTCACTGGTGGCCAGGATTCTAGTCTTTTTCACGTCCCTGAACCCTGCATCCCCAAACCTCTATGTGGGGGCCAAGGAGGTAAATCCCTCCCCACTGTAAGGGCAGAGCAAGTCCGAGAGTGCCTCCTTAGACTGAATGAATACAAGTCTATGGGGCCGGATGGCGTGCATCCCAGGGTCCTGAAGGAGCTGGCTGAGGTGGTTGCCGAGCCGCTCTCCATCATATTTGAGAAGTCGTGGCTGTCAGGTGAGGTCCCGGACGACTGGAGGAAGGGTCATGTCACTCCCATATACAAGAAGGGGAGTAGGGAGGACCCGGGGAACTACAGGCCGGTGAGTCTCACCTCTGTGCCTGGGAAGATCATGGAACAGATCCTCCTGGACAACATGCTCGGTCACATAAAGAATGAGCATGTGATCCGAGACAGCCAGCACGGCTTCACCAAAGGAAGGTCATGCCTAACTAATCTTGTGGCCTTCTATGATGGAGTGACGGCATTGGTGGACGAAGGGAAGGCGACCGATGTCATTTACCTGGACCTGAGCAAGGCCTTTGACATGGTCCCCCACCACATCCTCATCTCCAAATTGGAGGGAAGTGGATTTGATGGGTGGACGACCCGATGGATAAGCAATTGGTTGAAAGGCCGCAGACAGAGGGTGGTGGTCAATGGCTCTATGTCCAGGTGGAGGCCGGTAACAAGTGGTGTCCCCCAAGGGTCTGTCTTGGGACCGGTGCTCTTTAACATCTTTATTAATGACATCGATGAGGGAATTGAGTGCACCCTCAGCAAGTTTGCTGACGACACCAAGCTGAGTGGTGCGGTTGATACGGTGGAAGGAAGGGATGCCATTCAGAGGGACCTAAACAGGCTGGAGGGCTGGGCTCGGGTGAACCTGATGAGGTTCAACACGGCAAAGTGCAGGGTTTTGCATTTGGGCCGGAAGAACCCCAGGCACCTGTACAGGCTGGGAGGAGTGGTCCTTGAGAGCAGCTCGGCAGAGAAGGACCTGGGGGTCCTGATGGACGAGAGACTGAATATGAGCCAGCAGTGCGCTCTGGCAGCTCGAAAGGCAAATGGGATCCTGGGCTCCATCAGGAGAGGGGTGGCCAGCAGAGACAGGGAGGTGATTGTCCCTCTCTACTCGGCTCTTGTGAGGCCCCACCTGGAGTACTGTGTCCAGGTGTGGAGCCCTCAGTACAAGAAAGACATTGAGATTTTGGAAAGGGTCCAGAGGAGGGCGACTAAGATGATCAAGGGGCTGGAGCACCTCCCCTATGAGGACAGGCTGAGGGAGTTGGGCTTGTTCAGCCTGGAGAAGAGAAGGCTGTGGGGTGACCTCATTGCAGCCTATCAATACCTGAAGGGAACCTACACCCAGGAGGGGAGTAAACTCTTCAAAAGGGCTGACAACAGCAGGACTAGGGGAAATGGTTTTAAGTTGAAGGAGGGAAGATTTAGGTTGGATGTTAGGGGGAAGTTCTTTACTAGGAGAGTGGTTAGGCCCTGGAACGGGCTGCCCAGGGAGGTTGTGGATGCCCCGTCCTTGGACGTGTTTAAGGCCAGGTTGGACGGGGTCCTGGGCAACCTGATCTGAATGTGTATGTTTGGTGGCCCTGCTAGGCAGGGGGGTTGGAACTACATGATCCTTGGGGTCCCTTCCAACCCGGGTGATTCTGTGATTCTGTGATTCTGTGATTTGTGAAAACCCCCTTCCTGGAAGCATTGAAGGCCAGGCTGGATGGGGCTTTGAGCAACTTGGTCTAGAGGGAGGTGTCCTTGCTTATAGCAGGGGGTTGGAACTAGGTGATCTTAAATATGATTCAACCCAGATCATTCTATGATTCTATGATCTGTATATCTGATACAGGTAGAGTGACTTGGATCTCCTTTTCTTGGCATTGCTCAAATCCTTTTGATTATGATTTTTGAAGTGGCCTGAAATCTATGATTTTCAGTAGTGCAACCCACTATTGGTAACCTCTACAAATTCTTTGCATATGTTTGTACAATTAAAACTGTCCCTTCCATTGGATTAATTCTGCAGTTACATAAGTCCTCCTGGTATAATGGTATATACAAACTTCATCAGTTCTGTTTATTAAGTAGGGCAAGTTCGTATCTGTTGTACTTCTCTGACCTAGATTTATTGGACTGCTGCCCTCTTCTCTTCCTCTGGGAGAAGAGTCTGTTTCAAAAGTTAATGGTTCTATGGTGAAGGTTTATAAACGAGATTCTAAAATGTTTTGGTTTTTTTTTCTGGAATTTCAGTTTTAAGTATTTGCTATGGCATAAAATCATAGGATAATTTAGGTTGGAAGAGACCTTAGGAGATTGTCTGTTCCAACCTGCTACTCAAAGAAAGGCTAGCTTTGATATTTATGATCCCTGAAGAATTATGGGTGTTGCATACAGTTTTCAGAAATGTCCTGACTACATTCACTTTCTAGCTCCCAGGTGAGCTTTCAGCTGACTGGAGGTTCTGCAGGAACTGATGCCTCTAGTTCTGCCACTCTCTAGTGCTAACTGCTTGGGATTGTATTTTGAATACAATCCAAGTGATGTTCTTGTGGTTTGTGTTTTCTCTATTTCATGGTTTGGTGTGAAAATTCATGAGAAGTCATGAGAAGGAAGTCACGCTTAGCTATCAATGACTGAAAACTTTTGGGAGCTGCCATTGTTGCAGATGTAAAGGTTTCAGAACATGACTATGAAACAGAAAGGTGTAATTATTTTAGGATTTTCAAGTAATGCTGTATTTGCTAATCACTAATTCTAATTTGCCTTTGTATTCTTCTGTTCCTTCCTACATATTGCTCATTTTGCTCATGTGTGTTCAAAGTATGTTTTAAACTGAAAACTGTTACTTAATTGCACCTGCACACTAAGGAGGATTCAGACTTCAGTGTTTGATAGTGGGACACCTCTACTGTCTTCTATTGTTTCTGTTTACTCTTCTATCATGTTAAAATTCGATTAACTTGCATTTAGCTTTCCACTTGGCATTATATTCATGATATTTCCTTTTTTTTTAAATATATATTTCCTCCCACTGAGAATATTGAATAGGAATGTTTTTAAAACAAGTTAAATTCTGTTCATCTTAAGTGACTCTTTATTTTTCTGTACTTCTTAATAGTCATCTCTTTATGTGATTTCTCTGCTTTTTCCTGGAAATGCTGAGAACTCCTAATGTAATTTTATCAGTGTAGGTGGCATTTCAAAAAGACAGAAAAAATGAAAAGCATTCTGTAGGTTAATGAAACAGATTAAATATATATATAAAAAAATGGAAGATAAAATATTGCTGCATGATTCTATCACCATCTTCACTGACTTTACGGATCTGAAAGTATTTAAAAAACTAAAACCAAATTCCTCTTGTAAGTGGACAAAAAGCTACTTTTTTGGCTGGCATGACTAATATTCCTAAGATTTCTTCTTGTTCTGTATTTTGTATAGTGACATCTTCTTTAAAAATCTGTGGCCCATGAGAATCCATTTTACCTAAATTGAAATCATATAGCACTTATTAATAAAAATTAACCCAGAAATATAATACTTGGAAAAAGAAAACTGTTATAAGGAAAAGCTGCTAGTAAACAGCAAGCCTTATCCAAGTAGTATGTGTCTATTTCTGTAGAGAAAGCAGGACAGAAGTCTAGAATTTTACCCGGAAGTTAATCTAGAAATTTGTTGTAGACTTGCTATCTCAGTATGGAGCCTGCAAATTAGGATCTGAATTAGTAGTTGCTTTTGATAAGAAGTTGGATAAGTAGATAAGATGAGGTAGTTACAGAGAAGCAGAGAAGGATTAGACAGATGAAAGAAATTAGGTATCTGTTGACCTTTCAAACTTTAGCCAAAAAGCAACCCTGAGGACCAGTGTTTGGTGGTTATAGTTACAAACTGTGGAGACTTCAAGGTGTGACTGCTGTTTGACTACTCAGGCTTTTGAAGAAAGAGCAGAGACTTCCAGCTTCCATCACATTTTCAAGAGGAGTTAGAGCAGAAAGAAATTATTATTTTTTCTCCAGGAAGAGCTTGAAAGCATAAAATTTACCAGATACTAGGAATGTTGAAGCTGGAAGCTCCTAACAATGTCTAGTAATTTCATCCTTGGAGGAGACCTGTACCCACAAAGAGTGCAGTAATGTAGAAACACAGATACAAGAGATGTGAGACAGAAGACAGTCAAGTGTATGGGAAAAGGCACAGAGAGAAGAAAGTGAAAGCAGGCAAGCAGATGTTATAAATGTTATTTATATAAATGTTATTATATATAAATGTTATTGTTTAACTGCTGAACTTTTTCATACCATCTCTTTGTAATACTTGTTTGTTTGTTATTTTCACCAAACTTGGTTGCATACCTTGAAAGTTATGAAATATTATGTGAAAGTGCAAGTGAAACAGAATCTGTATTTAATCTGCCTTAATGCATTTTTGTTTGTTTGTTCATTTTTTTCCTTTGCAAAATCTTACAAGTTCCTGTTCTCAAAAGCCCAAATCTTCTCCCCAAAATAGTTCCAGAGAGTTTAATAAAAAGAAAATATGGAGATAATCCTCTTAGTAGAGGCACAAATGTGTCTGAGAATGTCCATCATATCACTCAATTTCAGATTCTTGCCTGGTTGCTAGGATAAAATCTTAGGGACAGCTTATTTCAAATTTTCCCGAGCTTGTGAAGAAGAATATCTTTCCCTTTTCGATCTGGTAATTATGATTTTCTATAATTTGATACTTTAAAATCTCCATAGGCAGCCTATAAAAGTTGTTTCTTCCAGTATTGCAGATACTCTCCATATATATGAGAAATTAAATATTTGCTTGTTTGTTTCTAAGTGGTAGAAGTCATTGCAGGAATTTAAAATGACAAAGAAATGTAAAGAGACCTAGACATTCATTGTAATAAATAACTTTAGAATCTGTAAAGACATTTAGACTTATGAAGTACAAGTTATCATTTGCTGGAATTTTTGCTAGAGCATGCATAAGTGTATTTTTGTCCTTTTGTGAAATTATCATCCATGCTAAGAAACTTTTTCTTATGGCAGTAGTATTTTAACCAATAATTTTCACCTTTTCTTCTGTTTCCCATTATCCATTTTTGTTAGCTTCCAAAAACAGAACAAACAAACAAACAAAAAAAAAGAGGCTACAACATCACCTGGTAAAGAATTGCAGCTAGATGCAATGCTGTTCTAAGGGAATTAATCATTGTATCTGTGTTATTTTGCACTGAAGGCAGACTCGATCAACTTAAGTAGCCCCAGGATTCCCTTGAGCTGACAACATCCTTGTTAAACTTCTGGTGTATTAAACAAAACCAAATCAAACTTAAGATTTTTTTTTAAGATAAGTGCTCACCACTTTTATCTTTAAACCTGATGTTGTGCATATGAGACAGACTGGTATTTCCAATATCAGACAAAGCAATGGAATGATCAGTACCTTCTCTTGAGCCTGCAGACCTCTAATGGTTCATGACTAAGAGATTCCATTTAGTTGATGCATAATGCATACAATGTAATAATCATCACTTTATCTGAAAATAAGACTGAAAATCTGAACTCAAAAAAAAACTGCTCCTAGGATATACTGAAGACATGGTCCAAGACAGTGCTTGTTGTGGCAGATATTAGAATTGCATGTTACTAATATGACTTCATCATCATATTTCTTTTTTAGATTTTGCTATGCTTTGGAGTTTGGGGGCTTTACTGTTTTTCATTTGTTTGTTTGTTTGTTTGTTTTTATTTTTTAGAAGATGAGAATACAAGGATGAAATAAGACTTTGAACAGTGGTTTATCTATTTAACTAGCAAGCATTTCCCCTCTCTCCAACCCCAGTGTTTTGATTGGAGATCTAATTATGTTCCATTCATCAGACAATTGTATGATATTTTAAAATTGTGCTGTGATGAGTTTTAAAAGTTGTGCACATGAGATAATAATATAATATGGTATATAATAATATGTATATAATATATAATATAAATATGTATATATATATACATACATACATATATATAATATAATATGTATATAATATATAATATAAATATAATATATATATATATAATAATAATATATAATAATATGGTAATATAATATTGCCTAATTCAGAAGAGAATAAGCTCACTGAAAGAAGTATTTTTGAAACAATTTATTAAAATTCAAGATTTGGGTTGTTCATAGGTTACGATAAAATCCATGGAATGCTTTTTGGAATGATGAACCTTCCTGGAAGAGTATGAGAAATTAACAGAATCCATTCTCTTTGAATGCTAATCTGGAGTCAAGAAGAAAATATATCTCTTAAACTGCTTGAAGTTAAGCATGTGTTGTACTGATGTTGTTCCTTAAGCCAAAGTTATACTGTGACTTCTAGAAATTTTGAACACTGCTAGAATATTAGGCTTACCATAGCTGTCCAGGTTTTTGGCAAATATTCAGAAGTCATGAGATGTCGTGAGATTATGGGAAAGTCTCAGAATTATGACATACCAGGGAGAAATCTGAGAGACAGAATCTTATCCTGTATTTGTCTCCATTTTTAGAAAACAGTCTGTGAACTCAGCTAAATAAATAAAAGAGGCATTTTAAGGTGAAAAGTATCCTACAGTGTTAAACTGGATGTCTTGTCTGAATGAGAGCGTGCTTTTGAGAGATGTGACTCAACAAATTTAATGGCATTCTTCATATCTACCACTTTTCCTAAGAATTTTTATTTGTCACTGGCATATTCTGAGCTTTTTTTTTCTTCTTTTTTTTTTTTTAATTTTTTTCTCAGTGATTTGCACTATAATAATTACTTTCTAGTCACTTTCATATCTTGAAATAGGGTTCCAAATTTTGTCTGATGAAATCATCCTAGTTGCAGATCAGTGGAGCAGTTTAAGCAACTCACCTGTATCAAAACACTTGGAAATGCAGGAAACCGCTATCTGATGTTTCCTGTTTCCTAATCTCATGGCTTAGTTCTGCAGCGCCCTCAGGTCATCTTCTGCAAAGCTGCTTTCCAGATGGGCAGCCCCCATCCACTTTCCAGAATTTGTTGTTCTCTCACGTTCCCAGGGATTGAGGTGAGGCTGACAAACATGTAGCTCCCTGTGTCTTCTTTTTTCCTTTTTTTTGGAAACAGGAGGGAGTACTCAAGCACTTCTCCCAGTTGCGATGGTCATCCAAAAAGGGGTAGTACAGGATACATGGTAAGCTTCCTAAATTTTCCTGGATTTTCACAGATCCCAGCTGTTGTGGGAACCTAAGATCTGGGTGATGTTTTCAAATTCACTCCCTTCTGAAACTCCTTCATTTGTAATATTACAGCTGAAGCTTGCAATATGTTAATATTAATTTAAGCTTTGCATTTGTAAGATGTTTTGGCCTATTGACCATTACTCTTTGTATACAATCTTGCAATCTGTTCCTCATCCACCAAACATCAAGTCCACCCATCAAGTCCATGTCTTTCCTATTTGGAGAGAATGACATTATGGGGAACCATGCCAAGACCTCACCAAAGTCTAGATGAATGACATCAATGTCTCTTTTCTTGTCCGCTGACACAGATCAGTCCAGATTGAACAAGCTACTTGGACATTATGCTAGTGTTCCCTGATTGAATTAGTGCATGAACACTTCTAGCATACATGTTTCTAAACTGCACCTGCTGTCAATACAGTTAGAGAGGACTTGAGACAACTCTTTCTGTAAATGTCAAAAGGTAAATTATATACTTGTTGAAACAAATAGAGGAAAGCTGTAAATAGGAATTAAATTCATTAGAAATGTTTTGGCAGTGTCTTTCATCTTAATTTCCAGATCTCTCTGCAGTTGCTTTGATACTAGATGATCTTTTAAGTCGATGGATAAGGATAGATCAGTACAAATGTTTAGACTCCTTTTCCCCAGCTCCAAGAAACACGAAGTTTATTTGTTTTTCTTTCTTACGTGATTCAAAGAGTAATGTGTGTATCTCTTTTGGATGAATTCATGATGTCAGATTCAGAGATTTTAAAAAACACAGGACAAGGATCTGGGAAAGTTATCCAAGAGACAATACTGAAATTCTTGTGTATTTTAAATCCAGCTCTTTTAGTGTCTGATTTAGTGGTTTATAACACTGCTATAGCAGGGGAGTTGGAACTGGATGATCTTTGAAGTTCCTTCCAGCCCAAGACATTCTATGATTCTGTATATTTAGGAGTCATCTAAACCAGATTGCTACAGTCTGTGGGTATTGGAGGCCAATCCTTTCTCCAGCAGCCCTGCTTCTTCAGATGATAATATTTTCAAATTATCTTCTCTTTCGAGAACTCACCAAGGACCTAGAAGTTCTGTATTCAGTTCCCCTTTGTTTGAATCTTCTCAAAGTAATTCACACCATATCAGCCAGCCACTGGGACTGATCCCTGATCAGTAAAGCCTCAGACATCTGCACTGTTTTCTGGCAATAACTCCAAGTACTTTTTCTACTGCAATAAATGGGAGCACTGCCCGTTTGAGAAGGGTACGGTGTGGGTGGAAAACAAGGATTGTATCCAGATACTCTGAAACAAATCCACAACAAATAATGCTTGTATTTGCTCTGTACTGCTCTGAGGGAGGAGGGTGGGTGGTGAATTCCTGTACTTCATTCTGCAAATAACACGTGTACTAGAGGAAGACGGATTCCAGAATAGCATTAGGTAGCATTATAGAGAGCATTTCACTCATTTCACTTACAAAACTTTTTTTTTAAGGTGGATGTTGTGTTGGCAGCCATTATGGCGATGAAAATGAGCAGATGTTGGTTTTTCTGTAGTCACAGTTAGTTACATTTCTCAAGCAGGAGTTTCTTTACTGTGACTTTGTTTATAGCAGGTGGACACAGTGGAAGTTTGATCTGATGCATTTTGCATCCCTAAATAGGGATCTAGAAAAGCTAAAACTACACCATGAGAGACAAGAAGTCATATGATGTTAGTTGGTTCTGCTGGGCAGGGCAAATCTCCCTTAACAGTTCTTTGTGATTGAGTACAACTCCATTGCAGACAGAAAAAACATCAGACAGAAAAACAGGTGTCAGAGACTAGGGGAAACTGTTGCGTCATCTCCAATGCATATTCCAGGATGAAGTCTCTCTTCCTAATAAATAAATAAAAAGCATGTAGGAAAATATATTGCTCAAATTATATGTGTAGGAAAGAGGAAGCTTTGCAGTTATCAGGAGAGGTGCTTTGCATGGTGATTGCTGAAACCATGGCTTCCAATAGAACAAGGTTTCCTCTATAAGACATACCTCCTGTTGAATTTGGAACCCTTCTCATCCCCATCTCAAGCAGAGAGCACAAAAAGTCCTGTCTGCAGTCCTAAAGAAGGAAGTGGTAATGTTTTTTCCCAAATCTAACTTGGCCAAATTTCCTCCTTTCATTTGTGCTGAGCTTTGAATCTTGTCACAATTTCAATTTGAAAACTTCCACTCTTTGATTCTTCTGCCTGCTGCTGTGGTACGGTTGTATGATCAACCGTACTCTTAATTTATCTACAGTGATCTTTGATATGAGGCATTAAATATTTTTTAAAGAGGGAGATATTATAGAATCCAGCTGCAGCAACTTTATCAATGAAAAGTGTATTGTCATTTCCTCCACCCCATTTGTATAGAAACATTCTGCCTGATGGCATTGCTCAGTTTCATCAAGAAGAAGCCTATGTGTCTTTTCAAGACATCTTCTCTAAGACTGTAAAATAACAATTTGTGTTTACATCAAAGTCACTAATACAGAGATGGAATATAGGGAAATCTGTTTCAAAATACTTAGAACAAATTGTATGTATCTGCATTTTTAAAATAGTGTTTTGCATTCAGTCCTGACAATCATAGTAAAAATTCATAAGAGTTCAGAGACCCCTAGGCTAGCAGAGATACAAATTGTTTATGCAGTGTATTGCTTGCAAAGTTCCCAGTTCTGACATTGTTCAGAACTATACTGAAAAATTGTACTCCTCGCTGTTCCAGAGACTTCAGGGTTGTCTGCATCACACTGAAATGGTATACCCTGAAGAAAAAGAGGAACAAATATATGAATTATCATTTGATTATGATGCACTGCAGTATAGTGTGTAGCCTTCAGTTCTTCTTTTGCTTTCCACTCATTTTCCTCACTTTAGCTTTATTTGTTTAATTTCAGCCCATGATGTTCTGATGTACTAGCAAACTAATTTGCCTACAGCTTAGTAAAACCTCAGGGTTTGTTTTGTTTTTTGTTTTTTGTTGTTTTTTTTTTGTCTCTGTCAGGTCTAATGATTGCAAAAGTGTTTGCTCTTGCACTGGTGGAGCAGACAAGTGCTCTGTGTTACCCTTGTCAGTCTTCTACAATTGGTCCTGAGGCCTGTCCTTAAACCAGCTTTGCTTCACTTTCTGGTTTGCTGAAATGAAAAACCACATTATTTGCTCTCTAGGTTTCTTGATGCATTCCATCACTCATTAAGTTTTATTAATGCTTTCTTCTATATGAATATTAAGCACTTTAATACAAATACTTGTCAAAGACAAAACCCAGCAGCTTGTCAACACCCTTTCAACTGGAAACTTGTTTTCAACATTTATGTTCTCTTTGGAATTACTTTTCCTTTGTGAAGTTTACAGAGTTTAAAGAAGTTTAAAGAAATCCCCACAGGCCTGACTGCCTTGTTTAGCCTCAACATCGTGTCCTTTAAATATTTTGCATAACTTGCTCTGCTGTTGTTTTTGTTTGTTTGTTTGTTTGTTTTTCCATAGAAAATACTTCCCATCAATTTCTTAAATTTACTTTTGATTGACTTTTATTTTCAGATAGGATTCTTATATATTGTTGACTTATACCTTTAAGCAAATTTTAACAGCAAAACTACGTAAAGATTGATTCTGGCTAGATTTGGTGAAACAGACATTTTTACATCATCTAAAGAAGACTGGATGTAGATTTGGCTTTCTTAAATATTCACTGCACTGAAGGTGTGTGAACTATGTGCTTCAGCTTTAGTGATGAGAACTGAGAACATGCAAGCAGAATTGTCTCACAGAGGCCAGAATGCGCACCCTTTACTAGCAGAATTTGCTGTTTGTGATTTGTTTTGTGTAGTGTTGGCCATCTAATCAGTAGTGTCTACTCTAAGCTGATCATTTAGGTTCCTTTTATAGCCAGTAAATGCCTCTCATCCTAAATTGAGGTGTCTCGATAGAAAAAAAAATGGTATCTTGAAGATTCCTGCTGCTTTCCATTGACTAGTTTTAAATTAGGAACCACAAGGGTCTCCCTCCGATTATGGTCCTCTGTTAAGAGAGAGGATAATAGAGGTCAAACGCACAAGCTGCAGGACGATGAGAAAAAAGGCTTCGGTAACTCTGAGCTGGAACTGTTTCTTAGCTGACCTAGGGCAATTTCTGAGCTTTTCTCACAAAGGCCACTCCTGCAGCTCCTCTCCCAAAAAAAAGGAAAAACACCTTGCCATATAAAGCCAATACAAGTTTATGACAAAATCAACAAACCAAGTAGTTTGTCTAAAATGAGTAACTACCAACTACTGGCCTAATATATCCGCATAGGATGTGTTATATGCAATTAAATTGGTGATATTTTTATTCCTCTTGTAAGACTGTCTCTTCTGCTGAATGACTATTTACCACATGTAGTAATTCACAATTTGGTATGACAGTAGGAATTCTATGTCATTTCAAAATAAAAATGTTGGCTAGTACTGAGTACGTACATTCATTTTCAGTTTTCTGTATGATAGACCTCATTCTTGTGAAATTTAAGAACAAAAGCATGAAACGGTCTACTATGAAGAAAGTTAACTTCACAATTTCATCCCAGCCAGGCCCAATATATCACATCACTGCTTCATGCTCTGGTGCCTACCGGGGAAGCAGAAGCTGTCAGTATTTTTCAACAGTGGATCTTAAGTAGATAGAAATAACTTGATTTTTTTTATTTTCTAAGAATGTTTATTCTAGTTTTGGCAATGTGGACACTGAGGTACAAATCAGCGAAGGATATCTTTTTCCTAATTAGAGTCAGATAGGATGCCTGTAAAAAGTTCAGAATATGGAAACTTGGTAATAGCTCTGGCATGAAAATATTGCCCCATAGTCAAAACTGGAACTCTTTGTTTGCTGAAGAAAAATACTGCAAACTTTATCTCATAGATGCAAAATTTTGTTGTTTGCCATGTATTCATGCTCAAGAGCACCAGAGAGCTTGCAAATTTACTCTATTTTTTTTTTTTTTTTTTTTTGTCACTGTCCTAATGGCTAGTGATACGCATTAAAGCATGTATCTTAACTGTATTTTGCTGTATTTTATGTATTTTATCTGCAAGACTAAACAGACGAGTTAGAAAATCTTAAGTAGGTAATTTACCATTCATCATATACAGACTTTATCATCATCGTTCAGTTCTGTCCTTATCTATCTTGGAGCTCACTTAGTCTCTGACTGCAGTCTTTTTTCAAATTGCAAATAAATCTTATGGTATGATTTCCTCTGAATTTTCAGGTGTTGTTTTTTTTTGGTTGTTTTTTTTTTTGGGGGGGGGATTTTTATTTACTTATTTACTTGCATTTCTCTTAGTGGAAAAACTGGATAGAATTGGCTAGTTCTAGTCTTGGGAAATGACTGCAAAGGGACTCTAGGTACTTTAAGCATACGTCTTTTTTATAAGTGTATCTCTTGAAAGGTATGTGTTTTTGCAAGTGGGCACCAACTGCCTTTTGTCCATGTTGCAATCCAGACAGGTGCTGGTGAGTTCAAGTATGCCCAACTAGCTGTAAGTAGGGCTGAGTAAGGAGGCCATTGAACAGTTGTCTCCAAAGTGAGATGTGCACATCCCATAGGATGTGCAAGACATTCTTTGGGAGGTGGAAAGAAAATATTTGAACTTCCATTTACAGTTTATTCTAATTATAAAAAAAAATAAAAATAAAAATGAGATGGTGAGCTTTGCTGATATTCAATATATTGTGTCCTTACTCTGTTCTTATGCCACATAGTTACATAAAGATTACGTAGTACTCTTAGAAAAGACATGCAAGTGTTGACAGTGGCACCCTCAATTAGTTCATGAGCTTTGAGTGCATTGCAACAAATTGCAGTTTAGTTCCTTTCTGCATCTTATTCTGGTTCTATATGTTCATGTTTCTGCTGGCTATGTAAATGAATTGGCAAGGCTCATTTGTCCTTATCTGAAAAATATCTTGGAAATGCCCACAGTCCAGAAAATCAAACAGTGCTTTATGTCTGTCTTATATATGAGAGTATTGCTGCCACTTTACTTTTCTTCAGCGATCTCTATTAATAAATTGAAGATGAATTAAGCTTTTTTGTCAGAGCCCTGACATACGCAACTATGTCTGTGCATCATGAATTTTACAGAGGTTAATAATAAGGGCTCTACCCTTTACATGATCCATGTACCCATTCAATCCAGCATAGCTTCTGGGTAGCTGCTCTGCTTCTGTATATTGTTGTTTTGACTGAGATAAATAGCATTAGTAAATAGCTCCACTCAGATACTGTGGGCTCATTTTCCACCATGGCACAGACACATGTGAAGGCACTTAGATGTCAAGTTCCCTGTGTAAAACAGAAAATTAATCTATTAATCTTTATTATATAAAAGCATAGAGAAAGGATAGGAAACTAAGAGTAGCATAACATTGTGAAATATACTCACTTTCTTAATTTCTCTTCTCTTTCAGGATAAATATAGGAGAAATGCAGGTGGTGACCTAGGGAATTGCTGAGGGAGTGCTTGGGGGGGAAGTTCCTCTCCTTTCCTATCTCCATTATACCTTTTTAGACCAAAGTGTCAGTAATAACTTTTTTGTCCCCTTAATTTGATGTGCTCAGGAGTCTGATTCCATGTCAGTGGATTGATATTCCTGCAAATTAGTGATGTGTGGTCAGTAGAAATGGTGAAATGTCTCCAGTAGAAATATCATGGTGATTTCCTGTCACATCGTCTATACTTCTGGCATTTTTGAATGCCATTATTTTTATGGAAACGAGCTTCTCCAGACATTCAACAAAGTCTCTGAGCTCTAAAATTATTAAATAGATGAAACATTACAGAACTCTTCAGGCTGCAGCTTCAAAAGTTCTACATTTAAATGTCTACACAGCTTTAATGTTTTTAAAAAAATAAAAGAAAAAAAGAACCTTTCCTAAACAATTCACATGCCTTCCTCCTGACTCCCAATACATGATAGCTTCTTCTTGGCAGGATTGCGTTTTCTTTGAAGGGCTAATGGGTTTCTTCCCTATTCTCCTTGGTCTCATTCATGTGTAAAGGAGAAATGTGCATCTTGAGGTAGTGCAGAATGTATACTGTAGAGAAGATGGAATAGATACTGTAAAACTAAAGTTGTAGTGCATTTTGATAGATATCTGACATTCTATATGGCCAGTTTCAGGTGACCATTTTGCAACCATATCTGGACCAGTTTGCTTGCAACTAACAATATGATATTGTCATTATCCTTTCAATTAAAATTATTTTAGTTTTTGGATGATTTTTTTTTTTTTTTGTTTAAACTTAAGTGTTTTTGTTATATGAAGGTAGGGAAAATGATGGGGCAGAATTATATTGTGGATGCTTTTGTTATACTTACTATACTGCCTAGATGCAAGTGCTGGATAATTTCAAAAGGATCAGAGTTTTGCCTAACTCCATTGTAGTGTGCTCCTTTGAAGTTTTTCTGAGTTGTTCATGTCACTGAAATGAGCTGGCAGTTAACTTCAGAACAGAAATTACAGATATGTTTTTTATATATATATACGTATATATATCCATTAAATGAATCAAAAACGTGTAATAAATGATCTGAAATTTATTTCAAGCTACCAGAAAAGTTTACTCAATCCTCATTGAGATAAATTCATAACCCTTAATGATGCCATATGTATTCTCTCCTCCCTATTTTCAGAGAGGTAAAATGAAGCATTGCATATGCCTAAAAGGTACAGAACATTTTTTTCATGTCAGATTGTTATTAGCTCTGTGGGGATGCAGAAGTCTGATTCCATGTGATCTGTGAATTCCAAGTGTAATCCTTAATGCTGAAATAGAAAGGGCTCTGACAACACAAAGCACACATGATAAAGGAGATGATTGCCAGTTCATAACAAGTAGCCATAATTTCTACCACCTCAAGTTACTAGCCAGTTGCACTAAGACAAAGAACAGAACTTCCTGCTTAATTATAGCATAAAACTAATCAAGTAATGCTCAGGCAGCCTTGAAGATTTTGTTCTCTGGTTTCCATGCTGTATTAGGGATTTCATCTCAGAGAGTCCTGATAAATTACTTGTATTTTTGTATCATTTGCGTTTAATACATTCCTTGTTACACAAGGACAGAAAAGGAAAGAAAACTTCCATTAAAGTAATGGATAAATTTGGCTTTACTTTCTTAAACCAAATAGTTTACATTAATGTGACTCTGAGGAATTCTTCTGTAGGAAAAGAGACTACGAAGTCAATAAAATGAAAAGATGCCACAGTGGTATTTTTAAATACATTGCTGTACATACCTGTTCAGAATCCCATTCAGAATAATATAAAATAGTCTATAGAATTTATATATAAAGAACCTGATTGTAATATATACCAAGAATTGTTATGATTTAAAGAGATCAAGGAAAAGATGCTAGAAGGAAAAAATTTCAGAACCTTGAGATTTGCCAGAGGAGAAGTGAAAAAGCCAGAGCAATTAATGAAAGCATTAAAGTGTTCAAAAAGATGTGTACAAAAGCCAGGGGAAAATTTCTTGTCAAAAAGTACTTTTCACAGGTAACTGGAGCCTGTCTTTAGCTGACAATTGAAATCTCAGTGGAGGAAGTACATGAACCAAACTGAGAAGCTCAAGTGCAGAAAATTATCACCACCATATGGCATCCTTCTGAGGATTGTGAAGTAAATAAAGTGTGAAATAGCAGCCATGGGACATTGTGGGAAATGTTGGTGCAAGATTTTCTTCAATATTTAAAAAACTGTTTAATACAACTTCTGTATTTTCTTTAAAGTTGGAGGACTAAGTGATAATCCCCAGACTCTGAAATAATGTTGAATCATGTCATTGTCCTAGACAATATGATGAAAATTGTCTATTTGAGCTGTTAGTTTGTCTTGCTTTGGCTTACTTTAACTTAGATTGCAAAGTTAGTGTTAGCATACCACGTATTAAGTGGAGTAATTTAACTTGCACTGATTATCTGAGCTATTAACTAGCTTGCTTATCTAAATAACTTTCCAAAAAGAATGTGACTGTGGCTTTTGTCTGTTACATGACTTTTTTGACATAAATGCTGGCTTTCCAAAGTCTGCAGCAGAGAACAGTTGTCTCATGTTGAATTTCAGAGAATCAGCAGTGTAACAGTCAGTGCCATTATCAGCTCTTGAGCAGCAGAGGAGAGGGGAATAAAAAAGAATTTGGTAGCAAAAATAATAGTTTCATCTATAACTTGCTTCACCAGAGGTGACAGCAGTCACTATATCTCACCTTCTGCCATGGAGCACCATTTAAACATTATTTTTTTCTGTTGCAGACTTATAGTGACATTCTCTCTCACTCCTTTAAGCATCCCTCAGCTCTGGCATTATGTAATAAGAGACAGAAGGAGAACTTCTTGAGCTTCCTGAAAAGCACAATTGGATTTTTTCTCAAGTGCATGACACTTTTTGAGAATACTTTTCAGTAGTAAAGAATTAGTATTATATGGTAGGGTTTCTTTTATTAGTCTTGAATTTCTCAGCTTTATTTTTCATGTTATCCTTTTTCCTCAGGCAATAGATGGCATTATGATGCTAATTAAATGTTAGATGTCATTAATTTTGCACATGTAATCCAATTCCACTTCATGTGCCTTTCTGACATTTTCTAGAATTGCTTCTCCTCTTTTTTGGTTGGAAACAGAACATAATATCAAGACATTTCTTCAGAAAGCTTTCACTAATAGGCAGACTGCAGTGAGGTTTGAAAAGGATTTATAATCCTCCAGAATGATCTCGGTCAGTGCTCTCCTTATTTGGTGGCAGCAGTAGTCAAAGATGAGTACGTAGCTTCGATACAGTGCAACTCCAGCATGTTTGCTGCTTCCTTCTGCCTGGGTGTGTGTTATGGAAATTGGTGCTTCAGTGTTTTTAAGGTTAATGTCTCTTCCTCAAATAGGTGATTGTCAAGTGAAGAAACTCTGGACTTTGATTCATGGATAAAATGGAGGAAAAATTGTGTTTTTTTAAAAACCTTTATTGGTACTGATGGATGCAGTGATGGCCCAGAAAAGAATGTCGGCATGATATGAGTCATGCTGGTTACTTTTCCTTTAGTTAGATCAAATTCTGTTTGGATCTTTATCTCTTATTTAGGGCAAATCCTACATTACAGTGTGTTTGAAGCCTGTACGAAGTTTATTTTCCTGGCCTACTTCTTCTGGCATAGAAAACTTTGCATATGAATATTCTGCCTTAAGATGTAGAAGATTTGGAGATGTTCAAAGTGTTTGAACATCTGTAGTCCTGTTTTATTTCAACATCAGAAATAATTTTGGATTGTCTATTAGCTTTCTTGCATACTTTATTGCATACTTTATGCTACAAAATATCAATACATAATCAATCTCTTGATAGAAAGATTATTGTGTATTATTTTATTATCTGGACATTTTCCACGTGAACATACCAGTAGGTCATTGACTTCTTCCATGACAATGAAATTTTATTTTAGCCCTTAGGAGAGAGCATGTCTGAAGTGGTTCTAAAAATGATCTTATATTACTTTTGGCAGTACCTTATACAGCAATAGTATGCCACGTTCTGCTTGAATCAGATCACTACCACTGGAACTTCATCTTTGGCCAGTAGTGTCTTGACCTAGCTATCAAAATATTGCTATGTTTCTATTTTCTCTGGAATTAACTATTTAGGCTGTAAAGGGCCTCTTGCTAGCCTTATGGATTCAATACGTACTGTTTCTACACAATGTCCTATGGGTTAGTCTGTTGACTGAGATACGCAATGAAAATACAAATTTCAGATTTTCTTAGTTAGGAAAAAATGTGACAAAAATAGAATGTCCATGTACTATCTATTATTTAGAAGCCAGTGTAATTACTGTCTTGGTAATGAATGTACATTTACCCAGAATTACCCATAACAGCACTCTTTTAGAGGACAGGCTCAGGAATTAAAGTACCTTACTCAGTGAATTCCTTGCAAACCTTCCTAAGAGAGTGATGGAAATGCAGGTATTTCTGTTGACAAGTACAAAATAGCTCTTCATGCTAATTTTTTTTTCTCCCCTTAATGCAATTCATGCTTAGTACTCTGTAGTTTACTACCAGCTTCTTGATATATGTTAAGCACAACCTGGTAGACAGCTTCAGTTTCTTAACAAATCTGTGTTTTTACCCAAGAATCATCTTAAAGGAAGTATAATAGTCTGGAATGTGACTGTGTACTCCATTGGTAGGTTCAAGTCATCAAAGACCCATTTTCCTGCTCAGTGTTCTCAATATTGTCTGTTCCACAGTTGATGAAAATACTTTTAAGGGATTTATTTTTCATACAAGTAAAGCTGGACTAACTGTATTATACAATGATTTCAATTGTTCACCATAGCATAAAGCTCTTAATACAGGGTCTTTTCAAGATTTTACTTCTTTGCCTGCTAGTAGGGTTTCCATGAATGTTCCATGAATGATGTTATTCTCTGGAGTAATGTTTTGTCACCGGTTACTTCACTGAGTAATTAATTTCCAGAATAATTAAAAAAAAACACAGTAGTTTTATTTGTTTGCACTTGTACCTTTTTTACAATACAATACAATTTAGCTTATCAAGTTTTATCAGAAAATTTACAGCACTGTACAAAGCAGCGTAAAATATAGAGATCAGAGTACAGAGATGAGTCCTATAGTGGATGAAATATAAATTATTTCTTTTTGAGGAGTACTTGTTTGGATTTTATAGATTGTATTTACAAAAGTCTTTTGTGTAGGGTGCCTGGGGAAGATCTTTTTTTCCCAGCTGGTGTAGCAATTCATCTAGCTTGGAAGATATTATTTGTGTTAATTAGAATGCGAGGTATAATGTGAGGAGATCTAAAGGGAGAGATGTAGACCCCATTGTGACTACTTGCTCCTGAAACTGGATTTCAACCTCTTGGATTGTGGGCTTGAAAGTGAGAAGGAAAGAGATTGTTGTGAAGTGTTGACAGAATCTCAGTTCCTCACAGTCTCATAACTCTGTGCTATCTGCAACGTAGATGAATGAGTGCAAACTCTTGATGCCAATAATTATAATCAGATTCTCATTCCTTCTTTGGAAAGGATACAGGGGATACAAAACGAGATTGTGCTTCAGAAATACATGCAAAAATATTTTGTTTCTCCACTTTATGAAAAGGAATAATGTGAAGATATTTGTCACAGAGATTGGTTGCTGAAGGATTTTGACAGATCAGATTAGTAGCTCCTACAAGTGTACAAAAGAGGAATTTGGGTCAGTAAGTTAGGTTTTATTCGGTTAATAATCCCAGTGACAAAAGGTAGTTAATTGTGTTATTCATTAAACTCCTCTCAAATCTCATCCAAGCCCGTCCTGCCAACCCCAAAAGAGCCTAAAGCCCAAATACTGCAGTGTACTGCAATAAGGATAAATATTCCCAGAGTTCATGCAGAGTACAGGATTAAATCTTAACATGATATTGCTGGCCTTTCTGCATTTAGGAAGTCTGAGAAACGTGGTTTGCTATTTTGAAGGATTATTGAAATAATAATAATTTCCTATTGTCTGTATTCTTGCAGGTATGTTTTCTATAACTTCCCTTTCATCAAAATGACATTGAATTTTGTTTTAGGTAAACATTTATTTTTTTAATCCCCTACTGTATGTTCTATTCATAGTTTTCAGCTGATAACAGATTGACTCTTGGATACTGAAGTTTTCGTAAATACTGACATAGTTTGATGCAATTAAACCATTAGCAAATGTGGTGGCTTCACTCGCACTCGTAGCTCAGCACCACAACTCCACTCTCTTAATTCCCTAATCAACAGAAAAGGGACAGAAAGTGCAATGGAAGAAAATCTCATGGTTTGAGATTAGGACATGGAAATCCCTCAACAATTACTGTCATGGCCAAAAGAGACTCAACATAAGTCATATTATTGTAATTTATTGGCTATTGCTAACAGACTGGAGCAAACTAAAAACACCTCTCTGTCTTCTAGCCTTTTCTACCCATCTTGCCCCACGCAGTGCAGAGGAACAGGGAATGGGGGCTGTGGTCTGTCCATAATGCTTCATCTCCGTTGCTTCTTCATGGTCACCCTGTTACCCTGCTTCATATGGGGTCCCTCCCACAGAGTGCCATCCTTCCCAAACTGATCCTGTATGGATTTCCCACAGCTTCTCCAGAACTTTCTCCAACACGAGTTAGTACAATGGAGTCCATCCTTCAGGACTAGACTGCCACCACAGAGGCCACTCCTGCAGCCACTCCACTGCAAAACCCTGCCATATAAGCCCAGTACAGGAAGTAACTGCAGCAACAGAGCACATGGTAAAATTTCTAACTTGACCCAGATTATTTGAAACAACCAAGAAAAAATTTCAAGGTCAATAAAGATTTCCAAGTTTTTCAGAAAACAGGTTGTACTAATCTCTCCTACAAGCTAAGAAGCAGTTTTACAAAGTGTATGTTCTCCCTCAGTGGATGTTTGGCTGGACAGAGAAATTATGCAAGTAGCACACACTTCTGACCTTTTCCTAATAACATTTTTTGAAGGTAAGGGATCTTCAGGGTTTCTAAGTTTCAGTGGTTACTGCAGGTAGTAGAACATTTTAAGCAGTGTTAGGTTTTGAGACCTGAGGTTCAGCTGCAGTCTGAAGCTGTCAGTGCCTCTCTATTTCTGAGTCATCCAAGCACTAGTTACAGTTAATGGAAAAAAAGAGGGAGATACTTCCAAGGTGCAATTCATCCTACCTGTTTTAGATATTTATTTGTGGATGATATGGCTCATCCCTTAGAAATGCCCACTTGACTTTGGCAATTTCTATGTGACATCTTTCCTACATAATGTTGGAATAAAGTATTTAATCTATCACAGATTGAGAAACTGAATGCATAAATGTTCTTGAAAGTGAAAGTGTTAGTTTAAATTTGCTTCATCAATGAGAATTTTACATAAAAACACTTTCTTTTATAGTTATACATCATAGACCTTTTGATAATAATAATGTTTTCTTAATAGCTATTGTTCAGTTTTCTCTGTTTGAATTCCCCCTGAGTAACTCTGAGTAGTAAATATGTTTGAAATGTATGAGTGTGTAGGAATTGCTGATGCATACTATATTTAGTCCACCTTTAATAATATAGCTGGTGTTGAGAAAGTCCATAACTTTGATTCAGTATTCACTGTTTCTTTTCCACAAGAAGCCATTGCAGAAGTGGTGTACACTACAGAGAGTGGAGTAATAGCTTGTGCTTCAGAAGAAACTCGTGGTACTTTTCTAAGCTGTGACTTCTTTTCTGATAGTGTGATACTTTCCACCTTGTTCTGTCCATACTTCCTTATCTGTATTAGGAAACTCACACACGTAAAGCAGATTTCCCATGTATTCCAGACATTTTTAAAAATAATTTTTTAAGTAATTTTGGTTATCAAAACATGTATACTAATACTTGTGAAAACATTTTTCTTTTTTTTTTTTTGGTCAGAAGACACATTCTGTATTTTACGTACTGTGCTTTTAATTACACAGACAACAATATGGAATGCCTGTATTTCTCTGCCTCTGTATCCCCTCCAATAATATGAGCAGTCCTTGTTGCATGTCTGCTTGCACCAACTTAGAGTACTCCTATTATATTCACTTGCTTTAACAAACAAGCAGTTCTAATTGCCTGCTTATTACTTGTGCTTCTGGCATTGGTTTGCAAATTATTAAATAATCTCTTCTAAATATGGCCCCATTTACATTCATAATACCTGACATGAAAAATGTTATTATATAATGTTACACCCTCCAGACCCTTTGCTTTTGGGTCTACGATTTGTAGGAGCCAAGTCTGATAAACTTCTAGAAAAATGTTGTTCTATTTATTTGGTAGCCCTCACAGCCTTCAGTTTTCAAGAAGGTATATCACATTCAGGGAGCCAGAATTGTGTTTTGTGTATGATTTTTTCTTCAGTTCTGTTCATCAGTGTTCCTGAAATCTTGAACTATTTTTACAAGGGCTGCTTGAAAAGTAATGCCTCCTGTTTTATGATATTGGCCCATGACATCAGAGGCGAATGTTGGTGGTATGGTAATAGAGGTTGAACCTTCCTACTAATATTCCATTATATTTTGTTGCCATGTGCCAGATGGCAGAAGAGGGTCATTCTCTCCTACAAAAACAACCTTTAATTGCTATTTATCTTTTTTACTACAGCTACTGGAAATAACATGAGAGTTCATGATTACTATTAGCTTCTGTGACCAAAAAGCATAAGAATAAAAATTTTCTACCTTGGTGAACATAGGGAGAAATTATATTTTATCTCGACTTTATAGAAGCTTATGTTTAAATAAGCATCAGCTATAAGTTATTCTATAAGCTTTATGTGAAATCTCATTCAATAACAAAAAAAGGAAATCCAATGCATTTCCATTGGTATTTCTCTTTTGCGCAGAAAGATACTTATTTAAAAAATTATTTTTCATGGATGTGAGTCTCTATTCCTAATATCTAAAATATTTTACTATTTCAGTTTCTGCATGCTCTTGATTTTGTTTTGCTCAAAATAAGGTTCTACCTGCTCTTTCTTTTTTGCAATCCCAAATGTAGTATCTATGAAATACCTTGATTTTATCCTATTTTTAAGGGTAACGAGAAGTATTAGCACTACACAATCTCTCTTCTCCTAAACCTCTAATTATGAATGATATTTAATCGCCATGGAAATAGCAGTAATGTTTGCTTATAATGGCTTGTATATCCTAAGATGTAATGTATCCATTACAATTATTAACAATTTCTGCTTGGTCAATGTAATGATGAAATATGGCTTATTTCCTTTTAATTCATGCACTTGTTTTATACATATACGTTTCTATTCCATATTACTAACAATACTACATTTTAAAGTACACCGTATAAATCTCTGCAGCATATAATCTTAGTAAAATATCTGACTGCATAATCCATATGATCTGACTAGTTCTCTTTTATTAGGAATCTCTTATGATCAATATCTGGTAGGATTAGACTGCCCTGAGCAATAAGGACTTAGCTTGCAGGACATACATGCAGCTTCAGTGAACCAAAAGATCGTTGAATATAGCCATTAAAAGTAAAGTAGTATGATTAATACAAAAATTAGTCAATTTATTTTGTAGCTAGCAGTTAGGATTAAATGAGCAAACCATACCTTTAAATGTCTAATATGAAACCTAGTTTGAAATATTAATCAGTAGAGACCATTGAATCTAAACTATCACCACTAGACTGACAATTAATTGGGAATATCTCCTTTCTTTACTATTTTGTGGGGAATAGGGATAGAATTGTCATGATAAAAATGAAGTACTGTGGCAAAATGGATACTAGCTACGTATTTCTGGTGAGAACATGCTTGTGCAAATAATCCCACTGAAAACAGTAATATCTGTCCATTTAAAATATAGTATGTGTGTCACTGTTGTTATCATACTGGAAGTCAAAAACATGCCAACAATTGAAATCTACTGTTAGCAGTCTGAAAGTACCAATAGCCATTTTCTGCACCCGACCAGTAGATCAGGGCTCTCCCAACCCTACCTCCCCATGCTCCAGTCCCTGCACCAGTTGTTCTATAGGAGTGCTCATGTTTGTCTCCATCACAGCTGTGCCTGATGTGAACACACAGACTAATTTTCCAGCATGTCCTCAGACCTGTCTTCTCAGTATGGAGCAGCCCAACAACCACCAATTATATATGACCCAGCTTTCTTTCACCAGATCTAAATCTGTCTCTGACATGTAGATTGTTTCCAGCTTTACCTTGGACTCCGAATTTGTCTGATGGTCTAGACTCATGGTAGAAAATGATGGTTGTCTCCAAATCTGTCCTTCTCCCCTCGCTATGGCACTGAGAGATGGAGCCCTGGCAGGGTAAGCCCCTGGTCCAGTTGCTGTGTAATGGCACTTGCTTTTCTCTTTCTTAGGGAGCAGCCTACCCATATGGTTTCCAACATTTGTTTTAAATGTAAACCCATACATAAACTTTCTGATACAGGCCATAATAATGTTGTAGTTTGGTCTCATCTGTACTGATTGCTTTTACAGCCCATGTGGTAATTCTTTCAACTCTCCCAATTTTCTAGAGATTAAAGAAATTCATTTCTTCCTTTTCAATGTGAATTCTTGGCTCCTCAAAACCCCTGTATTTCTTCCTTCACAGGTGCAGGGTCAGGGACTTTGTTGTTTGCCTCTCAAACATCACTGAATTTGATACAGCAGCTATGAGGTAGGCAAGTATTGCTACCGTCCACACTGAGAAAAGAAATACAGCCAAAGTTGGTAGCAAACTTTAAAATCTTATTTAGGTCATGAGCTGTACCACAGAACAGCTCTGGCAGACTGAGGAATAGAAACCAGTTCCCTTGCGTCTTATCCATTGCCTCAAGCTCCAGGGCCAACTTTTTTTCCTGCAACTGTGTTTCTTACATGCATTTAAAAAACTTTTTTTTGGAGCTTGTTTCTAGGTAAGCATATTTATCCCCTAAAAAATTTTGAAGATTGCTATACCTATTAAAAATGTAGTAGAGTGAAATACCAATTCATCCAGCTTTTCATGAAGAACAGTGTAGGAGCAGTCTCTTTTTTTACGGTGAGTAAAGAACTAGGGTCTGTCAGCAGCTTTTTTTGACTATCAAATCTGATATTCCCCATTTTGGGAAAATGAAATATTGTTTTCCTTAAAATGTATAATGTTGTAAAGAGACAAAGAGGTATAGCCTTCATTAAATTGTTAACAACGTACAGAAGCAACATGGAACTATCATACTTTTTTTTTTTTTTTTTTTTTTTAAGTCAAGGTAAGGTTTAATTACAAACTCCAAATCCCCACCAGAATTTTAATGCATAGCTTTATACATCAGTTTTTCCTCCAGCTGAAGTTATCCTATACTACTCAATAGTTAAGTAAAAGTGTGTTGTTAATTAATTAATTTATTTAATATTTCCTTTACTAAGAGTTGGTAGAATTAAACAATTACTGCTGAGCTCTCAAAATGCTTATACTGATAGTGATACGCATTCCAGTCCCTGCCCTAGCTGTTCTGTAGGAGTGCTCATGTTTGTCTCCATCACAGCTGTGCCTGATGTGAACACACAGACTAATTTTCCAGCTTGTCCTCAGACCTGTCACAGAATCATCTGCTTAAGAAAAATACATATCATTTTGAATTCTCAGTTTCACAGCAGAATTGGTGCCAGGCTTTTTGAATTCCAATGGCAGACCCATATCCAAATCAGTAGAATCCATAGTAAAATTCTTTGGAAGGATTAAAAGACTTCTTTAAGAAGACAAGCACAAGTTCCAATACTGTATCAACTGATATTTAGAATATTTAGAAAGTAAAGAACATGAACATGGGAAGTAGAAAGCAAAGAGTGAAAAATATAGCAAAAATACCCCAAGATTAAAGCACAAGATTAGATTTGTCAGATGTGTGATCACAGTATTGAAAGAGGGGGAAAAAAAAACAACAAACAAACAACATTAAGCATTTTAGGAAAAAAATGGCAGCAGTATAAATTCTTATGAACCTCCCAGTATCTGGTTGTGATAATGGAAGGAGAAACATTTTTCTTTTGGCAAGATCTCCACAACAAACTCTTATACAAAGCAGGCAATATCTGATGGTGGCAGTGAAGTGAAGAGTTTCTAGCTCTCTGGCACCAGCTCCAATAAACTGTGCCTTTTGGGAGCTTAAAGTTTAGTTCAGTGGGAAATCCAAGAGCTCTTTCAGTGTTTTAGTCTTCCGAAAGATGGAGTGGGAGAAAAAAAAATATTCAGCGGCTGAATTAAAAGAAGTGTTGCTCAGAAAAAAAAAGTAAAAATCATTATGATTCATAAGAAAGCCCCTTTCAATTAGAAGAAATGAACACCTCAACTGCAAAGCCTATGAACAAATTCCAGCACAGCAAATCAGCGGCCAGTGTGAATGGATAAATTTTCTCACCAAGTGTCAGCTTGGTAGCCTCCTCCAATGCCTATATTTTTTTAACATGGTTTTATTTTTATCATTTTTCCATGATCTAATTTGACAAAAAGATACTAGGAGTGAATCAGCTGTTTTCTGGTCAGATCAAGTGAATAACATTGATCTAGTCTCCCTGAGATTGCAGAAACTACTAGAAACCTCTTCACCAAGAAAAAAACAAAAAACAAACAAACAAACAAAAAAAAAACTTGAGAAAATATTAGAAAAGTAAGCTTTCAACCAAAAAAACCACACTTCTTTGTTTATAAGAGGAGGTTAAACACTATGGGTTAGGAATAACAAGCTGTATACCTTTAGAAAGTAGAAAGGATAAATCTACTTTTTCTAAGCAGCATGTGATAGTTGTAGTGAACTTTCATGCTAAGCAGGAGGTTTTTGAATATTAACTGAATTGTGATCAACAGAAGCCTATTTGCATTTGGTATTGCAATTGTTATTGATCTGTTTCAGAAACATAGTTTTACTTTGTGTCAAGAATGAAGTGTATGGTAAGAACTTTTCTCCTATAAAGAAAGGTTGAGGGAATTGGACTTCTTTATCTTGGAGGTTTCAGGGAGACCTCATTGTGTCCTCCAGCACTTGAGGGGAGCTTATAAACAGGAGGAGAAGATGACATTTTACGGAGTCTGGTAGTGATAGGACAAGAGGAAATGGCTGTAAACTGAAATAGAAAAAAAAAATAAGTTAGAAGTTAGGAAAAAATCTTTACTCGGAGGATGGTGAAGTGCTGGCACAGCTGCCCAGAGAACCTGTGGTGCCCCATCCCTGGAGGCACTCAAGGCCAGGCTGGATGGGGCCCTGGGCAGCTGAGCTCATGGTGGGCAGCCCTGCCCCTTGGCAGAGATTGGGACTGGTGAAATTTCCCTCACAATCCAAGCCATTCTGTGCGTCTGTGATAAGGAGCAGTTAATGGGATTACTGAAATGAAAACATCACTCATTTTACCAGTATACTATGAGAAAAGCTATTTGTTTGTCTGTTTGTTTGTTTGTTTTGGTCAGTGATTACTCTTTCACAGAATGTGCTTAAAAGCTAACTGTAACATCACAACAGGATCAAGGATATAGTTCCAATCTTGGTGGACACGTTCTGACTGTTACTTTTGTAATGCTGATTACTTGTTAATAAAGTAATTTTCTATATGTTCACTTTTCCTAGTCCTTGTGAAAAAACTGACAAAACAACATATAATTTGGAAACACGGCTAAAAGTGTTATAATGAAGCTGTGGCTGGGAAAGAAGTAATAGAATCAATCATGCAACTGTTTGAGTTGGAAGGAGCCCTCACAGGTCATCTCATCCAACTCTCCTGCAATGAACAGGGACACCTACAGCTAGATCAGGCTGCTCAGAGCAGACTGATCTTGAGTGTCTTCAAGAATTAGTCTTCCACCACTATTTTGGGCAATCTGTTCCTCACCACCCTAATTGTAAAAATAATTTTTCCATGTATCTAGTCTAAATCTCCCCTCTTTTAGTTCAAAACCATAAAGACAATAAATAGTAATTCTAGTAATGTTATTTAGGAAGTACTTCATCGGTCAACCAAGAAACTTGACATAAGCATCTTAAAGGGAAATTTTCAGAGAGTACAAAATGTCCTCCTTTTAACCAAAAACTGTGCTAAGATCTAATAGTAAAGTACCAAAAGTAGTTACATTGTTCTTTCTCAGTAGTATACAAATATAAAATACGCCCAACAGAACCACTAGCATGCATAGATCTGTGAGACAGTCACAGTCGTTAAAGAAAAGCAGAAGGATAATCAAGAGATGAGATTGTGAAGTTCCCAGTTGAACTGAGGTGCCTCCCCTGTTAAAAATTATGTCCCATTGCACCCTCTGAATTTTACTATATATCCTGAGTTTGACAGGCTTTCTGCAGAGGAAATGCAGCAAAACTTGGGTCTTGTTTTCAGATGGCCAGAGAGTCTTCTCACAATATAAATTTTACATTTATCTACATTCTAGTGGAAAAGTTTCTATTGCTGAAGTACAGATACCATTTCCATTTTTTTTTCTTGTCCATGAAAATATATACCATATGTATTTTGATTG
Organism: Lagopus muta; assembly: GCF_023343835.1. Classification (NCBI taxonomy): domain Eukaryota; kingdom Metazoa; phylum Chordata; class Aves; order Galliformes; family Phasianidae; genus Lagopus; species Lagopus muta. Next base: position 60,361,250 of record NC_064435.1, on the reverse strand, counting down.
TTCAGTGTGCATGTGCTTGTCTTTCAAAGGAGGTTAAGGAAATGGACTGTTAGGAGAGAGATTTGAAAGATATAATTCTACAGATCTGTACAGAGGGTTATTGGAAAGTATCAGCAAACAATTTATGCAATTCTACGTTTTCCTATACAGTGTCACATATATTTCTCTTCCAAGCATTGTATTTCCTGTGTTTTTATATGATGCTTGTTCTTTCTCTTACACTGTGATTTGCTTCTCCTGTTTCTGATATAATTAAAAACAAAAAAGACGATCAATGAAATAAATGTGCTGATGTGGTGATAATTGTATTAAAGCAATATTAGAGTGCCTCTTTCTTCACTTCAGTCTGTAACCATATTATCTCCAGCTAAAATTATTTTGCTCATGTATTAGGAATAGTAAAGTGAAGCTCTGTTTTTGGAGTCATGTGGTTGGAGGAAAACCATCAGTGATTAAGATAGAAACATTTGAAGTAGTTAAATTAAAAAAAAAAAAAAAAAAAATCCTAAATCTGTAACCATATTGTTTTGTGTTTTCTGGCTTCTTTGTGCTCTTAAGCAGCTCAAAGAGGACAAAGGCTTGCCACCATAAGAATAAATGAGAAAATCTGTTTATAACATGATTGCTTATGTCACCTTTAAGCAAAACATGCTGTTCCATGGAAACATGCATGTTGAAAGAAAGGAGGATGGCTCAGAGGAATTCATCAGGCTTTATCAACCTCTAAGCAACATGCACTAAGTTCTGTTGGTTCATTCTAGGGCCAGCTGCAGAGGTTTTCAAGTCAGTCCACAAAATCAACAATATGTAAGAGTTTTCTTGATAAGTCTTTCCCCTTTATATGGTCTCAGTAATTGGTTTGGCTGCATGAAAACTTCTGGTGTTAGAACCACTAGAAATTCACAAGCATTGTCCTCCCTCACGTTGCAAAGCGGAAACCCATTGTGCATTTTTCATCATCTGTAATAAAAGCTTTTGATCCAGTAGACTGATTGATAGTAGATTATAATGGTAAAAGAATAGGGGCTTGATTAGTTTTCAAATGAAATTGAAAAGAATTGGAACAAGTATATCATCGTTCAAACCATTGCTTAATGAATATAGTCCATCTGCTTCCTTCTCACTGAGTCTCAGTTTACTAGTTTGCCTTTTTCTCAACTTCCGACAGGTGAGGAATGATCTGACTGGTGTTCTGTACGGTGAAGATATTGAAATTTCAGATACTGAGAGTTTCTCCAATGACCCTTGCACAAGCGTAAAGAAGCTTAAGGTATGTGCTGCTGCTTCAGAAATAAAGTACTGATTGTGTTGTGGTGTTTGATTCTTTTTTCCTCTGAAGAGGAATAATAAACCAAAATTTGCATAAGAATACTGTAGCATGTAGTTAATAAGGTTAACAAATGGCATTTTGAGGGCCTACTCCTGCTTAATTCAATAAATGTTCATGTGATAAAGGTTTTTATAGTTCCAGATAAGGACAGAAAGTAAAACAAGTTTTTGCTGGCTTACTATTTGCACCCAAAGCATCAGTCTTAGTCATATATGTGAGAAAGTTCTTGAGTTTTAGGCTCAGAGCCTTTTTAAGGTGAATTATATGTAGAGAAAGCATTGAGCATCCTTGCATCAACTTCATTACATTCTAGATTGAATTATTTGCTTATAATCATTTGCATTATTGCATATGAATTGTAGGAAAGAAATGAAAGTTAAACTTGATAGCAGAATAACTTAACATCTTTCTCTTATTGTAATGATTTTTTAGGTTCTTGGCATCTGCTCAAATTAAAACAATATTTTAGCAATATTATGAAGTGCAATCAATCATGAATTAGCCATTGGAGATATGAATCTTACACTGCATGTGAGCATAAAAAAATATTCAAGTTGCAAGAGAAAGCATTTTTAAATAGTGAAGATCAAATCTTAGCTTGCATCTGGTATATAAATTATAGAATTAAAGCTGCAACCCTGCAGATATTTAAATATGTGTAGAAAGGCAGAAAAAAAAACAAAAAAAAAAACAATAAATGGAACACTATTTAAATACTAAAATTTGAACAAAGATATCAGCTTATATAGGTTTAGGCAAGTACTGAGACTAACTGAAAAAGGTCAGAAGCATGGTAAACTAAGGCTTCATTATTATTTTTGCATAATAGAGATGCAAGCTTGAAAGCTTGAATGCTTAAAGTATAACTAGATAAACATCATGTTGATGTGTAACCATTCACAGCTGTCTGGTCTAAGTTTGTGTTTCCTGTCTGTCTTTGAAAAGACTCCAGTATGTGTTATCAGCAAAGTTCACATTTTTGGCCAGGTATTTAACCCCTGGTATCAGTAAGCTAAGAAATTCAATGCCAGCTATCTTAATCTTAATGCATAGGAAAGATCAGATTAATCTATCAAACTATATTAAATTAATCCCTTGGTTTCCTCTTAAAAATCATTAATTGCAAAAATAAATAAGCACATATATATATATATGTGTATATATATATATATATATATATATATATATATATATATATACACAGTTACTTATTCTTTATATGGTCATTTGTCCTTAGGTATACATGTCAGGCACAGTTTACCTGTCCAATTCTGAAAATGTTCATTCTGTCCTTTAAGGAAATATAAATTTACTGTAGGTAAACTGGTGTCTGCTTATTGTAATTGTGAAGAAAAACAGACATGAAATACTTTTTCTTTCCGTAGGTACATTTAAATTAATGAAATGAATGTTTGTGCAATACAAAATAGAAATATCTACTATGATTTGCAGAAATATATTTTCTATATTTTCCATGGTAACACCCTAAGTTTTACTACATATTGACTCTAGTTTCTTTGAATCACAGTTAGAAAGTAAATTTACACTTAAGAATATTGTTTAAACTCATTTTTTGTAGCTCAGAGAAGAGGATGTTGAAGGTTGTGCATTTGTACATCATCTTAAATATGCCATGAAGTTGTAAGCATGCATCATCTTGTTGAATGATCAACACTTTTGCTTCCAGCTCCCTTGTGTCTTGCACATAAGACAAAATAAATTAAAATTCAATGTGATAGTTTGCTTCTGGTTTCCCAAATACAATAGGTTTTTTTGAATGCTGACCAAACATGATCTCCATTTAACAAAAAATTCCTTAAATTTTAAAAATTTAGGCCAAGAATAGGTTTGGATGCAGCCTCAGTCTAACTGAGTAACATGCATGCTTACATAGATATCAAGTTTTGTCATCATGTTGTGTTGGTGGGAGCTGAAATCCCCTAGTTACCTTCTCTATCAGTAATTCCATAGCTTAAGTTAGAGACTCACCTGTAGTTATGCAAATGGACATCGAGGCATTTAGAAAGCAGAACATATGGATGCCTGTATGGGCAAAGTTACCCAGCTAAGAGTAGATTTATTGATAACATCTTGACTGTCAGATATACAGTAGAGAATATGACAAAGTATCTGAACAGTGCAATTTAGATATTTCTTAAGGAGCCTGCCAAAGCGTTGACTCTTCCTGACAGATGAGGTATTGTAGCAATCCTTCTCTCGAAAACTGTATAATACAACAGTGTGGTTTTATTCATTAGAAATGAGACAGATTAAAATCTGATTGCAGGAGGGAAGCTCTGCAGGCTGAAAAAAAGAAAAGAAAATTGCCTATTCCAGCATAATATGCTGCACTCAAAAGCTGAAGAAGCTGAAGAGTGCCTCATATCTGGAGTATTAAAAATTGCAGTGGAGTAGGCTATATTTTCTTCATCTCTCAATAGATCATCTTAGATATCTTGACTCGCACTGTCTTCAGGGTTCACTATGCCAGCTGCCAGTAGTATCAAAAACACTTCAAATTTAGTGGATGAATAATATCCTCACCTGTAAAGAAGAAGGAAACAGGAGAGAGATTTCCTTTTAGGGCTGTGCTGTTGTCTTTATAAGATATGTTTTTATGGTTAGTTCTCTACAGCTATGGTTAAATGATTTTTTTTTCTTTTTTTATGTTTGTTTGAACTTCAATTCAAAGTGTGGAAAGATATGTATTGCTTACTGAGGGACAAAGCTTAAATGCCAGTGTTGCAGCTGTGATCTCTAGGAAGAGTAACTATGACAGCTCGCTATATGGCAAATGGTCTAAACTCTTGTCTTCTGAAGTAAGCACAGTTTTTTTGAGCCTTCCCTCCGCAATGTTTTGAATCATCTAATTGATCACCTGCCCAGTGCCATGACTTAAAACATTCTGTCAAGTATGCTTTAGTTCTAGACAACCAATGTAGAACTCTGTGAGAAGAATACTTGGCACTTGCTGTGCTCCATTGGGTGATCCCTTTGAACCCTACACAAGAGTTGTGTAACTGACATCAGTTTTCAACGGATTGATGTAAAGAAATAGTGCAAATATGCAAGGAAATGATATTAGTTGATTTAACATCTGACCAAGAGAAGGAAAAAATTATGCCCCAGTATCTGATGTTTATCATTACATAAGGCTATAATATGGACATATGTCCTGAGCCGTGACCACTGAAATGAACCTACATCTGATAAACTGCTTTGCAGCCTTCCTTTACCATATGGGAAAAAAAATTTACATGATTTAATGATGAGTTATGTGCAGCCACAAGAATTTGAAGCTTTAGGATTTCTGTAGGACAGAGCCAGCAGACCAGACCCAATCCTTGCTTCAAATGGATCTGAACATTTATTATGTTTTTTGTCTTCCATGCACAGAGGAAAAATGTTATGCATGGAAGATGAAGAGCTATTGCACAGACTTTCCTAAAGAATTTCCTTTTACATATATATCATTGTATTGATATCTGCATAGTTTGTAAACAAGGGGAATCTCTTATCATTTCCACTACTTGACTAACCAGCTAAAATTATAGATTATAAAGCTGTAGGAAAAAAATAAAATAAAATAAGGAAGCTGCCAGATACTCCCAGGCAGCTTGACTCCACAGTCTCATACTCTCCATTAAACACAGCAGCATCCCTGAGTTATACTGAAAGTCCAACTCAAAATTCCTTGCTTATCCTATGCTACATTATGCTTCCCTGATTTATTATCTCACTCTAGGCGCCTTTGTCTAGACTCTTCTTCCATTTCCTCCTGAGAAAAGCTTGCTTTCTGAGATTGCAGTTTTCCTAATTTTTTTAATAACTATTTATCAAGCTTACAATTTGCTGTAGAATTGAAAATCCTAATTACTGTTACCTCCTCAGCTTTTTTCTCCCCCTTTACCTAAACCATGTATGTACTCATTGCTCAGATTCCTTATTTGATATGTCTCTTCTTTCCCTATGCCTTTTTTTTTTTTTTTTTTTCTTACTGGATCCCACTCCAGCTATTTTTTAAATTGAGTGTCAGCTTTACATTTCTGGATCCATTTCTGGCCAATACAGAGTATGTGTGGGTTCTCAGTTCCTTCCAGTGTTCCAAATGGTTATTACTAAGGTTAAGATGAGTGAGGAGAGACCTCAAGGTGGACTACAACTCCTCATGAGAGGAGCGGAGGGCAGAGCTGAGTTTTGCTCTCTGTTGACAGTGACAGGACCTGAGGGAACAGCATGGAGCTATATCAGGGGAGCATCAGGTTGGGGATTAGGAAAAAGTTCTGCACCAGAGGGTGGTGGGCATGGAACAGGCTGCCCAGGACAATGGTAATGGCCCCAAGCTGCCACAGTTAAAGGAGCACTTGTACGTGGTTCTCAGACATAGGGTTTGAATTTGGGTGTGCTGTGTGGAGCCTGGAGTTGGATTCAGTGACCCTTGTGGGTCCCATCCAACTTGGGATATTCTGTGGTTTTATAATTCTGTGAGCCTGAACATACAAGATGTGGGTCTGAGTTGTATTGCCAAAGTGGTTGCAAGATGACATTAGTATAAGACAATCCCTGCAGCCAGCAGGTATATTGAAATAGGATAGGATATTTCTAGGAAAAAAATAGGATGGATTGTACACTTCTCACAATGCTTTACAACAATAGAATAGTCCCTGGGGGGGAATGTACTCTGGTTTATGTGGTAATCATGTGGAAGTAATGCCTTCCTCCAGGGCCTGGTACCAGTTTGAGTGTTGTACAGCCAGTGAGCAGTGGTGATACCCATGCACTCCTCCACACCCAGTCTATTCTCTCTGGTGCTCATAAAGTATGAGGCAGTGCATATAAAGTTTTCTTAAAATTAATTCTAATCGTGTTAATGAAAAAATGGCAAGTAATTTATTCAATTTTAATAATTCATTGCTGTGTCACTTGCTTTTTTCAGCCAACTTTTCCTACTCATATTAAATATGTAGTTTTGTGTTCAGGGAGGTCAAGCAATTTGGAGACAGAGTTCCAAAAGTGACCAAAATGATTGCTACAATGTGAATAGAAAATGTGGATGTGTGCCTTTTTTCCACATAAGTCCTAAGTCTATTATTTGTCCTTACAAAAAAATGTAATACCCTTGTTGTCAATGAGCATAATTCGTGTGATTTGCTTGCTTAGTTTCACATGATCTCACTAGATTTGTATTAAAAGAATCTAATCTATTTCAATAAGATTTATATTGCTTTAGCAATCTGTGCCTGGCTATAAAACTAAGGTAAATATACTTATTTAAAAAGCATAGGTTCAGAATGAACAAAGCATGTGGTGAATTTTATTATTTTATGACCACGCTAGGAGTGCTCCAAAAGTAATGCCTCCTATATTATTTTGTTGTTCCACAATATCATTGGAGGATGTTATTGGTATGGCAGTAGAGGTCGAACCTTCCCACCAATATCCCATTATATGTTGTTGCCATGAGACAAATGGCAGTAGAGGGGCAGTCTGACAGAATGATATCTGACATGGAAGTGTCACTGAAGCAAAGGTGTGCCACTGAGTTCCTTCATGCAGGATGTTACTCATCACTGGTGAAAATTCCTAGCTAACGGTGATGACTGTGTTGAAAAACAGTGTTTTGTAGCTAAAAATTTGCTCTCTCAGACGTGTTTTTGTGCTCTTTGTGTCTCTTGTCATTTCCATGGAAATAAATAGGAGGCATTATTTTGGAACAACCTACATAGATTTCATGCACTGAATTGCAGAGGCATTATAGTATTTTTTTTCTGCATTGTTCATCATAATATTTCATGCTGACCAGGAAATAAACATACAAATTACCTAAATTGAAAATCTTTGATAAACTGATTTAATTAAAGATGAAGTGTTTTCACCACTGAAAGACACAGTGAATCATTTGTTTCATTTGTTCCTTAGAGAGGGAAAGAGCTCTTAGTAATAGTAATAAAGTATTTTATAAAATAAATGACAAATCACATTTGCTCAACCTATTACTGAGAACCCAGGTAATTTTTTTAATGCGTGGAGGTGGAGAAACTTGGGAAAAGGGGGATTGGCAATGTGTTGCAGTGAGTGTAGAGAAACTGTTGAATGAATAAAACTTTTAAAAATTTCTGAAGATGATATAATGTGAACACATTTTACCTCACTTATGAATCCCAATTCTCTTATCTTCACATTATTAATTTGTGCAAACAGTAAAAAGTGTGTATTTTCAACTGTTTTTAATAGCCAAAAGTAATAATAAAAGAAGAAATCTTGCAAGGCATCAAAAGAATATTTGCTAATTCAGTGGCTTTGAATAGTAATATTTGACAAGATAAACATTACATTTATTTTTCTCATTAGCTCTATTGCTTAATCATTTTCTTCAGACACCTCAGCTGCCCTCTTCTTGCAGAGTTTCAAGATCTTGAACTTGTAGAAAATGTAATAATTCTGAATGAATTTTGCTGTCTGCAGCTGTGATCTGTTCCAACTCTGTATATGATTTCAATGGCCAGCTGAAGTTGTTTCTGGAAAGGCTGCATTTGTATTTAACTTCCCTGCATCTTATTTAATCTACAGGGTAATGATGTTCGGATAATCCTTGGCCAGTTTGATGAGGAAATGGCTGTGAAAGTTTTCTGCTGTGTAAGTAAATATGTTTAATTTTGTATCACAATAAAAATGTAGTACATTTGTATAAAAATATATGAGTATGAGCGTGTCTTCATGTGGTTCAGCTTTGCAAAGACTTTTAGCCTTAAGGGAAGTTACATATGCTTAGCTTCATTTCTGTTTCAATAAAATACTTTGCACTTGACTTCAGAGCAATTTGGGCATGGCCTTCATGGTTAGCTTCTCATTATTGCTTTCTTCTAATGGAATTAAATACTGTATTGAACTTTAGCAGTTCTCTTCATATCAGGTCCTGAGAAACACTTGTACGTATGCAGCAACAGATGCAGAGAACTTCTAGTTTTGCATTATGTCCAGTAGTTGTGTTCTGGTGTCTGTGTGTGTGTGTGTGTGTGTGTGTATGTATGTATGTATGTATGTATTTTTGCATGTTTTACTTTGAATTAAAAATTTAAGCAGTTCCTATGTGGGCTAAGAAAACAGTTCTAAAATTTCTGCTACCCAAAATATTGGTAATTGTACAATCATCATTCACTTTCTTACTATTGTACATTTGACATACTCTTACTGACAGAAAATACTATTAAAAAAAAAAAAAAGAGAGACTGTGAAGTAAAAGAACTGTAGGAAGACCAGTATGTGTAATTTCACCATATATGTCTTCACAGTCTTTGTGTGTATTTCAATGTACTGCAAACATGCACAAGCAGGAGTGAAACATGGATCTTTTTTTGTATCTGCTCAGTAAATAAATAATCACAACGAATCACAAACAGGCAAATTTTTGTGACTTTAGTTTTGGTATTTTGGTTTTCACTCAGACAAAGTTACCTAGCAAAGGAAAGAAAGGCAAACGTTCAAAATCTGGTTTCTTCATATGCCTCATGTATTGGCTGTTATTTAGCAGTTATAGTTGCTGGCAAAATTTGGAAAGGAGATATTGCAGAGTATATTTGGAAGGAACAATATCTGTTTGCATCCAAAAGGAAATGGAGAAAATTATTTCTTTTTAATTTTTCTCATCTCTGATCAGTCTTGGTATATAGATCTTTTTGTTCCAGCATTTAAATAGATTGACAAAGATAATCTCCTATTTTTCCATTCCTGCAAATAAAGAGGACTCCTTCTGTGGCTTGTATCCTCCACAGATCTTTGATAGCTGGGCTTCATGTGCCCATCTGAGGTATCCTGGTCACAGCTGTCTGCCAACCCAGTACTAGGCAAGATACTGACCTCACTAAGGCCACTGCACTTAGTATGCTGTTGCCTTCCTCTATGGTTTTGTTGCATGTTTGTATACCTAAGAGGAAGCTAAAGAAATCCTAGAAACCTCTGTGGGTAGGGTGTCCTCTTGTCCATACTGTTCTAGTCTGAAGGATTTATGGTAGATCTATCTCTTGCACACAAGAGCCTGCCACAACAGCTTGCCACAGCAGCTGTTAGGTACTAACTGAAGAAGCCTGTGTAATTCAAGTTCCAGGAGTGAAGGCTTCTTCTAAAGTACATTAATGTCAGAAATAATAAGGTGGATTTTTCTGTAGCTTGGAGAAATCCAAGAGATTATGTATTTATGGTTGTATAAATGTATTAATTATGAGAGTTCCAACAGGAGAGGACAGTTCAAAGTAGGTCACTTATATATTAGTGCATGGCAATATGTCAGTAAGCTCGCTATTAGTCATGAAATATATTGTTGACTCATGCACTTCTACAGCTGTGTGTCTAAGAGCACAATAACTTAGATATGTCAAGTTTTTTTTATCCCCTCCCCCCCCTCCCCCGAGGTGCGAGGTGTAACTTCAGACAGGTTTGTGATTCTCTTTTATATTTTGCTGAGTAGTTTACGTCAGTCAGAGCAAGGCTTTAGGTTTGTTAAAGGGAGCTTCTATTGTATCAGAGGAAAAAACATATATTCATTTTTGATTGTGCTTATGACATGAATACTATTTGCTAATGATTTCTGTAGATGGGAAAGCCATTAATGTCTGTACTGGTTTTCTGGTTGCACCCTAGAATTATATGCTGTGGAATTTCCTGAGCACCTCCATATGCTCATTTTCATTTTACCTGGTTATTCCCTGCACACACAGGCGTACACACACAGAAGATACATAGCACGTAACTCAAAGACAAATGGACTAAAAGTCAGCCTAATTCAGAGGGGAATTTTAAAAACATGACAGCGTTAATTCAAACCTAAGTGAATGTTAGCAGGTGTTTCCTATGATGTTTTAAATAGGCTTAGCTATTTGTTTAACGCTAGCATCAAAAGCAGTTAGCAATTTAAAATCTATGGGAAATCTTAGCTTTCTACTGTTGTTTGCACCTCAGTGGATTGAACATGATATTTTTTGTGGGATAAAAATTAGGGAATTTTGCTCAGAACTGAACAATTCAAAAACCGAATATTCAGCTGTGTTGGACAGATGTGGGTTGAAATATAACTTCACTACTTACCTAATGAAAACTTCAAATTCTGCATTAAAAAAAAAAAAATTAAAAAAAAAAAAGTTGCTAAAGGGAATTTTTCCAAGACATCACCTTTAAGCCATAATCAAACTAGACTGATTCCTAGCTGTTATAATTATCTGTCTGAAGACAACTAAAAAAATTATTATGTATAGGTCACTGAGATTTAGGTGACTTGACCAGTAAACAAGCCTGGAGAAGAGGAGGCTCAGGGGAGACCTCATTGCTCTCTATAACTTCCTAAAGGGAGGTTGTAGTGAGCTGGGGGTCGGCCTCTTCTCTCGTGTCATTAGTGATAGGACCAGAGGGAATGGTTTCAAGCCACAGCAGGGGAGATTCAGGCTGGACATTAGGAAGTATTACTTTTCAGAAAGGGTGGTCAGGCACTGGAATGGACTGCCCAGGGAGGTGGTGGAGTCACCGAGCCTGGGGGTGTTCAAGGAAAGGCTGGATGTTGTGTTGAGGGACATGGTTTAGTGGGAGCTATTGGGAATAGGTGAACGGTTGGACTGGATGATCTTTTAGGTCTTTTCCAACCTTGGTGATTCTATGATTCTATGATTCTAAACAATAACAACGTAGGCAAAGTTTAATCAGCACTTGTGATACAGAAGAACTGGACTCTAGTCTCCTTGAGCTGATAGAGTATTACTGCTGAGTCTCTGTTTTGGAATTAAAGGCACCACTGATTTCTAATGAAAAACAGATGGAGGTTCACTGCAGTTCAGAAGTTTATAGACATTCTTATAGAGGTGGGATGTAGAATGTGTCCATGCTGATGTGACAGAAGCACAATGGAAAGTCAACAAGAGTGAGGTTTTGCAGCCTGTTTTGCACAGACTGCTAGAATTCACTGGCTACACACAGACAGATTTCTTATAGAGACTGAGGTAATTCATCTCTTTGATTTCCACTTGATTCCAGATCTCAGATCTGCTGTGTTGAAAGGAACACTGCCTCTCTCTGTCTAATTAGAGGCATTGTTATTTCTCGCAATTTTTTTGGTTTGCTTAGTACACATTTCCTTCCAATCCATCTCTAATAGAGTTCTGTTCACTTGTTGAAAAAGAGTATTTTAAATGATCACTGAATATGCAGTGCTCTATTTTAGATATCAGGAAATTTGAAATAAGGCAGTAGCCAAAAATTAGCTCACCAATAAGTTTCTAATGACATTCAATGTAACTGTTCCTTTAAGCAAAGGCTAAAGATCAAGAGCGGTCATATTCTGAAGTGTGTAAAAATGGTTCATTACAGATTGAAGTGTGTTTTGTTGTTGCTTCTGTTTTCTTTTAAGAAACTGAAGCAGATTTTCATTTGCATATGAATGCACAATCAGCACCAGCAGTGATAACCTTTAGCTTTTTACCAGTATGCTTACCCTGTTTTGAGTAATGTCAGCCTGTAGTGTGCAACAATCAAAGAGATGAATCCGCATCACTGCAGACACACTGAAAACCATTTCACAGTTATTGATAATAGTGATAATTGGTTTATGCTAAAACTAACAAATAACGATGGTCTCTTTAAAAAGTTATGGCGCCTATTTGTCTTCTGACTTGATTTCTGTATGTCCTAAATAGAATAAAAGAATTTATTTAAACTTGCTGTGTATTAATAATTAATCAAAATCTTAAGCATTTTTGGAAATTAGATTTTCGTTTGCCAAATTATTAAAAGCTGTTTTATCAAATTGCTATAAGGCTCAGTTAAAACATGAATTTTAAAACTTGGTTCAGTAATCAACTAATCTTTAAGTAAGCTCATTGTAAGTGCAGAAATGTTTCATCATTCATCCCACCTTGTCTTTGGCTACTTTCTGGACAGTAGCCCTGTTTATCATTGTGAGCTTTTGACAGTGATAAAGTATGTGTGTAGAGTGTTGAGCCAGAGCTTCCATGTCACCAAGCACTTTGCATTTATAGGATGATTTTTGTCCTAAGTAAGCATTTCTTAATAGATTCAAACAAGAGTGAAAATTTTTCTAAAAATACCAAAATTATTCTCACAATGAGAAAAAAAAAATATGTCCAGGACTGCCTGCCTAGCACATGCAGGAGACTTTGGGAAGACACCATAACTACTTTTTATTCTGATGGTATAAAGTGCATGTAAATGTTCTTTGCCTTGTTCTTGCACAGAAATCTTCCTCTTAGAAGCTAAAACCCGTGAGAGTTAATTGGTGTGCATGCAAATGGCTCATGCAAGATCCATGTATTTTGGGTCAAGGAAATACATCTTTTAAGCGTCAAAATCATCTCCATGCAGCAGAATCAACAGGGAGGAAATGGTGGCAATATATGTATGCATACATATATGTATATATATGTACATACATATATTTTGAAATAATCATAAAATATTCTGGAACAACATACGGAAATGCCTGAACACTAGCTTTGCTGTCCCTGACAAAGAGACTGCATGGTCATGGTGCTCAACTTTGGGAGTAGCTGATTTTCTTCCTACTCAGTTTGGCTTCCCAAGACCATCACACCCTTCTGACCCTACTAATCCATCAGATCTCAAAGGAAGAGTTTCCATCTCTTTCTTCTTTAGCAATATCTAGACATCTGATCAAATTCTTGCAGGCATGTGAAAGTTTCACAGCAGCCTTGTTAGGAATGATTTCACGTTTCCAGGATAGAATTTTTGGCCATTTGGAAACTTTTAATTTTCAGTCAATATCCCAAGACATTTACAGATTATAAAGAAAAGAGGCTCAAGTGCTCCAGCAAACAGAATAACTCCAACAGATCTGATTTCAGTAGTTCAGAGCTGAAGACAAGGTGGGATGAACGATGAAACATTTCTGCACTTACAATGGGCTTACTTAAAGTAGTTAGAGCCAATATTTTCCAGCAGTATTCGGCTTGACACCTTAACCTGTATAGAGCAGAGGAAGCTGTGGAAGACTGCCCTTCTCAAACAGTGCTGCTCTGTGTTAATTTGTGTCCTTTGTGATTTGGAAACTGGCAAGTAAACGACGCTGTATCACTGAAAGACCTTGAATCATCTTGTTCTAAAATGGAAACTATTTTGGATCTCTTTAAAAGGTGTCACAGGAGGACAAAAACAAATGTATTTCTGGAAAGATGAAATTAATGAGAAAGACAAGCAATTTATGAGAATTATGGAATAAGTATGATACGAGATGGCAGACAGTGGGTTTCAGACTGAAGTTCTTTTGAGCAGCACTGTGTACAAATGCATGAAATTTGATTTTAGCTGAACAGAAGCTCCTGCGACCAAGGGCCAAAGAGAACTGCTTTCTGCACAATAAATTTCTAAACTGACTTGTCAGAAATACAATAGTTTCCACAGATTTAAAGCCCAATTTTAATTGGGGTATTAATATATTTAAGAGGCTCTCCCATGTTGTAATTTTTGCAGTTCATATTTATATATCTGATAGTCTCTTGGAATGATCTTTTAAAAATGATTATGTTCAGAATAGCTAATATTTCCTCGTTTTACTCTCATTGTTTTGTCCTGCTGTAAAGATCGTGTAAGAAGTTACAGGTCTTCCAGTTAGGAGATTTAATGCTACACCACTTATTTTAAAAAAATTGATTTTTTTATTTTATATCTCCAACAGTGCTTATGCTAAGAAACAAAGAAACAAAAAAACAAAAACTGCTGATTTGAAACTGAGTCTGACCGAAATGTCAAAAGAAAAACATCTAGTTACAAATCTTGAGAAAAATATTCGAGATAAAATTTTCTGACTTCATCCTAGTACACAATAGGTACACTAATGTGTAGTGTACCTAGTACACAATTAGTACACTAATGTTCACAATAGAATATCTATTTTGAATAGATCTGTTTTTAGGTACATCAGCAGATGTGCTCACTGAGTAGTTGTGTTTCCTGATAGATGTGTCTGCTATGTATTTAAAGGAGATAACCATCATCTCAGTAACTGAAAGTACAGTGAGTGGTGTTCAGTTTTCAAATGGAATAGAAGAAATTTCTTACTGAAAAAAAAAAAAAAAAGTCACTGATGGTTGCTTGCTTTATGAGTTTATCACTGATTCTTACTCCTCAGAAGAAAGTGCTTATTTAATGTCCTTATGGTCTACTTTATCTCAGTCACATTACTCATATTTGCAACACTGAGACTTGTTCTTGTCTCAGCTCCAAGTTCTTTTGTTTGACAATACCCTGGTTTATGTGCTGGTGAAATTTAGCTTAAATGTGGCCCTGCCACTCATGTAATAACTGTGTTATACAAAATTTCTGATGGAATCAAGGTACCTTCTGCCAGTGTTCCTCCTTCTCTCTCCTGGTCTTAGAATTCAATATTCTATTCTGCTTTTGAGTGAATGATCTATTGAAAACAGATGAGATTTTATCTAATTCTCTCCTCAGGAACTTAGTTTTAAAGTCAGAAATATTCAAGAAAGGAGTCCTCATTGTTAGAAAGCAGTTATTCTAAACTGTTCTAAATACATTTGTATCTTTCTGTAAGGACATTCTTTTGTTATTAAAGGGAAAAACAAACAAAAATCATGAAGAGAAACTTTTTTTTTTAAATGTTTAATATGTCTATTAAAATATCTTTTCTATTTATTTTATTTTTTTTTCATTATAGGCTTATGTTGAAGAAATGTATGGCAGCAAGTATCAGTGGATTATTCCAGGGTGGTATGAAAATCTTTGGTGGGAATCCTGGATTAATTCTTCGCAGTGTCTCAGCAAAAATCTTCTTGCAGCCATGGAAGGTTATATTGGAGTGGATTTTGAGCCTCTCAGTTCAAAAATGAATAAGACCATATCAGGAAGGGTTAGTATTTTTCCTCCTACTAATGTGTTATGGTCTTCAAGCATCTTGGCACAGTAAAGCACATAGGAGGAAGGCCAAACTACAAGGTGTTTCTGCAGAGAGTTGGCAGTCATCATTGTTATTCTCTTTTTTTCCACTGATTCATAATTCTTAAATATTTAAAAATCCATTCGAATTCTCTTCAGGGAGAATTTCCTTAAAAGCTCTAAAGTCCCTTGCCTAAATACTGTTGTCTTTACCATTTATGGACCTTACAGATAAATACACAATAAAGCTTGAATTAGTCTTCAGTATCACACGTTGCATTATGGCAAATTAATATTTTTGTTTACAGAATAGAAAACATTTATGTTTATCCCTAGTCCTGCAAATGTCTGATGTCATTGATTATTTGTGCCTCTCTGAACTGGAGGGGGTTTCTTTAAACACATAAATATGTAGTATTTCCATATATAAAGTACATAACATTTTATCATAGTATAAATGCCTGTGCAAACTCTCATCAATGAATAAACATGCTTGATTTTGCTATTTTTCATCATTTTTTCTTCTGTTGTTTTTCATGTTTTGCTGAGTGAGCAGGAAAGGCAACTTTATGAAAAGGCAACTCATCATAAGAGAGAACATCGTAAAGAGCATAATAAACTTGTAAAATATAGGCAAATTGCCACTCAAATAAGTGCACATTAAGCAAGTAGTAACTTGTAAAGACCATTTGATTTGCATTATTCTATAGAGTATAATCAGAGCATTTATCTTTAGGGATACAGACTCTATGTTCTAGTATTGTGGCTCACCAGTATGCATCCCATGCTGATAGATTTGGTTGAACTAAAGCCTTCTGCATGAAAGCAAAATAAATAAAGATGTCCTTCATACAGAGAAGCAAACTACTTTTCAGTCTTCAGTTCCTGTCTCCTCAATCCCCCTCATGGCCTCACCATCAGTTTTGTAACATAGACAGTAAACATTTTTGGGTTGTCTGTTCCACGTTAGTGATACATTCATCTAAACTAGAGCGTGCACTTTATGGTTCAGGTTTCACAGAATCATAGCATGGCTTGGATTTGAAGGCACATTAAAGACAACTGAGTTCTAGGGTGGCAGATTTGCCATCCACCAGCTCAGCTGCCCAGGGCCCCTTTCAACCTGGCCTTGAACTCCTCCAGGGATGGGGCATCTACAGCTTCTCTATACAGCCTGTTCCAGGGCCTCACCACCCTCAAAGTAAAGAATTTCTTCTTAATGTTTAATATAAATCTTCCCTCATTTAGTTTAAAGACATTTCCCCTTGTCCTGTATGGACACGAATCAGTGAAATGTTAGGTATTGAAGTAAAACTGAAATTTTTCTCTTCTGCAGACTCCACAACAATATGAAAGGGAATATAACGCAAAGCGTGGTGATGGACAATCCAGCAAATTTCATGGTTACGCCTATGACGGAATATGGGTGATTGCCAAGACCTTGCAGCGTGCAATGAAGTATCTCAATGCCACCAACAAGCACCAAAAAATTGAAGATTTTAATTATACAAATCACAAACTTGGCAAAATTTTTCTGGATGCTATGAATGAAACAAACTTTTTCGGAGTAACAGTAAGTCCTAAGCAGCAATTTCTGGGGGAGGAGGGAATTCATGATTTTAAGTCAGTAGCTCAAGCAAGTACTGCATTTAAAATACTCTTGAAAAAAAAAAGATAGGTGTGTATTTCTTTTATTTTCAGATATTCCTAATTTATCTTTGCAATTAAAGTGGATGCTTTGTTTATTACCTGTCTTCTGGTGCCAAGAGATGACGTTGTTTAATTACTCATCAAATTTTTAAGCATTGATGTGATCTGAATTAACAACCCAGAATTGCTTTAAGGGAACCATGAGTGCTGTAAGTTGCAGTGCCTTTTAAGTGACTGTTTTTGTAGTTAAGATGTACCTGGGATGCAATTTGAAAGCACCTATTTTCCCACATGTTTTATTTTCAGTAGTAGGTTATAGTACACTATATAGTACACTGATGTCTCCAAGTGCTGTACATCCTAAAACATCCACCAGTATATTTCAGGAGACATTTACATATTTTCAAAATTTCTAATTTTTCACAGTCAAGTACAAAGCATGGTAGTTATGACTGAACAAACATGATCATATACAGTACCAATCTAACTCTGTTTTCAGTGACACCATTGCAAATTCATGGCAACTTTTTCTTTGACACTGCTCCTCTTTTTTAGCAGAGGCAATAAGAAATGTAGTCCTAAAATTGCTTTTAAGCAATTCTAGCAACTCTATGAGATATCAGAATTTGAAGGAGTATACATTTTCAAGAGTGTGCAGATCTATTCTCCTTCAAGAGAGCTGAGCAGGCTCCATTTTAGGGAGGACGATCTTCACAGTGTCCAGTAGTTATAGCAAATGAGAGAAGCTCCTGGCATCCTTTGGCCTGCAACATGGCTAGATAAGGAAATCAGAGTTTTGAAGAAACATGTAATTCAGTGGTGAATGCTAGCAGTGCTTGTAGGAATATCTCTGTGGCAAGAGCATGCAGAAAGTTGGCATCATTTCTGCTGCTGTGCAGTTGCTTGTCACATTCTGTCCCTGAGTTAATTTAAATTGTCTTGGAAATCAGTTAACCTCAAAACATTTTGAAGCAGCAGAACTAAGGTTGTCATATATGTCACAGATTGTTTCAAGGAGGAAATGTCAAAGTGTACATATAAAAAATGAGTGCAGGCTCAACTTTTTGGTGTCCTTGTTAACTGCTGAGGAAAGCTGCTTTGTATCACAATACAACTGAAACTAATTTAGGATTTGTAATTAATGAGCAATTGTGTGGCAAGGCAGCAGTGGAATCTAGTTGCAAGTACAATACAAAATTTGCTTTCTTTTTACATTTTGTTTAGCTGAAGGCTATAGTAAAAGTATTTTGCATCTATAACAAATCCACATTGTTGATAAATCAGTCAGTGACAGCTGTAAACCAGATTCCATGGGGAGTCAGACATGTATGTTCTGAGTTAATTCAAGCTCAGCATCTCTCAAGGTGGATGAAATTCTGTTTTGGCTACACAGCTTTATTTTTACCATCTTATTCTTTTTTGCCTGCTGTTTAGTCCAGGAAGCCCATTATGTTAAAACTGATAGATGTCATTAAGACTACTTAATTGCTCTCTACTGGCTAAATCACTGCCCCTCACCCTAAAGGAATAAAACAAACAAATAAAAAAAAACAAAAGAAAAAGAAAAAATCAGCACCTCTAAAATGTGGAAGACTCTTTTATCGTAATTTTAGCAAAAACTCAAGTGTGAACTGCATCCCTTTAGGGAGGGAATAAATCAAAGATTTGCCAACCATATTCAACCATGCTGATGTACTTTAAGTGTTCAGTTTTTAATGAAATTACTGCAAGATTATTCTGTGTGTTTAGTATTTGTCTGAATCACTTTCTAAAATGTTTTTTTTTAAGAGTATTTTACGAAGTGACTGTGACAATGCACAACCAAATCTGGCATTTGTTTTATGGTAGCAGTGTAATCATTAACTAATTCACTGAAAAATGCAGATTATACTTGTATTGTTTTTTCAAGTACATAGTGACAAGTACAGAATATTACGTTTGTTTTCTGTTTTCTTATCTGTAAAGGATTATGCTTCTTGTTCCTACAGTATGGTCTAAAAAATGTTCTAATCAAAAAGATAAGAAAACAAGAAAACCTATAGCAGATAGACTTCCTTAAGATGTAATTAGAACAAACAATATATAAAGTTTTCTAGAAAGTGAAAGAAGAAGAATTTCAAAGCAGACATGAAAGTTTTGTATTACAGTGCTCAGAAAGTCAAAGGAACAGATTGAAATTTACCAGAAATATTTTTAAACTTTAAATTCTTCTGTCAAATACATTGCTTTCTTTTTTGACCTACTTTAAAACGTTAATGGGAATGCAGCCCTTAGGTCTGGGAGTGGCAGGTCACATTTTAATGTAATTTTAATTTCCAGAAAAATATTTGAATACAAAATTTCTACAATTTATTTTAGACAACTTATTTTAAACAGGAAAAACCCATTAATTTATTACTGGATTTAATCTACACCAAATATAAAATGAATTTCTGAAAGAAGAAATAAGAGGAGTCTGATCTGTATTCAAAAATGTTATCTCCAGATGCAGTAAAGTATGTTTTAATGATTAGGAGGGGGAAGTGAAGAAGGTGAAGACAAGAATCTGAAGATGCAGAATCTATTAAGAATAGTCATTGTCATTGTCATCTTTCATATGCTCTCTTTGCACATGATATCAAAAACACTGTGATATCATGAATCATAATTCCCTTTACCCAGTATTTGTGTGGCATTTTTGTGGTGGAGGAGGTTAGTTGTTTATTTTTGTTTTGTTTTGTTAATAATTTTGAAAAGACTTGCTGGGAGTGAAGTGGGTGCCACTTCCTGATTATAGATTTTTTTTTTCCAGTTTTCTGTTCTGTTTTTCTGATCAATTTTTTATTTTCTTAGAAGCAGGATTTAGAAAATGGCTTAGTCTACTGCCTGAAGTCTTGACATGAGTAATCCTCTATTTACACATCAGAATTTCAGGTCATTGATGTTGCTTGTTCTGCTTTACTGTCAGAAATCCTAGTTAGAAAGGAAATTCATAGAATCATAGAATCACAGAATCATAGAATGACTTGGGTTGGAAGGGACCCCAAGGATCAAGTTCTAACCACACTGCCACAGGCAGGGCCACCAACCTCCAGATCTGGTACTAGACCAGGTTGCCCAGAGCCCCATCCAACCTGGTCTTGAACACCTCCAGGGATGGACCATCCACAACCTCTCTGGGCAACCTGTCCCAGCACCTTACCACTCTCTTGGTAAGGAATTTTTCCCCAACATATAATCTAAACCTTCCCTCCTTGAGCTTAAAACTATTCCCCTTGTCTTATCACTGTCTAACCTTGTAAAAAGTTGATTCCTTTCCTGTTTATAATTGCCTTTTAAATACTGGAAAGCTGAAATTATGTCACCCCGCAACCTTCTTTTCTCCAGGCTGAACAAGCCCAGCTCTCACAGCTTGTCTTCATAGGGGAGGTGCTCCAGCCCTCTGATCATCTTCATGGCCCTCCTCTGTTGGACTCACTCCAACAGCTCCACATCTTTCCTGAATTGGGGGCCCCAGACCTGGCTGCAGTACTCCAGATGGGCCTCATGAGAGAAGAGTAGAGAGGGACATTATAGCTATTCTTTAAACATTGTTGAAGGTTCTGTTCTTTCTCCAGACTTTCTTTTTCCCTAAGAAAAATGATTCATTTTCTTATTATATTCTCACCGAGGTTATCAAGCTTACAGTAAAGTGTGTGTATTTGGAATACAGAGCAAGGAAACAAGTTTTATCTGGTGTTTTATCAGGAAGCAATAATGTAGTTATCTGCTACTTTTTTTTTTTTTAAAAAAAAAAAAGGTAAGTCAGGCACTGTTATACAAATAGAAAGACTTCTGTGATGAAAAATGTGATACAAATAGACAAAAGAGCTGCAGGGGATGTTCCTACAATGTTATTAATCTGAATGTTCTAATTCTGCAGCCTCATCCACTGAGGTTGAATAAGTTTATGGCTAGAATGGTTTGACTGCAACTACCAATGTCCTAGATGGGAGTTCTTTTGATCTGGAACTGAGTTTAAATTTTTCCTAATTCTGTGCCTACCAAAACACTCACTTGTTAATGGAGAGTTGCTATAACAAAGATCTCATAAAGAATTTTGGACATTTTTTCCCGAGTTTTCTTAATCAAGATAAAACCAGTTTTGTAAATGGGATGCAGCCTTGTCACCTGCATGATTTATAAACCACCATATACCTGTTTCCTGCCTAAATATGTCTCTTTTTGTCAAATAATATGTCTTTTTTCTGATAACCAAAGTGTCAGAAAATGAAAGATAAGAAGTACTATACGTTTTGAGCCACTTTAGATGTATGAGAGATCTCCTTGTACAGCTGACAGATCCACTGAAGGTATTTTAGAGTCTGAGTATCTATAGAGGTCTGTTGAAATGTTACTGCTTTGAATCAGTGCAGTGATGAAGTGATGAGAAACAAAATTTTATCTGTGAGATCTATCTATCTTTCTATCTGTCTTTCTGCCCTTCTATCACACAGCAGTAAATAGGATATTACCAATAAGATACACATCAAGTATGTGTGAAAAATAGTGAGTATTTTCCTGGCTGGAATAATTATCTTAAAGCAAGATTGTTTTCCTAAAGGATGAAGGAAAGAAAAACTACATTTATTTAATGTAATACTAGCATAATAAAACTTGGAATCTTGATTATTACTGAAGAATTAGAGCTGTCTTTCAGGGGGCTTTTCAGGAAACACTCATATTTAGTGCTTATTGAATTAAACTCATCTAGAAAATTGTAGGAAAATAAGTCACTCCCTCCTTTTTTTTTTTTTCCTTTTTAAAGACTATGGAAGATTACTAGTAAACTTAGAACTGCAAAAATGTCATCTGTTAGGAAAAAAAGTGTTGACTATGCTTGGAAAGATATATTAATTACCTTATTTGCTCTCACTATGCTTTTTGTAGGTGTTCCATAGTATAGCCACGTGGTGGTAAAAATACAGCATGTGTTGGAGATAATTGTTACTACATTTTTAGTGGATAATACAGCATTATTCTAAAAAATACTTTTAAAAGCATTCCTATAATTTTATAATCTCTTTAACCTTTGACATTTGTGCCCTGTTCCAGTAGGGCTTGAATTCTTTGCTGTTGCCTATGATTTGGAATCAACAATGTATTTCTCATTCTCATTGGTGTCTATTATTTGTGTGCAGTCAAAAAGGAATTTTTTTAGTGAAGGAGAAAGGGAATTAAATACAGTGTTGTATTTCCTCTTATGTCAGCCAGAGACTGTAAGTATGATAAAATTCCATCACAATAGCTGCTGAAGAATTGAAAGTATTGTCATGAAACAGCTTTCATGCTTGTCCCTGGCATCCTGCATTCAAACTGATCCAGTCATGTTTCAGAACTGGAAATGCTTATTGGTACGAAGTTCATTTTGTGTGTTGATGCTGATTATTTCTGAGGATTGAATTTAGTAGTCTGCATTTCCAGACTTTAGCAGCCCCTGTGCTGTCCAAAGCATCTCAGGAATATTGGTGGTATTAGCATCAGAATAGCATCAGCAAGCAAGTATTTGTTTCACGGCCTAGAAAATTTATTTCACTGGGAAAAACAACAATCCTTAGACTTGTCAAATAGAGAAATACCTGGTTCTGTGGCACAGTATCGGATTGAATCAATTACGACTTTAGCCAAGAGATTTTATACTTAATAGGTGGGTCTGACAAGCATTTCTGTAGTGGCATTGATCACTGCAGTCAATTTTGCATTAATAGTTCCATATCAGAGCTCAAGTTATTTATACCTAGAGTCTAATTTTTTATTTTTTTTTTTTGCCATGGCTGAGGCAGAGAAGACAGTAAAAGAGTTGGGGGAGGGCAGAAATTTTTATAAAGTAGCTCCTTGTTAATCCAGGACTGTTCTTTCAAAGTACATTTAATTTCATAAAAGGAGGGAGGAGAGGGTCTAGGGTGAAATGTCATACCTAACACTTTAAAAAGGGGCCATTATACATATTTGGGTGTTCTGGAGAATTTCAGTAAGCTAGGAAAATGCAATCAAGAAGCCACACACACACACACACATATATATATATATGTATGTATATATATATATATATATATGTATACACACGTTTGTGCTCATAATCCTGCCCAACTACTAGCAGATCTCAGTTTTTTCCACACCTGACTGCATGGGTTATGAGTGTGAATC
Source organism: Lagopus muta (assembly GCF_023343835.1). Lineage (NCBI taxonomy): Eukaryota > Metazoa > Chordata > Aves > Galliformes > Phasianidae > Lagopus > Lagopus muta. The sequence goes on along the minus strand of NC_064435.1, from coordinate 60,338,197 downwards.
AGTCATAACTTAGTGCCTCGTTTCCTTTTCCTTTTTCAGAACTTTCTTCCTGTTACAGGATTTCTCGTGTAGCACAAGAAGTTGGGGTCTGGCTGTATGAAAGACCTCTTACTTGAACCTTGAATCTTAACTTCCCCCACTGATGACTGAGTTCCACTGCATTATCCACCTTAGATGAGCAACTGAGAGTGGTACAGTAGGTTGGGGGATTATTTGCTCTTGATACAGCCAATTTGGCTAGGAAATAAACGTCCACCAAAATGGAGAGCTGTTAAATAAGTTAGCATAGGATCATAAATAATGTTTGCTCATTAGGAAACTGCATACAGAAAGAAACACAAACTTTCTAAAGTGAAAGCTGAAATTAACAGTGCCATTTCAAGATTAGCCCTCAAGCTAATCAACAGTTGATGATTTAATAGATATAGTAGGTGGCAATAAAAAAGACTTTAGTCTGAAGTTGTAGAACACTTATTACTGCATCTGTCATTCTACTAGGCAGATGTTTGATGAAAATAAATGAATAACATGCATTTACAGCACAGCTAATAAAACCTTTTCCAAGCTCTGGATAATATCTCTCAGCTTCCTCAGTCTGAAGAAATAGGAAAATCTATCAAAATAATCAGGAGAGCAAATCTGGTAATTTCAAATTTCATGCTTTGGTGATAGATGAAAGTAGTGATGCTACAGATGTGGCTAAGCTTACCATTTTTACTAGAGGTATTGATAATGAATATAACGTCACTGAAGAAATAGTGTCTTTGGTGCCATTAAAATTACTAAATCTGTTGATCTGTACAAAGCCCTAAAAATTACATCAAAGCTTTTTTGTTTAATGCTTGTCAAGTTACCTGGTATAGTTCTTGATAGTGCCCAGGTGACAGCTGGTAAAAAAGAGGGATTTATATAATTAATAAAAGATAATGCAACTTCTGCCAGCAACTGACATTTGATGAAGTATTGCTGCATCATAACATTAAAAAAAATTATGCGCAAAAGCATTAAAAACATTGTGCAAATCACCATTAAATCTGTGAATTTCATAAAGTCCAATGGATTGAATCATCACCAATTCCAAGAATTCCTTAGAAGTATGGATGCTGATTAGGGGGGGGAGGGGAGTCCTTTACTTTTCTGAAGTATCTGTCAGGATAAAATACTAAAAAGATTTTATGATTTGCAAAATGAAGTCCAGTCATTAATGAACTCAAAAGGAAAATTTGTACCTGAATTTTAAGATGAAAAGTGGCTCATAGACTTAGCATTTTTGGTGGATTTGACCATTCATTTAAATGAGTTAAATACGTGTCTCAAAGTTAAAATCAACTTACTTGTGTTGTTTCAAATCATAACAGTGTTCAAAATGAAACTTAAGTTATAGCAAGCTCAAATTATGACAAATAGTTTTATGCATGTCATGATTACATAGCACAGGTAAAAATTATTTGAAGCTTCTTTCCAGTATTATCACTTTCAAGAGTGAACCTCATGAAGAAGTGGAAACTTCCTGTCACCCATGGAAGAACTATTCATCATGAGGTGGAGGACGCCAAGTGGATATTACTAGCTGTGTAAAGGTGGTTGTGAGCCTGGGCAGCAGGGAGAGGCAAAGCCAGGTTGCTGTACTAGAGAGGAGAGGAAGGCAGTGTCTACACCAAGAGATATTCAGTGGAGGGGGTGGAGGAAGAGTCAGCAGGGAGTGGGATCTTGATGGGGTGGTCCTGAGAGAGGGATCAAATCCGTAGCTATGCTTCTTATCTTTTCTTTTTATATTTTTTAACACCACTAAATCTGGAATTGAAGACTGTACGAAAAAGTGTATGTTAGAAAATATAATGGGAGAGATTTCCTAAAAGGTTTTTATATAATCTACATCACCAAGCAGTTCTGAATTTTGATTCTGCAGTATGCCTTCTGATTTATTTAATAGTGCATAGAGTTTAAAGAACACCATCTCACCTGGCTGTGCTTTTCTTGAAGCTGATTTTACTGTCCTTGTTGAAGAGTAGAGCCATAACAGATTATACTCATTCCATAGAAATATGTCTGATATAGACACATCTGTATGGGCCATTTGTTTACTAGATGGGCCATGTAAGTATTCACTAGATGGAGCATGATGGTCCTGTAGAGCCAAATAAGCTTTTTTATGGTTAGTTGGCAGATGGTCTATGAATCAAATAGAGTCTGGTATGGGCACAGCTGAACTGACTTCAGGTGAGAGATTTGCAGATGACACAATCACGTATGAAAAAAAACTATAAATTAAGTAGCTTCCGTAGTAACAGTGATTTCCAGTGGTATAGTAATTCCTGCATTTGGTCTTGCTAAGAGAAGAAATAGAACTGTAAGGTGAATTTACAGATGCTACTGCTTCTATCTGCTATGGCTTTATTTGAAATTACAACCAAAGATGTCTTCCATGGATATGCCCAAACCCTCAGCTGCCCAGTGGCTTGGGAATAAAATGTACCAGATGTACCACAGCCTTCAATTGCAGCTTATGCTCTCAGCATGCTCAGTGGTTGGAGAAGCAAGATTAATTGTCCTGCATCAGCCTCAAACTGCAAATTCCTTCCTCTACCTGCCTCCTTGTTCCTTTTCTAGAACTGAACACTGTAGAAGTGCCTGAGTTAGCTCAGAATTTGAGATATGAATACTTTTCAGCTATGAATCTAGAGTTAAAAAACACTATGAATGTAGAGAGAACATATTTTCATGTTGTATAAAACTGAATTCCTGAGTGCTTGAGGAATTTGCAGATCTTGTTTTATTTTCCACTGGAACAGATGTTAGCCCTGCTGCCTTGGGATTGTTCCAGCTCCCGTAATTCCATTCTGTATACCTAAAACTTTCCCTGAGATTTCACATAGATAAGGAAGATATTATTTACTAGCTTTACACCAGGACTCTTTTGGAACCATAAATGCCACAAAGATGCTAAATGGTGTTTTAGTATTATTACTATAACTTCTTTTATTGGACATTATGTTTTGTCATTATTTCACTGCAAAGGCTAAATATAGTAAGATTTTACTGGTTTTATCCCATTCCTGTTGCAGTCAGTGGCAAATCTCTTTTAACTTCATTGTGAGCAGGAGGAGGTCCTTACCTAGGAAACTGCTTTAACTTTCAGATATAACTCAAAATGTTATTCTGAAATCCTTTTCACTCACTGAAAATTAAAAAAAAAAAAAAGTTTCTGAAATGCTTTCTAGAATTAATGAATACATTTTAAGAGAGCTGATCAGTTGTAGTGCTGTATAAATGATTAGACATGAGTTTTTTCAAGCACATTTGGAGAATGGCGCTAGATAGAGTACTGTGTGGAATTACATGACTCAGAGATCAAATAACTATGAGCAGTTGAAATAATTTGGTGGAGTGTAGCAATTTACAATGTAACATCTACTGATACCTATAAAAGGCTGTAACTTCTGATGTAGATTTTGTAAATTATAAAAAATCTGAATATTTTAGTGATCCACTGTGCTGGATAGTTACGCTTTTTTTTTTTTTTTGGCACAAAAGTGTAATTCTTAATTGAGCATCAGATATTTGGAAATACGAAATAGTAATATGGAAAGGAGATAAAAGTGGAAACTCAGAGTGGATACAGATTGTATTATGGAGGTTGAAGCAATAAGAAGACTATTCATAAACCACTTTATGAAAATCTTCAGAATAAGATTTTTGCTATTTGTTATCATACTACTCTAAAATCTCAACATCTGTTTGGCTTTATGTAAGTACTGAGAGTTTAAAAAATGATTAAAACATATAGATGTTAAACATATTTCTAAAATGTCCAAACCTTGAAGTCACTTTCTTTAGGAACAAACAAAATATAAAGGTAGTTCTTACTTTTTAATCCATTTTATCCTTTATGCCTTCTTTTTATCCTTTACATTACCATTTTGGATACTCTGTAATATTTGCAAAGATAGATTGATTTAGATTAATTGGATGACTTCTTTCCATTGCTTAATAGTTGCATGGCATTCTTTTAATTTATGTTCTGTTTTCATCTAGGTTATCCCATCAATGGGCAATTAAAAAAAGCTTATCAAATTGAGTCTTTTTTTGTCATCAGTGAAAGTGACCCTCATTAACATTATAAAAATTGGAACTTAGCGTGATGGGAGTTTTTCTGTGCACCAAAGAACAAAATTTTCCCCTAAGAAATATTTTGCAATGTACTTTTTTCCTTTTTGCCAAAAAATAAAAAAATAAAAATAAAAAAGATGTAATACTTTAATTCTCGGTTCATGCTTCAGCACTTCTGAGATTTTGGCTTCACCAGTTAACATACACTCTGCTGTTAAACTTTATGACAGCTTAAGGCAAAAATATTCTGAACTTGAATATAGAATTTTGCTGAGTATTATGAATTTAGCTGAAATATTAAAAGTGGTGTTATTAGCTGACTTAGCCTGGAGATGCTCTGAGGTTGTCAGGTCTGATGTTCAATGGGTTATACTTTCATACATCACTGCTCCTCTTTTCTGGCAGTCATGATTTCTATGATGAACTAGTTTTCTTCCTTGGAGAGGTGCTCTAGTTGCAAATAGAATACTTGGAGCCTGCAATTATGTTAGTGAAACATAGGAATGTTAAAGTTTTATACTGGCATTTATTCTGGACAGCTACACAGTAAGTTTTAAAACTATTTCCTACTATTTTTCATATTAACTTTTAAGACTTCTCTATTTGCTACCATCTTCTCTCCACCATTGTCTCATGGCAGATAATTCCTGGCATTGCAGAAGACCAAATTAAGCTTTTCCTCTGCTTTAGTGTATTCCCAAAACTCAGCTGTTAAGCCCCAAGGGATAGAGCAGCAAGCATTTATTCACTTTGAGGTGACCCACAGCTGTGAAGGAAGGGATGCCACCTGGTCCAGAGCACTTCTAACGTGAATCTGAGCTGCTTCTGGGCTACAGGTAGAAGATTATGAGAGTGAATAGAAATTCCTGTAGATGTGGATCAGAAAATGTGGAAGAGTGTTGTAGATCATGAATAGTAAAGATGCTTTCCTCTAAAACCCAAGTAGTGGCATGTGAGAAACTAGGCTCATAAATTTCTGTGGCTGCAGAAATTGCAGGTAGAATATACATGGAAGGAAGAAAGGAAGGAATCTTCAATTACTGCTTTTTAAATTTTTTTATTTTTAGTATTTTAGTATTTGGGGCATTTTAGGCTGAAATATTTGTGTAATGCATCAGTTAGTAAATGTCAGGTGTTAAAAATGTTCAGGCAAGTAAAGACGCAGATAAGCACCTAGAATATTGATCTACTTGGATAACTTCTAGGTGCATCTAAATATATGCATATATATATATATATATATTACTATATTACTATATCACTATATCACTATATTGCTATATTTCTAATTAAAATAAATCTGTAGAGTTTCCACAGGAAGAGAGATAGGATACTCTGGTAATCAGATCATCTGCCTTATACACTTAGAGTATTTTGACTAACCATTCTGACAAATTAGTAAGTTGGTCAAACATTCACCTGATGATGAATGCTAAAAGGGAGTGATATTAGAAAGAATTCTATATACATATTACAGTAGAGATGGAAGACCCTTCCTATTGGCAATTTACAAATGTAAAACAGGGTTTTTTTTCTCCATTGTAAATTGAGAGAAGATGAGACATATAAAAAAGTGTTTAAAAACTGTAGAATATTCTTTCTCTACTTCTTAATAGAGATACTTTAAAATATTGAGGGTAGAATAGTTGAATTATGCAATGTATTTTCCCCAAGGCTTTCAGACTGTTTATACTGCTCTTTCTCTTAGGCTGTGATTAAGTGAAGTGCTTAAGAGCACACTGAATATTAAGCATGTGTATTCCAAATGGGCTGGTAAATGGCTGTATTGAATCAAGTCTTATAAGAGTAATTTCTTTGTTTTGCAAGATAGTCTGTGTCCAAGTAAAAGAAACACTTCCCACAGATAGTTAATGTTTGGAACCTCTCTTTGTGGAACTTTTTTGCAATGCCACAAAGGCTAACAGTGAGAAGAATAAACTTGCTATATGAAATGTGAGTATTATACAATTTTTAATGTGCATCTCAGTGAAATTAAAGGCACGTCAGACTTGGGCTTTTCAATAAAGGCATGCCACAGCCTGGGGGGCTTGTCACAGATGAAAATCTAGTTTATGACATGCTATTCACTTCTCTGAATGACACACAGTACAGTGCTACACCCCAAACCATGATGTTCTCAGAGATACTGCATGTTATACTTCTGCAAACTGCATGTATTTTTTTATCTTAGCAGTTAGAAAAGTGGTACCAACTGGAATTAACAGAATTACAATGAAAGCTGCAGTGTTAGGTTGGCTTTATTTTTTTTTTAGTTCTTCAAATGCTTTTTAAGATATACAAATCATGGAAACAGGCAATAAAAGTGAAATCATATTTGGTGCAACCACAATATAATACTGCAATCTTATTTTCTCTTCCATCCTTCATATGAGTACGTCTCAGATCACTTTCCACAATGTTTAGTGATGCCTGGCACTACATAGGAAGTAGTAGCCAGGAACAAACTCTGTTCAGTGCCCTGTGAGTCACCACTGTAATCCATTCTGCTCTGAATTGCATATGGAAAGGGGAACAAGTGAAAAAATCAGAAGAACAGCAATTCCCTCATACTTTAATGAGAACTTAGAAGGTGAAAAAAGAGGGATGACGATCTTTTTCTACCAAGGTACTTTTTCTAAATTGCTAAATCTCATTCAAACAAAAGAATTTTCTCATCATAATGAAGTATTTAATCTCTGTTACATTCATACTGTTCTGTTTTTGCTGTTTCAATTGTCTTCCAGTTGTAGTAATGAAAAAAGTTCCATGCAGTAACCACAACCTCTTAGGTAAATACAACTTTAATTTCAGGTCCCTTTAAGCTTTGATATTTATTTCACAGCCAAAATAAGGCATAGTTTATATTCGTAATGTATGCTACCTGTGTTGTTTAAATACTGATGGTAATTATTCAGATGTGCATGGTTTGCTTTGCAGGCACTGTGCCGCACTTCTTTGAAGACCTGTGTGCATGTTTTGTTCTTTAACACCATCTGTATTCTACTCCATGTTGGCACTGTCTTTTTCTCTTCCCTCTGTACTTGCAACAGAATCTTAGCGGTCATGACCAAAGTTTGAAATCTTTATTGAAGACATATTTCTATCTCCTAGCCTCCTTTGTGCTGTAGATCTAATCTGCTTCTCCTGCTATAGTTCTCCTTTGACTATCTTTGCAGCAGCTAAAAGAAAAGTCATTTTTCTTTAGTGCTTCCTTCAGATATTTGTGGCAATATTTCTTATTTAGCATTGTGTAGATGGAAAGATCTTAATCCTTGACAGGAAATTAATCCCTGTGTCTATAATTCCTGCACCAATGCATATGTTAAGAAGTAGCAATGAGCAAAACTTTTATTTAAATATGTGATTTCAGAGAGGAAGTAGTACTTGACATGCATGATGTTGGCAATAGCTGCTTTTTTACTGTGCTTCCTGAATTTCATTAATTCACATCTTTCTGGAATGGCAGTGTTTGTGAATGAGAGAAATTTTCTCAATACATGGCATCCCAAAGACAGCTTCCAACAGACAGTCACTTTCACTTCTCCACTTCATAATTTTTCATTGTTGCCTTTGACTGTACACTATTTGTTTACCTTATATCACTATAAACACTGACTTCTTTTGCTGTCCATGTTCCTGAAGGTAGAAGATTTTGTCTGTTTAATCTTATAAATAGCTTCAGAGGAGTAGAACTAATACTGACAGCAAGAGTGGACATCACCTCCTGCATGATTCTATGTGGTCTCTTGGTAAAGAAGATTACAAAGTCCTTGATACCTTTACTCATAAAGTTCATTCAGTGCATATTTGAGCATATATTGATAAGGTATTTGAGCAATTCTGACATTTGCTATATAGTACTTCTAAAGCATGCAGTAATTACTATGCATTTGTACTCACTAATCACAGACATCTTACATTAAAAAAGTATTGATTTTTTTCTTCAAACTTTGGATATGTCTAAATTTCCCCCAAAACCACTAACAATCCTATTGTTGATATTTTTATGCTCTCCTTGGATCAGCCTAAACAAATTTTAAGAAATTTTTAGGTGGAGTCTGAGTAAAGTGGAAAGCACCCTCCAAACTGAAAAATAAGTTATCAAGAGTTGATGCAAAAGATGGAAAAGAGAAGCTTGTTCTTGCTACTCTGTAGGAAATCTGCGTATTGAATGCTACTTTGTGGAAGTAGTTGGCAAATACTGTTTTTATAATGTCCCTACCTAAAAAAAAATAAAAATAAAAATAAAAAATCTGACCAAATTTCTCAGTTTAAAGATTTAATTTTCAAACCATCATTTTTTTTTCGAAGGGCATATGTCCCCATATGGCCTACTAAAAAACATGAACATAAAATAAGAAAAACCTGCTTGGAAACCAAATGGCATTGTTTGCTTGAATAGAAGAGGTCAAAATTCTCTTCAGGTTAGTGATCCAGAATGTGAAAGGAAAAGGTCATTTATCTTTTAAGAAAAGTGTATTATTTTCCTGTTTCAGGCCTGTTCTTTCTTTCTCTCCATTTTGTCTCACTGGTTCTTTTTCAGTCTTGTCATATCAGCAAACCCTCTGTGTTGGACAATAAGCTGGGTGCTGGTGAGAATGGGGATCCTGCAAATAAGTGCTTTCTTGAAGAGCTGTTTCTCAGTGTTCAAGTAAAATAACCCAGCAACTGTAGCCTTAGGCTGTCATATCTGAATCATGGTACCGAGCTGTGCTCAGGCTTCCTCTGACTTAACTACCACTTCTGGATCTCCATGAAGGGATGTGCTGTGGAAGGCTGTGTTAATTTACCTATTGAATGGTGGGATGGTTTTATTTCTGGGGTCAACATCAGCATCCAATGCTGTGGACTCTGTTAGAAGTGCAACCAATAGCCAACAAAATTTACATTTTAATGCACATCCTTATAACAACTATCAGCATGATCTTTCTGTTTAATGAATGATTTTTCATGTGGTATGTCCGCATGAAAAACCCTTCTTGCACTTGTGGCACATTTAAATGAATGGACAGATTTGGAAAAACATGAAATTCTTACTGGATCTGATGCTTGCTAAAGGTCTTCATTTGTTGTGAGTGAGATGGAGAAAGTAGTAGAGAACTAACTCAATACAGTAATTCATATAAATGCGTTCTATTTACAGTAAACTTACTGTTTATTTCAATTGTTGAGCAACAGATTTTTGTTTGATTGATTTTCTTTTACATCATTGGGTAAAAGAAACAAACAGTAGAAAAGGATGCACGAAGGGCTTACAACAACAGTTTATTCATCATGAGGTGGACTAAACTTGGGAACTGAGAGCATATATCCCTGATTAGAACCATTCTGAGATATACCAAGTCTAACTGACTGATCAGACAATCAAAGATTCGTCTTAGTATACACAGAAACAAAAAGCATAGTATTATTGTATCTATTAACAAGAGGATTTTAGCATTTTGTGCACAAAAATAAATAGAGCTCTAATAGAAGGGTGTGCATTTGAAACCAATTCGGTTTTCCTACCAAGATTTCCTTACATAAAGATGTTTTATCTCAAGCAATAATTAGAGTTATTCTTTTTGGAAACTGTTTCTGCTAAAAGAAAGATTTTAGTGAAAACTCTGCATTACAAAAACAGAATACTAGCAGCTAGATCATTTTTCTTTCTGGATTACTAGACTGCTTAGAATTTACAATGATTTCAATGAATAGGAACAATGAAAATGGAAAATATTTTGTCCACCATTGCCCCTATTCCTCACCTGCATGTAGTATTCAGTAGATTTGTGATGTACAACATACTAGATTTTATACACACTTTCATAACTTATCAACATCTTCATTTGTTGTTGAATAAGGACAGTAGCTAATTTTCACTGTAATTTTCATGGAAATATGTGACCACATGTAAAATGCACTTCATTTGGACAAAGAGTTTATAATGGCCTATGGTGGTTCACGTACAAAATTAAAAGGCTCATCCTTCTCACTGAAAGCGGATAAGAAAGTTTCTTCTCTTTCTTAGTTATAATCTGGAATATTTAGCCCATTATTTGCTATGGGAATACTTCCATGATTCAAATCTCAGTGAAATGACTTCCTCTAGAATGAATTCAGAATGAGGTTCAGAAAAACTCTGATCTATTCCTTGCTAATAAGACTGTAAGACAGTGCATATTCAAAGTAAATATAGCTATTATTTGGGTTCATTTTGACAGAAAAAGCAAAATAAATGCTATCTTGAAACATAAATTTGGATCAGTTAGACTTCAGTGATGTCAATAGAAGACTTCAGATATTTCATATGCTACTGTTGATCAAATACAGATTAGAATTGCAAGAAACATAAATGTTTTTCCCACACATACCCTTTAAATAGGATTTTAATAATTTCTTGGAAGTTACATATGAAAAAGTTTGCAACTAGTTGCAACTTCATCAATAGTTACACTACTACCTATGTGAACATCTAGAGAACCTGCTTTAGCAGAGGGGTTAGACTTGTTTCCCAGAAGCTTCCTAAATTCCTCTCTCTAGCTGGAGAGTAATATAACCCAACAGTACCACGTGGTACCCAGATCTGTACTGAATCTTCCAAATCATTTCCTATTAGTTGCTGTCCAGGGATATTTTTTAATTGAGCAGGAGACACAGTAAAGTGGGCGCCCAAGGAAGCTGACTTGCTCTGATGGCTCCAGAAAAACAATCTGTTGTGAGGTATAGTTCTCATAAGGTTATTCTTAAAAACAAGATAATTTATATGCTAATTAGATTTGCAGTGATTTCTTTCTTGCCCATTAATAATGTACACTTTGATTAGTCAGCATTAGTGCTGTGCATAAAATAGCGTTACAAATATTTAATTGAAAGGTTCATATTATTAGTGTTTTGAAGATAGTTTCTGCTGCAAATTAAGAGGCTATTTTTTCAGCTTAAAATGTGAAGATAAAATATGGTCTAATTTGAGAAGCAATTGTTTGGATTAGCTGATTTACAATTAATTCCTTTTATGAGTGATAGAAAGAAAGAGAGTAGAATCTCCTTTTAAATGCTGTATCCTAGCTGCAATTGTCAGATCACTGCAATATAGAGCAAAAACATCATTAATATTCATTGAATGCCAGTGGCAGAGAAATACTTTTTTATTCTAATACTATTTTCACTTGAGACAGATGAAATAAAAGACTTCTCATTAGTTGTTTTGGAAAACTTCATACACGACAGGAATGCCATACAGCTGGTCATTTAGCATATAGGATTAATGATGAGTATTAAAAACAAGTAACTGATTTTTAGGGGCAGCTTTGGATAGTAGTTCTGCTGCCACTGTACAGATTGTGCACTCTGTCAAAGTATTAAAAAGAAATTTAGCTCCATTTGATTCAGTGTGAGTGTGTTGACCAAGAGAAGGAAAAGGTTATGATACAGAAGATAGCTACAGAAAATAATAGAATCTGTCCTTTATCTTCCTTCAGACTGTCTAGATATTGCTGCATTTCTCCATGTTGTCTTCTCTGGGAAGCAAGGAGCATCATGCAGGAGTGCTGTAATTAAAAAGTTGTCAGCATGAGCTTCAACTTATTGTACCTATTTAGAACTTGTATTATTGGATTTTCTATGAAGATCAAAAAAACTGTATCTTTAAACAACTTTTTTTTTCCCCACTGCATTTTATTCAAAGTAAAGTGGTTCTTGAACCTTGAAGATCTGATCTTTGACGCAAGGCTGAAGAAAGCAGCCAAACTGTTAAGTTAGCAGGTTTCTATATTGACATTGGCCCAGAAGTTTTGACTATAAGGCAATCTCCTCTTTTGTGGAGAAGAGGAAAACGTGCTAGTGAGGGTTGCGCCACCAAACTGACCCTTAAAGATCGTGCCCTGTGATTCAGTTTAGCAAGTTCTGCACAAGAGAATTTCAAGGACTTCTTTCAGCAAGAGCTGAACCTCTGATAGTCGTGGCATCAGCTTGCTCAATTGCGTACTGCTGGGGCTCTCACAGCAATTCAGTCCAGCTCAGTGTGATGCAGGGATACTGGCAGGGACACTGCTGTTAGGATACTAATCTAGGAGGATCTGGAAACAAACAAGAACTTTTATTCAAATAAATACAGACCTTTTTGAATAAATGTTAGGAAAATGGATAGGCAATTTTACAATTGTACATTTTATTCTCTAAGAAGTGCAATTATGAGTCAATCAAAATTATTTGTGCTTTTGAGTGATATTCTCTAGATAGTACGACCATGAATCAGCCTTCTGATTCACACAAATCAGATAGACAAATAATTTTTTTTTCAGGTACTTAAATATCTTATGAAATGTTTTCAAAAACATACAGATAATTATTTTTACATTTTTTTTAAAGAAAAGAAATCAATATTCCTTTTCAAAGGAAATATTAAATCTACCTGAAAGTAGATTTTAAGTCCTTATTCAATGTGAGAAAATTTTATTTTCTCTTTGTTTTCCAGTGTTTTTTTTTTTTGTACTTCTTTTAACATTTATTTTTTCTTTTTCTTCTTCTTTTTTTTTTCCCACTATGTAAAGAAAGGGGCACTCCTAATGTCAAATAGCCTCTTAGTTATTAAATAACAGAAGTATATCCTTCTGACAAATTGTCAAATGTCAACTTTCATCATGTGATGATCAGGTGACAAATACACACTTGCCCCTCAATATTTAGTTATGTAAGATGGACATCATTCACACTACATGTTACTGAATGTACTGAATCAAACTGAAGACTTGAACTCCAGAATCTCTCTTCTTTGGATTATGCCCAGTGTGTTGTCAGCTCTACCTCATAGGCAAGATGTTGACTCTCTGAGTACATGGGAAATGGAGCACAGTGAATCTGCCTAAATTTGATGTAACTGTATGGTGCAGTGCCACAAGAATGACTCATAATGGCAGCTAATACATATCCATAGTAGATGTGGCCCTAGGCTGTGCTGAAAGGGCTGGGAGAAGGAACTTTTCTGGTAGAGTTTCACCACAGTGCCAGCATCATGAACTCATCAGATATTTTAGTTCATGCCTAGCACTAAGAGTGTTCTTGATTTAACTTGTTGGTAACACGGAGTTGAAAGGCACTCCTAAGATAGAGGACCATTAAAATATCATGCAGTAAGAACTTGGAAATTTCAGTAAGGTACTGGAGAAGTTTCAGGAATGAAAAATGCAAGGGTATGCCCTGAGGCAACTTACACCTTTAGATATACTCATGAAGCATTTAAACGCAGTGTAGGTGTACAAGATTCATGCAGCATCAGTCAAGAGGTTTCTTCTCAGTTTCCCTGTCTGTGTGCCAAAATTCAATTCCCACCTTCATTCTTGAAAATAAAGTATCCTACGCATTTTGTGCACTTGAGGTATTTTGGACTATAAATAGGTAAATGTCACAGAGTTGACTAGATCAATCTATGTCTGTGACCGGGGCGACAGGCCTCTGCCCTCCCTCCCCACCCCAGCCCCACAAAAATGGGAAGGAAGGAAGGGAGGAAAAGAGCAGCGGCAACAATCTATGGAGGAAAACTTATTTTACTATAATATTGGAATACAAGATAACACAATATATACAATTTAATTGAAATTGAGATTAATAAATCAGACAAGATGAGAGAGAGAGAGAGTTCCCAGGACCGAGTCAAACCTGAAAAGCTTGGAATGGCTAGGAAAGCACCCTCCAGCACCCACTGCAAGGCAGCAAGAGAGCGGCCCCCCCACCCGGAAGGGCCAGATCCCGTGACTTCTGTAATGTACAGGGATAGGTACTCAGAATTGGGGCAGTGACACTTTAATGCCCCGTACACTACATGATGTTTTGATGTGGAATACTGAAACCCAAAAACAAAAAACAAAAACAAAAAAAAACAGAACAATGACAGTTAAAGCGTATATCCTGTAAAATATAATATCCCTATTTTGTTGTTGATTCTTTGTTGTTGCTGTTTTGTTGTTTGTTGTTGTTCGTTATCTTTTATGGTGGGAAGATAATTCAGCTATTTTTACCTATCCTTGTGATGTCTTAGAGTATCTAAGTCTGTCTAGTATGCTGACAGAAGAATTACTAGTTCTCTGTGTAAATATCGGCTGAGAAACATAGGGGAAAACACTGTGTAGTTAAATTTGTAATGTAAATCTGAAAATAAGTGTGTGGTCAAAAATAATTGGAACCTAAAAACTGCAGGAAAACTTAAAATGACTAGAAATTCAGATTCAGACACAGTCTCCTGATGGGAATGATGAAAGCAGAAAACCCACCTTACTCAGTTTTATAATTCCAAGGACTTGAATATGAAAACAGCCTCTTACAAACGCTGAGATGGATATTAAATTCACTTCCGTGCAAATTTACTGACTCTCTTTCTGCCTGTGCTCCTCTTGGAACTAGAACTGACTGCAGTGCTTTGAAGAACCACGTATATCATTTCGTGTCCAGCAGTTATTTAATTATGTCTGAGTTGAGAAGGGGATTCACTAGACCATGCCTGTTACACTGAAAATCTGAGTTTATTTTCAGAATATATTTTCCTATGTGACTTACCAGTTCCCTTTGTATCTGAATTTAATCTACATTATGTGCTGTATTTACCATATTGGCTATGAGAACAAGGTATGAGGTAAAGAAAGCGATGTCTAGCCCATCGTTGTTCCATGTGATTCATTACACTTTGCACAGTACCTTGAGTTAGAAGAAATTCAGAAGGTGAAAACATTCTGTCAACCCTGCACACAGCAAGGGGGTTGAAACTAAATGATCATTTTGGTCCTTCTCAACCCGCAGGCCATTCTATGATTCTATGATTATACTAATAATTGAATGTTATCCTCATATCTGCAAATTACGTAGTGCTATTTATGAGGTGACAACAAAATACTAAGCGTTGCACTGTTTTCATCTCCATTATCATGTCTTTAAGAAATCATGAATTTAAAAAAATCATTTATTATTTAAATACACTATTTCTCTGTTAAATTTGTCTGCATTCTATATATGTCTCAATTTTTTAGTATAAGAATGATTTTAAATTCATTTTAGGCAGAGAATGAAATTGAAAGGACAAAGTGTTTCATATTTTTAAAAAACATCTATCGCAGTAGGAAGGTGTTTAAATATCAGTATTTACTTTAGCCTTCTAAAAATGTGGGAAGAGTGATCCCAAAGTAATAGCATTACTCTAAAGCATTGCTTTATAGTATCTGAAAGAGCTGCACCTTTGAGAGCTCTGATATATGCCAGCTGGAAAGCTGTTATGGTTTGCAGAATCTAATGAGACATAATGCTGATCAGTCACAACTCGCAGGCTGAACTGCCCCTCTTCCAAAGTCTCTGAATCTGACTGTTTTTCTGGAGAACATGGAGGATAATTCCTTTCCCCAGTGCAGCTGCTGCAGGGCTATGCATTGAATATCTTTAAAGTTTAAAAAATTTGCTAGTTCTGTCTCACTGACTAAGTCTGCAGGCTGTTGGTATAGTCTAAAACAGCCTGAGGGATTAAAATAGACAGTAAAAGGACTTAATTTGATTATATATATAAGAATATACATTTAAAATATAACCAACATATAAGAGTATGTTGATTAGACTTCCTTCCTGTCGCTGCAAAACCTGCTCAAGTCTCCCTGTCCAGCCAGCACTGTCAGTGCTCTTTTGTGCAGATTTTGGTCAGAATTTGATGCTTATGAAAGCATCATCTGGAAGGCTGCAGTGCTAAGAGAATGAAACTTGTATCTTATTATCATGAAACGTGGCTGTCTTCGAGTGCTTTCTCATATGGAAAACAATATAGAAAAAAAGAAAAGATTTTCTAAAGAAAGGTAGTCCTAATGGTGCTATGGTACTTTAGTCTAGGCTCTTAAGTTTTGTTTAAAAAAAAAACATCTTAAACCGCATATATAATTATATGTTCTGACAGTTATCAAGCAAAGCTAAAACTACAACATTAAAATAAACAGCCGTTAGAAATTTGATGTAGGTTTAAATGGAAAATGAAAACGGAAAACCCGCCTGTTTCAGTGACTGTCACTGAGAACTATATATTAGAAAGTTAATCACAGAATCATAGAATGACTTAGGTTGGAGGAAACCTTAAAGATCATCTAGTTTCAAACTCCTTGCTGTGGTCAGGGCTGCCCCCATCAGTTGAGGCTGCCCAGGGCCCCATCCTACTTGGCCTGGAGTGCCTCCAGGGATGGGACACTCACAGCCTCGCTGGGTAACCTGTTTCAGCACCTCACTACCATCTGAGTAAATAACATTTCTTCCTAACATCTAAAGTAAATCTCTCTTTTAGTTTAAAGCCATTCCCATTTGTCCTGTCCTTCCTGTCTGCTCGTTTCTGCCTACAGAGGAATTTCCCTGTGTAGTGTGGCCGTGAAAGACTGGGAATGAGTCATAGTCTTTTTTCTCCCAGTATCAAGAATCATCCAAAACTTAGAGATGTTCATACCTAAAACCAGCTTTGTAAAATTGACTGGTCTGTATGCCTTTCTTTTTTTTTTTCTTTTTTTTTTTCTTTTTTTTTTTTTTCTCATTAAGACAATTTTGAATAGTAGTTGGTCACTTAGAAGGATAGTGGTCAGTAGTCAGCACTTGCTCATGAATAGTGTCTGTGAGCTCTGCTTTGGATGCAAAGACTTCGCTAATAATATAAGCTTTGCTAATAATATAAGGCTTCTCATTAGAGAAAGCGTAGTAAACAAAGCAATGTACTGTGCTCAGCTGATGTGACAAGCTGAGCAGGAAGAAGTATGCAGAGGGTAGGTAGTGACTCCTACGTGCTGTTGGGTTGTTGTCAGAGCGAATGAGATACAGCCTGTGCTGTTGTTCTCTTCACTGGGATTAATGGAGTTTGAAGAAAATGAAAGAAATTACTTCAGAACATCATCAGAAATTACACTGTTTAATAGAAAACACTGCTATTTAGTACGGTGCCCTTAAAGTCTTTATGCTATCTCTGATTCATTCTTTCAAAAACAGAAGAAAAAAACCACAACATTGGTGGTAGAATATAATATGCTGTCATGATGTTAGAAACTGAAATCAGACTGATCAACTTCAAAAGAACAGCTCCAGACATCACCTCTGCAGTACAAATTTGATGCATACAGAAAGGGATTTGAATTCCTGGTTGCAATGCTACAGAATATTTCCTTTTCCTCTCTCTTGCCACCCTAAAAGACAGATTGTTTACATCAGTGTTTTCACACATATCTCACAGAGATTACATAAAGAGCAAAGGCATTATTTTGCTAGTGCTTCACAACCCCTTCATGGTTCTGAAAACTGGCTAAATGTCAATAGTCAGCACTCAGTTATACCACCAGATGTGGAAGCATTTGTTACTAACAACTTCAGTGTTAGTTTCTTTCCAAAACATTAAAAACAAAACAAAAAAACAAAACAAAAAAACAAAACAACAACAAAAAAGCTTGTGAAAAAGTTTGTCAGATATATGTTTTTATTTATTTGTTGTCCTGCTTTTAAACATAGGACAGTTGTGATCATGTTTTGCTAACTGCTAATCATAAACCTATATAAGTGTATAAAAACACACTCCAATATGAGTGATAAAGAGTAAAGGTACTTGCTTTATTCTTTCTTCCTGTGCACTGGCCAGCGAGTGCAGTACTGTTTGATTTCCTGCATGGTTTTCATGTGAATGTACTCTTTTTCTTCACCCCACCTGATTATGCAAGAGCAGTATTCCCTTAGACTTGCCAGCATGTGTGAAACAGAGTGTTCAGATGTTCACTGCTTCTACTTGCTGTGCTGGAAAAAAAAAAATCTATGAATGTGATGTGTCACTTAAACATAGCTGTGTAAAATTCTATGTAGCTTGTAGCAGAAATGCCAAGTCATGTCTTGAAGCAGTGATTGAGCACCTGATGGGAAGGTAGGGCCAACCCAGATGTTTGCAATGCATCTGAGTGACCAGAAGGGGTGGAGCCAGGATCCACCCATTCAAGGACCTCATTTAAGAATTGGCAGGGGGAGGCAAAGGTGTCTTTTTGGAGGTCCTTGCTTATCTGAGGCCTTCTGAAGATAAACAGTTTCTTTTCTTTAGTTCTGTGCCTATAGCTGTTGTGTTGAGCTGTTGAGCAAGTCCTCGCTTGCTGTAGCTTAGGACTTTGCTGCTCTGCTGTCATTGCTGTGTTTTCTGCTATGTTACAAACTTAAGCATAGCTGTGTGAAATTGTGTGTGTGTGTCCAAATGTTTGTCTAATGGAACAGCTTAGCCTGGGCTTATAGTAGTCAGCCTTGGCGTGCTGACTACAGCAGACTTTTGTCTAAGAACAGATGATAAAGATCTCCTTAGTGAGTGGAAAGAAACACCATCCAAGTAAGTTCTCTCCATTCTCTGTCTGATTCTTGCACATTCCTGAAAAAAATAAGATGAGTGACTGCTACGAATGTGGTAAACAACTAATAAAATACTAGAAAGAACTAGTGGCACATTTCTACACAGTTAAGAGCATCCTCTTAGAAGATACAGATGTTTTGTTTATGGATAGCCTTTCTCAGGCAACTAATGAGAAAATGGAAAAAAGGGTTGAAGGACTGGGGATAGGGAAAAAAATCTTAGAGGTAGGAGTGACCAAAGAAACTGGAGCTCGTTCATTTAGAAATGAGCTAAGTGGCAGTATGATTAAATCATAGTAGGCCTTACAGTACTTCTTGGGTTTTGGTTTTTTTACTTAATCCTAAATTCAGAATGCATCACACGCACAGTTTTTACACCTGATTGTTTCTTCCTAGAGGAAAGCCTAAGGTTTCAGACCTTAAATTTGAGACTTAAGGTGCTGGTCCTCATTTGTCCTTTTTTTCCAACTTGGTCATTTCTATCATGATTAAGAATGATACTAGGACATGTAAGGTAGAGCCAATTTTAAGGCAACTTCTTTTTGGAAATGCATGTAATTTAAGATGGCTCATACTGAAGGAATTATCTAGCCTCTGTTTTACTGCATTATGCCATTCTCTGGCTTCATCACAGATACAAAATATGACCCACTGAATATATATTACATAGAATCACAGAAATGCTTGGGTTGAAAGATCCTCTAGTTCCAGTGCCTCTGGTGTGGGAAGAGTTGCTAACCACTAGATCAGGTTTTCCAGGGCCCCATTTTTTAGTCAACTTAATTATTATTTTTAATTATTATTTCACTCTTCAGAGACTGTTATTTATTCAGTAGGCCTTTACAGGAGCACAACTGGGCAGTGTCATGTGCTACTTGTATCAGATATTGTTAACAAATTGTTGGTAAATGCAAGGTATCAAAGCTATTTTTTTAAAAAATGAAAATTGCTGGCTCATTTTGCCCAAAACAATTTTGGCTCTGAGGGAAAAAAGTGACACTTCCGTACATCTCATGTGTTCTTTATTTCCAGATGGCCTCTTCTTAGAACTCGTACATCTGTTAATCTTGTGCTTTACTCATGTTGAGTCAGTTTTTGTAATCTATTTAAATGGTTGTGAATGTCTCCCAAACTCTGGGATAAAGCTAATTTCCTATTTATGTTCATCTGCAAAAAGATCATGAAAGAAGCTACACAGGAATATATGAGAGGAAAAAAAAAAACATGTAATCCACACTCTGTGCAAGTTTTAGGAGTTTACCACCTGCTGAGCATGCAAAGGAACAAAATGAACAGTGCTTCTGAGTTTTCTGTTTTCAAACATAATATTAATAGCTTCAGTGAGTGCTTCCTAGTTGTAATGTTTTGGGATTTTATGAACTCTTCTTCCATTCTTCTTTTCTATCACCATCGTGATTATCATATTTTTATTTCTGGGTGTTGTCTTTATCTCCTCATTAACAATTGCACGTTTAAATTATTCCATTCATTTATCTTCCTTCTTTTCTATCATGTCTCTCCAAAACCCATGCTTTCATGTTCAGGAAACTTACTTATTTGCAAATATTTTCTTTTCAAGCATAATTTCTGTTGAGAAGACAAATACTTAAGGCTTAGAAGTAAATACATTCATTTTTCCTGCAATTTTATGCCTGCGCTTTCATAGCTAGAACACAAGTATGTATTTGGATGAGAGTGGTAGTAATGCTTCATTTAGAAAAAGTTAGCCAAGACCAAATTTTTAGCTGTACTTCATACCTGCTCTTTCAGCTGCACTACTACTGATGCTCTCCAGTGACCAGTGTTCAGTTCCTTGACTCTTTTAGAAATTGTTGAATGAGAGAAAACAGGAAGGAAAAAAAAATCCAGTGGATCATAAAATATTTCAAATTTTAATGTTTAATTCTGAAAATTTTGACAGAAACATCTCTCCTGAAAATAGTCTTAAGACTTGAAAAGCTGCAGTCCAGTCCCTGGATCTGCTTTAATTGTATGCTCCAGAAAAAATTTACCCTCAGCAGACTGAGGATATAAAATCATGGATTCTGGTGCACTGTTGGTTTTAGGGACCATCGTAATTTTTTTCACCTCTCACTGTTCCAGAGGTGACAATTACCTCTCTTCCCCACACAGGATGTCAATGTTGTTGCTGTTTGACTTGTACCCTCTCTCTGCCTGTGCTCAAGGACTGTTTGTCTCTGGCTAATTTGGTGACATGAAAGAAAAGAGTTGTGTGCAGGCTGCCCTCAGCAGGAGGATATTTATTTCAGTAGTAAGATTAGACATGCACTGCTAAATCTTGATGGGCTATTATTGTCTTAAAAGTCTTTGAAGGCTCAGGGGAGACCTCATTGCAGTCTACAACTTCTTGAAGGGAGGTTGTGATGAGGAGGGGTTTGGCCTCTTCTTCCAGGCAACAAACAGGACCTGAGGAAATGCCTGCAAGTTGTACAAGGCTTAGATTAGACATAAGGAAAAATTTATTCTCCCTGAGAGTGGTCAGGCACTAGGATGGCCTGCCCAAGGAGGTGGTGGAGTTGCTGTCCTTGGCAGTGTTCAAGAGGTGTCTGGATGAGGAGCTACAAGATATGGTTTAGTAGCTTGTGGTAGCAATGGCAATGGGAGGACGGTTGGACTAGTTGATCTTGTAGGTCCTTTTCGACCTTGTGGTTCTATGATTCTATACTTATATTACTAATGAGGTTATGAATCACGGTGTTTAGCTCTTCAACACCTAGATGTGGAGATGACAAGATCAAGCTTGTTCAATGCGTGACCAGGAAGGCAGGGCTAGGGATAAGGAGTGCTGCATGAGTAAATCTGTGTTGGCGTGAGTAGTGGGCTGAGTGGATTGCCAAAATCACCAGAAAACATATGAGACCAATAGCAATTCTTGCTCCTAGCTGCTCCATTGGGCAGGTTCCAGGTCTGGCACTGCAAAAGTCATTCAGAAACAGCATTTCCCTTCTCAACACCAACTTAAAAATCACAAAATACATCTGGCCACAGTAGCTCATTCAGGGGCCTGATGAATGTTACTTCTAGGAATATGTAGGTCTGTGCAAGCTCTCAAATTTGTTGCCCTGGGATGCTTCACCATCCTGGGCTCTTAGCTTTAGTGAGTTTAGTCCAGTAAGGACACTACAGGATCAGAAGAATGCTTTCATTTCAGCAGATGTCACAGAGCTTGAAGGGACAATTTAATAACAGATCTGCTGATGTGTTCTTTCACAGTAATGTACTGTGTTTATATAAAAATTACAGCTTCAACTGCCTTAGTCATCCTACTGCTATGGAGGTATTTCTGCAGGCGTTTATTTAAATAGTTTACCTTATATCACATATATAACTAAATAATCCTCAAGTGACTGAGTTACTTAATTTCTGGAAAAAGTATTGACATTCAGTTTGGAACTGATGTGAGTATGTAGGCTATGGGCATTTCAAAAGACAACTACTTCTGTATGTCAAGATGACCTAGATAGAGAGTGGTCCAGATTACTCTCCAATGGAGAAAAAGTGAAGCAGAACCCAGAAAAGGTTTTGGCACACTGAAAAAACCATGAGCTAATGTAATTGTTGTGTTGTTGTTGGTTGGTTTTTTTGTTTGTTTTTTGTTTTTTGTTTTTTTTTGTAGGCATGAAATGGAAAATCATGAAATAAATGCTGTTTATTTATTTCTCTGCTTGCCATACTTCATGCACTTTGCAGACATAAATCTGAATAAATGAAGGGGTGGTTGTAGTATAGACCTGTCCCTGACTGAGAGAGCAGTTACAAATGTTCTGAACTCTTCTTTTGTGGA
Source organism: Lagopus muta (assembly GCF_023343835.1). NCBI lineage: Eukaryota > Metazoa > Chordata > Aves > Galliformes > Phasianidae > Lagopus > Lagopus muta. Next base: position 60,315,933 of record NC_064435.1, on the reverse strand, counting down.
GTAACGAGGGAAGCTAAAGACATGAATGAGATGTGTTAGCTGTGGATCTCAATGTATGAGGAATGGAAGAATTTCAATACCAGCATGTGCCTACATCCACAGCAGAACAATAAAATTGTCAGTAATAATGTAAAGAAAATTTGAATAAATACTAGTGCTCCCTAGCTAGAAAGGAACTTAATATGTTCATAATATAGCAAAGATAACTACTTTATATCAACCAAGAAAAAATAAAACACATTTAACAGCTCCTTTCAAGAGTAGACAAATGAATTCCAGTGCTACAATGACAGGGGAAGTCCAATGTGTTTAAAATAAATCTAATGTTGAATAATATTTTATGATTATGCGAGGATTATTGTTGTGCACTTCTTATTTTGACCACAAATAAAGGACTGATGGCTTAAAAAGGCATCAACTCCAGGAAAAAAAAAAAAAAGATTGTACATTTATGGAAGTCATTTTTGTAATGAGATGAAATGTGGTTATGTTGTATAACGAAGTGTGCAAAAGTAGGAAAGAAACCAATGCTAGGCTTTTAAAAATGAAGCACACAGAAGAAGGCAGTGTGCAGAAGAAACAAGGAAGGTGTTCTTGTATGTGGCAGTGGTGAGACTAATGCCTCTGAAATATTTGGTCTAGTTCTGCTTTTCATCATTTGAAATGCATTTTAAAATACTGACTTTTTGGGAAAAAAGGTCACATATTAGAAGAAAAGTAGCTGGATTCAGTGATGTCACAAAAAAAAAAAAAATAAAAATAAAACAAAGGACTGAAGAAAAAACCACAAACTTGCACAACTTTTAGCAATAATGAAATGTATTTCAAATACTCTGTGCCAGACTGAACTACTTCAGTTTCTATTCCACTCTCTGTTCTCATTACTTTTTATCAGAATTCAAGTCTTACATTTCCTATTCCCCGCCTGCCTGCCTGTCTTTCAGGGATAATTGCTGTTGCAGACATGCTTGCCCATAGCTCGGAGCTGGGCAGAGTTGTTGTACAACTAGTGTTTACTCAAGCATCACATTTACAATTGGTGAAGGAAATTACTTCAAAAAAATATTTAAAAAAAAAAAAAAAAAAAAAGATTGGAGTAAAATATGTGGTTTGATCTAAGTGAACGTAATTAACTTTCTTGTTGATTGAAATGATGGTAAAGGACAGACTGTATTTTGCATCTCTTGAAGTAAAATAATTACATGAGTGGGAATCTGAGAATCATGCTCCAAAGAAGTCAGTTTATTTTCCTTTTAGAAAGAGCATCTCGAGCATCTCATCCGTACAACCACTGATATCTTTTCTAATCACCACCTATTGCAATGTCACCAAAATGTGATGGAAGGTAAAGTTTGGCTGGTTGCTCACACTCACTCAGATTTCACAAGTTCTTGTTCTTATGGTGGGTCACACCACAAACTGTGCTGGCACATGTAGAAAGTATGTGATGAGGTAAAAATAAAGTAAGAGGGAGTACAGAGATTTGCTTTAGTAAAGCTATAGTTTTAACTGTATCTTAGGAATAGCTGCCGTTCAGACACCCGGTGTTTTAAAGGGGCCTCAAGTATGAAGAAGTTAATTGTCTAGTTAACTCTTATGGCATGTTATCTTGATGGCAAAGAAGTGACTTGATGTGGTCCAGAGAAGAACATCAGCTTATAGCTCACTTTTCATGCCATAAATCAGCCCGTCATTTCTACAAAACAGATTTCTGAAAGACTGGTTGTTTTGTTTCTTTATGGCATTGTATCAGATTAAGAAATATAAAATGTTTTATTATTCTATTGATTTACCTTTTTTTGCCCTCAGTTTAACTCTTTAGTTTTAGCCATAATTAAAATATATATATATATTCAATAGATGCTTCTTTTGGTTTATTTTTTATTGCTGTTTTAAGTTAACATTTGTAAAAGTGAAATAAATGTACTGGTATTTGTATAATTCCTCAGTATTCTTAAGGAGTACTCCTCTCTGCCACATTGCAGAATTGAGTAGTACAACAGAGACAGTATTTCAGTGTCTTTTGGTGCTACCTAAAGCTCCACTAAAAACCTTGGAGTGTTTTCCCCCTAAGCTCACTGCAATTTTAAAGTCTTGAGGGGTTTAAGCTACTTGAAATGCTGTCGTTTCTTGTCACATTGTTATGAAGCAGTGTGTTGCTCAGGAGCCAAGAACCAAGCAGTAGCTGTGGTTGTGGTTGCACTTTTGATGCATGGGTAATAAATAGGTGCTGTCATTGTCATGGGTTACACTAGGGATTTCATAGAAGATTCTTGCTGATGTGTTTATTGTTGATTATGTCTCTGAGGACAGGTTTATTTGTTAAATAACAGGTGGAATAAATAGCCAATTTCAATTTTTTTTTATTCTTGTATCTGGATGTTTAACGTAAGTCTTGAGTTTATGAACAATAAACAGGACAATGTCAGAACATAAATTTTTATTTAGAAAGTTTTATGCCTTTTAATAACACATTCGACTTTTAAACTTCTTAACATTCAGTAAACTTTAGTGAAGGTGATTGAATATTATTGCAGATAAAGACAACTTCTACATGAATTGTTCCGTGTCTCTGCCATCGCTATCATCCATATATTTATTTTTCAATCATTCAATTTTTATAAAAATATAATTTGTTCTTTGTATTCTATAAATTTTTGAATTTATTCAGAACATTCAGACCTTATCTACCTTGATAGTTTCAAAATGAGTCAATGAGGATCTACATATTTTTCTCTAGTCAGTAGATACAGATGAAATATGGCTCTCCAGTTGGATAATGGCAATGTGGGTGGTATTACAAGAAGCAAGGATGACACAGCAAACCAGTTGCACTAAGAATACAGAAACATCCATGAGCTGGTATATTATATTGTCAATAATACATGGTAGTCTTAGATAACAGTCATCATGGATGACAGCATTAATTCCTGCTGGTTGCTATCTAGAAAGAGCAGTCCAATAGTGTACAGTTTACAGTATCATAATCTTGTAATGAAAGCATAAGCAGAGATAAAGTAAAAGGCAGGAAAATTTATCAAAAAATAACTTATCCAAAACAGGAAAAAAATTAACTATAGAATCCTCCGTCTCAGGCTTCAGAACCAGAACTTAGTGTGAGACTGGGTTGACAGTAGATACCTGCAACAAGTGATACTTGCACAGCACATTTTACAAGACTTTTCTTTAATATTTTCTACTGTTGCGTATTTAAATCAAGTATTTTGGTTATGTTCAAACATCTCCAGGGACATTAAATACTACTCCAAACTAAGGGAGATCTGGATAAGTCTGCTGAAATGCACACACAAACTGCTTGCTAATATTTTACGTTGCCTCCCTGAGCTGTTTTAATAGTCTCTGGATAAACCTTATTTTTGACCAAACTTCAGTAGGAGCAGTTCTTGCGCCCTTCTGTGGCTGTTGAGAGAATCTATATCACCGACGTTCATTTGTCTTGCTCTCTTTCTGTCATAGACTGAAATTTTTGGCTTTTAATTCTTAGCACAAGGTAGATTATACTTACTATAGGATGTCTTCCTGAATTTACTGAAAGGGAACAGTGTTCTGTGATTAGCAGGGAACGTGGGATGCATGTTCTGCAGAGAGTACCACACATGTAGGTATAGTTCCTTGCAGGGGACTGAACAATCTTTCCACTATTAAAATTCAAATTGAGTTCATATCAGTAGGATGATACAATCACTTTGTATCAGTGTTTTGATCAGATTTCATAACAAGGGTAAAAACTGTTTTTTTTTAACTGCATTCTTCTTTAAACTGAAGATGGTTGTGTTTTGAATCCTTAGTGACCAGAAGTAATCTAAAAAGGGACTTGCACAGATAGTAGCCTCTGATGCTTACCATTTGGTTTCTTTTATAATGATGTCTGCTAAAAAAATAAATTAATGGAGATTATAATAATTATCCAAACTAGGAGTTGAATAAAACTCCAGTCTACAATGACCACACTCAGCACTCCACTGCAAGTTTAGGATATTAAAAATATTTCTGAAATTAATGAAAACTTGCTCTTTCATACTCCATCACAAAATAGCCAAAGTGGGGACAAAAATTTAAAAGATATTTTGTCAGAAAGATGGGGTGAAGGATGGGAGTAATTTGCTAGGCATATGTGAGGAGGCTTCCGCATTGTGTGACCATTGACTATTATTTTGAAGTATATCAACATGTAGCATCATGAAGGGTAGCACGTTATGTCTTAAACACATTACATTTATCAAGACTACTTGGACATGAACTTGGTATAGTATAAAATGCTTTTAGTATCCACAATCATTGATATAAATAAATTATAGAGCCTTTCGGAGATCCATATGAGGAATGAAATGTAAATCCTTTTTTGAGATGATCCTTGATAACTCTTAGGTATCCTAGACAAATACAGTCATCAGTTACTGGCTCCATTTCTGACCTTGAACAGTGAGTGATAACAATGGTCAACTTTGTAAAGCCATTTGAAATTTGTCGATGAAAGCTTTAAGATATTAATAAATTTCTTCAGTCTGGGTTGAATCTGCTGTTCTCAATATTTAACCCTTTCTTGGGTAATTTTAATAGTGAATGGAAAACAATTGCAGTTCTAATTAAACTACATTTTTTTTTAAGATTTATAAAACATTTAAGTCATTTATTTATTTTATTTAGGGTCAAGTTGTTTTCAGGAATGGAGAGAGGATGGGAACCATCAAATTTACGCAGTTCCAAGGTAGGTCACAAACAATTTTATTTTCATTACAATTATGCATGCAGTTTCAGGCTTAATGAATCAATTGCATTTATTGTAGAACAATTTAAATATGTACAATTATTTTAAATGCTGTATTTTGAACCCTCAGTGGTCTGACATATTTCCAAGTATTTTCCTAGAAGAAAATTCACACGCATACAGAAACTATTGATCTATAACAGCCAGATGCTGGAAAAAACTGTACTGATCAGCTAAGCACCTGGTCATTAATGCAGTTGTTTTTGGAAACTGAATCTGAAGAGGCCTTTTGCTATTAGAGAAGTTTATTTAGAGAGATTTTTGGCTATTAAGCTCTTTAAAGTTCACATTTGTGCTCTCTGAAGGCTTGCTTTTGAAATTCAGCAACTGATTCCCAAAGGTTGTTTCAGAAGGCACTCCCTCAGCAAGTAAAGGACAGAAACCATCAGCCCCATTCCTTGGAGGCAACACTCCCTGCAGTGTGACACGTCAAGCCTGCTGTGTCCATTCAGCCTGAGCTGCTCTGCAGGGAGTGGTCCCAGCTGTAGAGACCCCAAATGCAGACTCTCTTTGCAGAAACCAGCAGTTGTCAAGCTGGGAATAGGAGCTTGCTTTGTCAAGCTTTCAATCAAAATACTGATTTATAGAAGACGTCATAGTTGCTTATACAGTTTATAGAATGCAGTTAATGTTTTTGTTCCTAGTCTGATCCAGTGATGAAACTGGAGAAGAGTGCATTTGTGTGATCTCGTGAGAGCAGGAGGAAGAGGGAGCTGGCAGATAGCTTTCAGTACACGAGAAAGAGACGTGCACTTTCTTCAGGAGATCACTTTAAACATAATTCTGCTGACCAAACTGCAAAGGCTCATCCTTTGAGTAGAAATTGTCTGCTGTATAGGCATTATTATTAATGAACAGCAATGCACTTGAGGGGATTTGTTACTCATGGTAATTTACAGCAGCAATCTTATGGGTTGCTTTTGTCTTCACATCTATAACTGATGCTATTAACTCGTGTTCCCTGAAGCATTTCTGTCCACTAAATTTTTGCAGGCCTCATCTCATGATAATGTAATCTAGAAATTATTGCTCAACACTAATGATAAATATTTATTGCTTCCTCTTCCGCCTCTTCCTCCCATTATTTCGTAGTAGTATTGTTTACAGCAACATGAAAGAATCATGAGTAAATATTGCAAGGAGATTTTACAAGAGGTGTTCACTCCTCAGAAGTCTGAAGGAAGCCCTGTGCATCCTGCCTAAGGCAGCTGCACTCTGCTAGTGCACTTGAAAGGGGGGAAGTTTGGCACCTTCCCTCTGTGCATTAATGATGTGATGTGGAATCATGGGAAGGTGAACAAGCACCTTTGGAAGTAACCTGCAGGAGCAATTGAAGTTCTGGATAGCTAATTTTAAACAGATTTTTATTATCGTCCTTTCAAATGTGAGTTTTTAGTGTTTCTCAGTCTTGCAAGAGCTGCTATTTAACACCAATGGTCTTACAACCAGTTGAAATACTCTTTGGTCAATAAGAACATAGGAGACAGCTGTCCATTTTATACTTCCTTGCTGTTACATAATGGCTGTTTCAGAATTGATTCAGGCCCAAACCCAGGATTTTGGTCATCAACCAAACATTTCCCATCAACCTGCAGGAAAAAGCCTGTTTGTTTTCATTATAACCTACACAACATATGGAGAAGATCAGAAAGATGGACTAGGTTATTTCTCATGCAAGCTATAGTCCAAAGGCACATCTGAAGTCTGTCTTTCGTTCTCACTAATTCTGGAAAAGAGAAGACTATACTAAAAAAAAAGTAAGAAATTCAGGTATAAGGATCAGTAGTTGAAAGTATTCTTTTTATCTTTTTTAATATAAATTATACTCCATCTGTTAAAAGATTTTTCTCTTCTTCTTTCATGATTACCGTGGCAATGCTATAAAAAATTATTCATTTCCTTAAAAAAAAAAAAGTAATCTTAAAACATTGGTTAGAAAGCTTTCCAAAACATTCACATTAACATTTCATAAATCATGGGCTAATGGGGAAGTTCCAAATAGTGGAAATAAGCTAATTAAGTCCAATACTGAGATTGGTAAATGGGCTTTTCCTTTGTAATTATAGCTGTTAGGTGCTATCAGGCTTGAGACAGACAAGTATTTCAGTCATTAACGTTTTTTATGAACTGTAATACAAATCATTGTGTTTTCTAGGAAAAAAAAAAGACTGCATCAATGATATATTACAAATTCTTTTAATGAAATTCATGGTAATTATGAATATCACATATATTAAGTGCATTAGTAGCTTATTACCTTAACATAGATGGAAATCATCAGTATTAGTGTTCTGTACCTCTGCAGTCATTTCTTCATCTATAAGAGTTTATAATTTTATGAATGTTTTGAATGAAAGGATGCAAATATCACCAATAAATCATTGTAGAGAAAGAAGATGGGTAAATAGGTAGTCATATATGAGAAGTAAGATTCCATGGCCAAAAATGTTGTTCCTTATTTGTCTGGTCAGAAGAACAGCTCCCAGTCTATGTTGGACTCAAGGTTTTTACTTTCTGTTTCCTATTGTATCAGACAGACCATGCCTGACAATTCTGACAAGAACTAAAAAGGCAAAATGATACAAAAATGAGAAAAACGGCAGTGAGCAACACACTTTCCACAGATATAGAGGACAGTGCTCAAACTGAATCTACTTGGATGTTTTACTGGAAAATGAAAGCCTTTCAAGTTGCAAACTGCTAATCAAATTATTGCAAAGGAAAGTTGTCCAGGACTCCTTATCGCAAAATCTTTGCTGGGAACATTTGTGCTAATGAGATTATTTCACAGAATCACAGAATGGCCTGTGTTGGAAGGGACCTCAAGGATCATGAATCTCCAACTCCTCTCACCATAGGCAGGGCCACCAGCTTCCCCATTTAATGCTAGATCAGGATGCCCAGGGCCCCATCCAACCTGGCCTTGAACACCTCCAGGGACGGGGCATCTACAACCTCTCTGGGCAGCCTGTTCCAGTACCTCACCACTCTCATAAGAACTTCCCCCTGACATCTAACCTAAATCTTCCCTCTGTCAACTTAAAATCATTTCCCTTTGTCCTGCTGTTATCTACCCTTTGAAAGAGTTGAAGATTTGTGAACATTTTGGATATGGAAAAGCAGACAATGATGCAAGGGAAAACCAGAGCGTGATAGCTCAGAGCGTAACTGCAGTATGTATGACATGCTGTAATAAGATTTTGAATCACTGCCTTAATTTTGAAGGTAGTAGCTTTTCCCAAATTCACACTAGACATGTCCCATTTTCAGCCTCTGTTAGGTTTGCAAGCAAAGAGATTGTGCCAAGGGTAGTTGGGACCAAACTACTTACTAATGCATAGATTGTGACTGTCACCCAGAAATGTTATATTATACTGCAGAGGGCACAGAGCACATGTAACTGCATTTTATTCTCCTACCACACTGGCAAATAAAGAGCAGTCTGCCAGTCTAGCTGAAATATCCAAGAAATGTTTGATGTTGGCATCTTTCCAAATGAAGAGGTTTTGTCCACTGATGCTATTAAAGCAATATTCTCATTGTCAAACATGTAGCTGAAGTAGATGGCCAAAATCTTCTGGCTAGTGCAAGCAGAAAGAGGATCCTGGCAACTGTTGCTGTGCACACATTGTGGAAACCTAAAAGACTTTGGTGCTAGAATACATTGAAAAGGAAAAGTAAAGCTGAATTGTAAACAAGTAGGATTGAAATGTGTGTAGATCATACGTATGTAGCTTTCTTCTATTATTTAAAATTCTGTCTGACAGACTTGGACTACTTTTGGTTCTTGCTTAAATAATAATTCATATAAATAATGTGATTAACTGCCTTTCAATATTTTTACATTTATCAATTCTCTTGTATATTTCCTTCAGAACCATTCTGTGGATTTTCTTTCTGTGAACAATGCTGAAAGTAGACACCAGATATTCAGCAGACACCAAATATTTAATTACAACATTGAAAAATCAGATTTGAAATATCATTTCAAATATCCATAGTCCCTGGTGTCAGATATCCAGAATCTGGGATTCAAATTTTTCTGCCTCAGAAGCATATCACCAAAGTGAAAGTAAAATCTCCTTATGAATACTTTTTTTTCTTTCCAGATTTTAAGTGTACCTTTGAATAATCAGGTATAGACTTTGGGGAAAATTAAATAGAGACAGTATTCCATTTGCTTAACAAAATGTGAATATACTGTGTGTGTATTCAGAATGTGAAATATAAATACTTGCTGATTTCATGTAACAAACAATAAGGGTGTATAATTTTTCTTTTTCCCCTGGGCAGTAAGTATAGCTGGATTCTTCTGGAGTTTATAGCTCTCACTGATGATGCCAGCACATAAACCTTGTTCAGTTGTAGGTGAGAGGTGGTAAAGTTATAGTGTCTGCTGGGATTCTCCCAGTGGAATTTTATAATGAAGAGCTTTTGACCAAAATTTCCTATTGAGACCTAGTTCCAGGGTGGTAGGCAACATTATCATAGTGCTAGGAAAAATGAAGATCACTATGTGAGTTAAACCTATCACACATAAATGACGTGATCAAGAAATACTTTGAAAAGGCACAGTGAAAATGGGTTTGTTCACTGTGTAGGTGACCAACAGCAGTTGTGAATTATATGCTGTAGACATTGAAACTAAACGTAGTACAGAAGCACTATTAATCCAGAGATTCACATAAAGCGATTGAAAAAACTAAATTGCATTTCAGATTTACTAGTCCTCCTTTTTGTGATTTAATCATGGTCCTGTTTTATTCTGTCATTTTATGTGCTAGTTTAATTCCAAGTCATAGCTGGTCATACAGGCACTGTATCGACCTCCAGTTCTCTGAGATGAAGATTTTGTGTTTTCTGTAAAAACAAAGTTTTCATACATCATCGCTGGAATCTTGTAGAGAAATTAATGAAGAATAATTCTGTAAATGTGATAATAGAAAATGAGCGTATGAAATTAATAGATTTAGGAGGAGATAGATTTTTTATTTTTCTATATGTCTGATCTTAAGTAACACTGCAACAGCACATTGTAATTTTCTGACTTGAATGATGTTACTTAAGAACTGGTTGGCTCCTCTCGGCCAAGGGGCTGTGATCAACAGTTCTATTGCCCCCATTTCAAAAGAAGACATGATAAGTTCAAGAAATAGTAGCTTTCAATTTCTTTTCTTCCAGTGGCAATATAGACCCTTTGTCATCACTGTTAGCTGACAGAGTAAGCTTATATTTCAGAATTCCCCCTTGAAGACTCTGGGAGTCAAATAATCACAGATACTTTTGGATTTAGAAAAAAGCATCCAAAAAAAAGCCTACTTGGACTCTAATTTCTCCTTGCTCCTTGGGAGTAAGGGGCTAAGTCATATTTATTTTATTCTTGAGTTATTGGCTAAGAAGATGAGACGCAAGGGAGAATATGAGTATGAACTGTTGAGGAAAATGCTTTCTTTGTTATCTTTATCTGGAATGCGTGTACATTCTTTTTCTTAAATGATTATGAAGTGAAGGGGATGAATGTGTAAAGATCTGATTTCACCACAGATGATTTAATGTGCAGAGTTTTAAACTACTGCCAGAATCAAAAATGCATCAAATTAATTTCGATGTTGTAAATAAATTGCTCGCGCAAAGGAGTTGGGAACTGTGATTTAGAACAAAATGATACTGTATATGATCCCTGACTACTAACACAAATCTGTCTGTTACCTCTGTCTCTTCAGCATAATCCTCCTCACTTTCTCTAATGCCTTAATATGTAGTGGACATATTCTCTCCTCCTTGAGCTGCTTTCTGCACATCCAGTTCAGGTACTTGTTTGGCCTTGAAGGACCACACTCAATCTTTGCAGGTTAATCTCTTGTGTAGGAATATCTGTATGTAATAAACAATTTCCTTGTATTGTACCAGAGTTGGGTCTTTTCTGGTGTTAGTAGGTAGGCTCAGAACGCCCCAGTGACATCAGAAGCACTGTCACAGCCTTCCTGTCCATGGCTGGAACACTGGGAATCAGGTTAGGTCTATTAGGAAGGGATAGTTTGAAGGAGAAGGAAAAGTATAATACCCTCAGAAAGTGATCTCCTAGAAGTGATATTACACAACTGTACATGTCCATCTATAATGAGTGGATTGGATAGCTTATCCCTAGAAAGTATGTATTCTTGTATACCATAAAATCATGGTAGATCCTTGCCCCATTTTAAAGTATACTATAGCTCCAAAATTGGTAATGCAGATCCCCTGCTCTTGGCATTTAAAAAGGTTGGGTAATTTGTAAACCTGGTAAGATGAATAGGTACACGTTCTGCCTTGAATTGTGTTAGAAGGGAAAGCTGAGAGCACCGATGGAAGCAGATTCCTGAGTGCTTTCTGTTTGTACTCCTTGTCCTGAATATAAGGAAGAACAAAGTGTCTGGTGTACATAGGTCAATCAATTTAACCTTTTTTACAAAGATGCTTTAGCAGTCCACTCAGGAAGTGGAGTGAATTGTGAGAATGTGGAATTCAAACAAGTTTTTGAATAAAAAGCAGGTGTTTCTTGCATTTAAAAAGAGAAAATAAGCAGAGGCTTCCCATTCTAAGTAATAGAAACTAAGCTAACTCTGGCAGTTCAAAAGGTCAGCGCAGAATGTTTTATAACCTGACTTTGTTAATGTGACATTTGGAGCATGGTTGTGTTGGTGTGATGTGACAGCAGGCAAATGCTGTGTTGCGTTAGTAAATTGTAGAAGTCTGGATAAAAAGGAGAAACTTGTTTACACTTCTAGTCTATGCTTCCCCTCAAAAGGGAGAGACTATGAAAAACCCCCAAAGAAAGAATCAAAAAGGTCAGTAAATACAGAATGAATCACAGAATGGCTAGGGTTGGAAGGGATCTCAAGGACCATGAATCTCCAACCCCCCTGCCACATGCAGGGCAATACATAAGGGTTGCTTTTTTTTTCAGTTCAAAGAGAGCACAATTTTTGAAAAAATCATTTGTGACTTTTCACACCTTTAAAAAGTTAAGTTGGATTTAGGTTTGCAATTGTATACAGAAGCTATAGATCACCAAAAGCTGTTTAACTGCTCATATCTGAGTTTGATAAATTCAGCTGACATTCTAAGCGATAACCTGCAGCCAAACGCTAGATTGTTTTCCTGTGTGTGTTACAGGTTCAATTTTCAGCACTGTGTGCCTATTTTAATCACTGAAAGCCTCCCAAGACTATTACAGCTTGGGGCCAGTTGATGATGTACTGTGAGGGCTAAAATTATTGGTGCAGGTAACTTAGACTGTGGGCTGGCTGTGAAATCAGTGGGGTTTATAGAAACGTGTGGTCTAGGAAGTAATCCCAGATTGCAGTTACAAATCTGTACGTGTGCCCTATGGATACAGAGTGCTTTGCTGATGCCTTGGAATAAAGAATCATTGAATCATAAAATCGCAGAATGGCTTAGGGTGGGAGGGCCCTCAAAGCCCACCAGCTCCATCCCTGTCCATGTGCAGGGCTGCCCCTCGTGAGCTCAGCTGCCCAGGGCCCCATCCAACCTGGCCTTGAGTGCCTTCAGGGATGCGGCACCACAGCTTCTCTGGGCAACTGTGCCAGTGCCTCACCACTCTCTCAGTAAAGATTTTTTTTCCTAACATCTCACCTGATTTTCTTCTCTTTCAGATTAAAATAATTCCCCTTTGCCCTATCACTATCAGATCGTGCAAAAAATTGGTTCCCCTTCTGCTTGTAAGCTCCCTTCATATACTTGATCAGCAGATTAGAAGAATATTCCATCCCTCCTCTGGGCTTAAATTAGACTTTTGCTCTTGTTTTCCCTTCTTGATTCATATTTTAGTAATATTTGTAACCGGAATATTTTTATTAACTGTCTCAGATCTATCTTAATGTATGAAAGAATCTGACCAAATGTTAGAAATATTCAAGGTAAAATTTGAAGGGGAAAGCCAACTGAGTCACAAGACTTAAATCTCTAAATCAGTTAGATATTTTGAAAATGTCTACAAAAGGGATTTTCCCCCAGTGGAGCTAATCCTACTGCTAGATGTTATGTAAAATGAAACAGCAGCAAAAAAGTGTCTTTCTCAGCTTTGTGTTTGAAGACTGAGCAGTTCTCTGAGCTGTTCTCACCTTAGACATTTGCTGTGGCCATCAAAGGAGATTATCTTAACAGAATAATGGGAATGTTTTGGGTTGTTTTGGTTTTTTTTGCTCTTTTACTCAATTAAAAAAAAAAAGAAAATTAGTCTAGGTGCAATGTGAAGTTCCCCAGGTCTGCCTAGTGAAGTTTTGCGTTGATGTGAGATCTTAATAAGAAGAAAAAATTATCTTCAGTGGTCTGTCAGGTTCAATTTATCTGTGGAAATTGACCTGGGGCTCTCTGATTTAGCAAAATCTTGGCTGCTTTGCATGGACAGAGAAGAAGGGGAAAAAAAATTCAAGCGTATTTTTGCTACCTACAAATGTACCCATATAAAGCAGTTCAATCTGTGTTCCTGGTAGGAAATCATATTCCACAAGGCGCATGGGCAGAGGTATTGGAAGGATAACTTCAGCTTTTGCAGTTCACATGTGTGCTTCCTTGTGCCAGGAAGCAGATACTTGCAGAAATGTATGTTGCCCCTTTACAGCAGCTTCTGCCACTTATGTGCTCTTGGCATGCATTAAAATTGTTTGTTTGAGCTCCTAAATGTTCAGTGTTTTTCTGAGCTCCATATTACTGTGGATTGCTGATCCAAAGAATGGAGAGAGCTGGTTTCTTGAGCCCTACCAGTATCTCTTGCTTCTTGCTTTTTACTCACTGATGTGAAGACTCTTTAGTCTTTAGAACAGGTGTCAAAGTGGCTCAGCAGCATCCTTTATTGCAGCATAATTAATTTCATGACTATCTGTGATTTACACTCATTCAGGCAGTGTTCATTCCAGGTGGCATTTATTCTCATCTTTTGGAATGAATTTAGGGTGGAATATTATAAAATGCTTTATTTAAGACTAGATATGTTCCATTTATTTGCTTTCCTTTCATCACCTTCAGTTTGCAACCAGTATTAAAAACAAGCAAAAAAGAGAGAATGGGGAGTCAGTGAGAGAAAAGTGACATTTTCATGCCATAAACTAAGCACTTGGAAGTCAACAGTTACGGGATTTAAGGTTAAATCTCACAAAAAAAAAAGTCTCCCTTCCGTTCTTAAAAGTTTAAGGTAACTAATGCTGAAAATCTCTGGCAGTTTAAAAGTTATAATTAGCCAATGTAATTTCATTCAGGATCCAGATGAGAAGACTGGAATATTTGATGCTGACAGAGACCCGGTTTTAACTAACTTGGTGAAAGATTAGGTCATGGAGTGGCTTTGAGTCACCTTGTATTAAGGAAATGAACTTCTGTTCCTGAGCTATATTGCCCAGGATGGAGATAGAAAAGCAGAGCTGAAATGTTACACCAATTCAGTCAAATCGTTTGCTATGTAGCATTCACAAGTAGTTTCCTGACTAATATAAATCCAGGAAGGCTGAATAGAATTAGTGGTCTAGACATGAACACTACACATTTGTCAGAGAGGAAACTCAGAGTATTCTTTCATATTCAATTTTGTTATTATCCTCCCACAGCAGACACCTGTGGGGCTGCAAGAATACCAGGCCTTATAAAGCAGGTTCAACTCTGCCTTTGGTAAAAATTATTGATTTCACAGTAACTTTGCAATTGGCTAAATTTGTGTTAGAGTAGCACTGTACATACACTGTTGTCACAAGTCTGTCACTATTATACATGTGTTTTTCAGTCTCTGTAGAGGGCCAGTAGCAATGATGGTCCCCGAAAAAATTGTAAAACTCCTTCTTGCTCTGATGAGAATGTTTTTCTACGTGTTCCCTTTTGTCAGATGGTACAAATGTGCTATAAATTACCCATATCTGACATTTCTGGACTACTCAAGAAATTGCCACTGGTTGTCTAAACAAAAAGAAGTGGGTACCCCATAGAGGTCTAAAATTAGAGGAAAAACTGCTTTATATACACAGTAGATTAAATGTTAGCAAAACAATTGTGTAACAATGTGTGGTAGTCAGGAAGTACAAGCAGCTGAAAGGAAATTTATTCCCCCACACTGGTTGTTTTCAGGGCAAGCTAGCCTTTTATCTACCAAATATGATCTCAAATATGATAATTAATCCTTTTGGGGTGGCCAAGAACAAACAAAGTTGAACAATAGATGTTTTCTCTTTTCATCTGGAATGATTCTGTAAATTGTGCAGTTGTGTGGAAATCAATAGCTGATCTGCTGGATGGATAAATCCCAATCAACAGATAAACTATAAATGCAGCTACATCACATGGAATTGGGTCAAACTGCATTGGAAGTGGGTCAAGCCTTTAGGAATCCTACTGTTGATTTTAATGAGTGCACAAGGTTTTAAGACCAGCTTACTGGTTTTAATCAGCACTAGCTTATAGTATGATGAATTACTGCTGTATGTGTAAATACTTTAATTAAGCAGTGCTTTATGAAGACAGTCTAGTTGTACTGTTGTAAACTCTGAGCCTGACCCTGCAAAGTTCTGAGTAGGTCCTGAAATGCTACATTGATCAGGCATTCAGGACTGGAAGGTCATGCCTAACTAATCTTGTGGCCTTCTATGATGGAGTGATGGCATTGGTGGACGAAGGGAAGGCGACCGATGTCATTTACCTGGACCTGAGCAAGGCCTTTGACATGGTCCCCCACCACATCCTCATCTCCAAATTGGAGGGAAGTGGATTTGATGGGTGGACGACCCGATGGATAAGCAATTGGTTGAAAGGCCGCAGACAGAGGGTGGTGGTCAATGGCTCTATGTCCAGGTGGAGGCCGGTAACAAGTGGTGTCCCCCAAGGGTCTGTCTTGGGACCGGTGCTCTTTAACATCTTTATTAATGACATCGATGAGGGAATTGAGTGCACCCTCAGCAAGTTTGCTGACGACACCAAGCTGAGTGGTGCGGTTGATACGGTGGAAGGAAGGGATGCCATTCAGAGGGACCTCGACAGGCTGGAGGGCTGGGCTCGGGTGAACCTGATGAGGTTCAACACGGCAAAGTGCAGGGTTTTGCATTGGGGCCGGAAGAACCCCAGGCACCTGTACAGGCTGGGAGGAGTGGTCCTTGAGAGCAGCTCGGCAGAGAAGGACCTGGGGGTCCTGATGGACGAGAGACTGAATATGAGCCAGCAGTGCGCTCTGGCAGCTCGAAAGGCAAATGGGATCCTGGGCTCCATCAGGAGAGGGGTGGCCAGCAGGGACAGGGAGGTGATTGTCCCTCTCTACTCGGCTCTTGTGAGGCCCCACCTGGAGTACTGTGTCCAGGTGTGGAGCCCTCAGTACAAGAAAGACATTGAGATTTTGGAAAGGGTCCAGAGGAGGGCGACTAAGATGATCAGGGGGCTGGAGCACCTCCCCTATGAGGACAGGCTGAGGGAGTTGGGCTTGTTCAGCCTGGAGAAGAGAAGGCTGCGGGGTGACCTCATTGCAGCCTATCAATACCTGAAGGGAACCTACACCCAGGAGGGGAGTAAACTCTTCAAAAGGGCTGACAACAGCAGGACTAGGGGAAATGGTTTTAAGTTGAAGGAGGGAAGATTTAGGTTAGATGTTAGGGGGAAGTTCTTTACTAGGAGAGTGGTTAGGCCCTGGAACGGGCTGCCCAGGGAGGTTGTGGATGCCCCGTCCTTGGACGTGTTTAAGGCCAGGTTGGACGGGGTCCTGGGCAACCTGATCTGAATGTGTATGTTTGGTGGCCCTGCTAGGCAGGGGGTTTGGAATTACATGATCCTTGGGGTCCCTTCCAACCCGGGTGATTCTGTGATTCTGTGATTCTGTGACTGACTTCCAGCTCCTCAAATAATCAAACCTACAATCTGACAGATAATGTGAGAGACCTAATTTTGCATGTCTTAAATATTCATCTGAGGCTATTTCTATTTTTAATTTTTAAGATATTGTTTTACAGCCTACTTTGATCTCATTGTATGCAGCCAAAACCCTGAACTATTTTTAGTGGTAACTATCCAATTATAAAAAATATGCTCTTGAGGCATATGTAATACAAATCCTTATTTCCTTGAAGAAATACTAAAATATTCCAAGCATGTCAAAGCCTGCTGCATTGCACACTTCTTGAGATACAAATAAAAAAATATGTATAGAGTTTAGTGTTTGCAGAAGTGGCTGCATAGTACATCCAGTGAATCATAACTCTGTTTCAAATTCATTTTTGTTTTTTCCCAAGCTGTCTGTACTTAACAGGCAAAGAAGATATTCTAAGTTTGGACAAAAAAAAAAAAATTCTTTTCTTCAATAACTGAATATTATGGAGTCCACTGAAAAATACTTGAATTGTTTTATCCCTTATGTGGGTTTTAGAATGTAGATCCTCAGGGCCATTTCTCAGACGCTTACCTGATCCTCAACTCACAGTGTGTCTATATTTACACCTGGAGCTTTTCTGCTATGTGTAAATAACTGAATGATTCATTTACCACAAAGAAAGCACAAAATGACGGTCCAGAAGCTGAAGTATTCATCTACGGGTGAAAGATGTTTTCAGATCTCTCACACACATTGTTCTGGAGGATTGAAATGCTTTTTGCTGTGTCTTGGAGGAGTGATACACTGACATTCAGCTCAGGGCTGAATGGAGATGGCAACAATTCCTCTTAGTTGTCACCAAAAAGTACTGGGTAGGTTCTAAGCTGTATTTGCACTGTCAATTATGCCAGTGTTTGTGTCTGACTTTGGTACACAGGTTTTTTGATAAGCCACATCACATTTTTTGGTCAACAAAACTAGAAAAAGAAGTCGAAATTCCTTAACTTGAATTTCAGCAGTCTCTGGCTTTTGGATTGTTCACTACCAGGAGAAGATAAGCAACTAAACTAGTTAAAGTAGTAGGAAATTTCAAGAAATAGCCTAAGACCAAACTTCTCTGTGTAACTGAAGTCATTATTGGCTTCACTCAGTTTCTCTTGTTTGTATGCTGAGATCAGTTGATATAAATTTAACAGACAGCATATATGCTTGGGTTTTTTTGCAATCAATTGTTATTTCATTTTCTGATTTTTTTCTTTTTGCAAACATTTCTTCTAAATATTTGTTCTTTAACTCTTTTCAAGTTATACTTCTATTGATGGTAAACTAGTGTGTAAGAAGGAAGAAATTTTCTAAATATATGTTTGCTTTCACTCACTCTTCTTTTGAAAGATGGTCATCTCAGAAGACTGTCTCATTTCTGATACCTATAAAGTCAAACAGCTTACCCAACAGAGAAAAAAAAAAAAAAAAAGAAAATTTTTAAGAACAAAAGTTAAGTCTTTTAGTGAAAAAAAAGTAAATAATAATAATTAAAAAAGGCAAAATTACTCAATTTTTTTTTAAAGCATTTAAGAACTTTTTGAAATTTTGTGACAATATGTGGGATCCACTTGTCCAAGTTCAGATATTTACATCTGACCAAGTTGTTGTGTCCACTGTAAAGAGGGATACAGATTCTTCCATAATAAAACTTAGACTTATTAGACTTATGTATGTACCCACAGTTGAGCAAGAAAATTATGCTCTAAATATGCCCATTTTCCTAAATACCTTGAAAATGAGCTGGGACAATTTAATTGAGAGGTAGAAGTATACACTGAGCTCAAATAAGTTTGGAAAGCTGAATCCCTTTAAACCTTTCTCCAAGAATTAGTGTAGTAGTTGTGAAAGAGAGAGATTAACCACAATAAGCTAGACAGTGAGCTAGACAAAGTATGGGTCAGTTTGTATATTTGTGTACATTTAAATTTCACAGTGATTTCTCATATAGTAAAGTTTAAGTCGCTAATTTCAGCTACTTATTTTTTATTGCCTTTAGATCTCACAAAAAATGCTTTGCTATGGATAAAGAGTAAATTAAATAAAATGGAATGTGGAAATCTGAGAACCAGGCATCCTTGCTAAGAAAGACTCATTTTATTTAGTACAGACATCTAAGATTAAGTTCACTTTAGAATTCCCCTCAGCACAGGACTCCAAACAATTATATCACCCGTGAATCATGAATCTTTCAGCTTAGACTGTTAATCACAGTGCCAGCCTCTGTTGCATTTCTTCACTTTTCAGTGGCTGATCTCTGAATTGGAAGATCCATCCACTGGTGAAAATAACTTCTATGAAGGTTGATTTTTGATTCTTAGACTGACATTATGGATGGTGGCGAAGAACTTATTTTAAAAAAAAAAAAAAAAGTTATGTAACAGATAATGATGTGAGAATATTTTGAATGTGCATTTATGACTTCAAACCTCAGTTATGCTGGAACACAATTTCTGGGCTAGGGACTTCCCAAGCCGTGGAAAAGCAAGGCCTACTTGTGTGCAGTGGCTTCAGTAGAAGACTGTTGTATCTGAGCAGTCTTGTAGGATGTATCATCTCATACAGGATACATTTAACACTGTAATGAACTTTATACAGAAATCATTAGTGTGATACCTGGGTTTTGGAAACTTTACAGGCTTCCTGAAGCACTTCTGTGATTGATCAATGCCTTAGACAGACAGCTGTGACTTGACCCCCTTGTGATGCTTGCTATTCAGTGTGCTAAGCCAAATACTTTGCTATTTACAGCCTGGTGGTCTAAGTACAGACATCTAAACATTTGTGCATCTCTCTCATCAGATTCGTTATCAACACAAAATATTTCAACAACTACAGCTCTGCAGTGAACTGTATTACACTGTTTATCTATAACAATGTAACTTAAGTCCTTCTCATCTGCAGAATCATTTCTTTCTAATACATATTTGAATATTTACTAAATTTTACTAAATGTGAGAATCCTGTCTAATACCTGAGAAAGAGCTCTGACTATGTAAGAAGTTGTTTTACGCTTTTTCATTTGCTTGGAAATCAAATAAAGTTGCAAGAATATTTTTATCAGTGAAAGAAAAAATCATATAATAATTAAAACTTTAACTTGCTTTGATTGATTCATGATTTATTTCCACCCAAAACCAAATATTATGAGAAAATTATAACTTGATTTGGAAATGGTTCTTTTGAAACTGGATATAGACCTCTTTGTTTTATTAGTGATTGCTATAATATATCACTTCAGATTGCTATAGTAATATCATTTTATGATGATATTATACATCTAGACTGAGATGCTTGTAGCAAAAATTAGTTATGACAACTCTGTGCAACTTGGTCTTCAAGAGGCTTGTTTTCTTTCCAGCATAGATATAAATTAGTTATACACAGATACCTCTAAGAAAGTCTCATGAAAGAAGCAAAGAAATTCAAGGTTCTTCAAATGGATTTTTCACCAAAATATGTGTACAGTGCTCTCCTGATAATTAAATTATACTGTGTGCTAGGTCAAGGTATAGAATAAATGATTATCATTTGTTTGAAGTGAATGGAAGTTAGATAATTAAGAAGCATATTATTGGGTTTCAGAACAGGTAATTTTGTGTTTAAATTCAATGAATGGTTTGCATGGAGTGTAAAGAGGAAAACTTCTATTAAGAAAAGAGAAGCAGGAAATTGAACTACTTCAAAAGTACTAACTACTGAAAGTAGCAAAGAGCGTACAGGGTAGGTTATAAAATGAATTTAGAAATTTTGTTGGTTTTGGCTTCTTTTCAGTTGGATGTAGATATCTTTCAGTAGTATAGACTTCACAGCGATTTCTATAAAATCTTTCTAAGGTCTGGAAAACCCCGTGAAGGAAACAGAAATCTAGGAACATCATGCATTGAGTTAAACAAAACAAAACAAAAACAAAAACAAAAAAGTTTTTTTATGTGTAAAAAAAAAATTACAGTACCACTTTATGTTTTTTGACTGTTTGCTCAGGGAAGGAGTCAACTTTTTACTTGGGTAAATGGGACAAGGGGGAATGGTTTTATGCTCAAGGAGGGAAGGTTTAAATTGGATGTCAGGGGGAAGTTTAAAGAGAGAGTGACAAGTTGCTAGAACAGGTGGCCCAGAAATGCTGTGGATGCCCCGTCCCTGGAGGTGTCCAGGGCCAGGTTGGATGGGGCCCTGGGCAACCTGGTCTAGTACCAGATCTGGAGGTTGATGACCCTGCTTATGGCAGGAGGGTTGGAACTTCATGACCCTTGATATCCCTTTCAACTGAAGCTACTCTATGATTATTCTATGGGCTTTGGGAATAGACAAACTGTATCTTACCATTCTAAAGTTGCCTTAAGTCTTTATTCTTTGTTATTATTATCTTTATTATCCCCTCTCTCCTTGTTCTGGTTCCAGTTTCCACTCCTCCAGGAAAATTAGAAGGTGCTAGATGCAGAACAGGTAGCACTGTGGTAATGAGGAATGTGTGGAGTGAAAAAAGACTTTAACTGGAATCTGAGGGCCCCTGATTTTCAAACATGCAAGTAGGAGTCCAAACACAAATGTCATAGAAGGTCTTTGATTCTCTAGGCTGCATTTCCTGTTTCTGGATAGCAAGAATATATGACTTCCATTGGAAGCTCCTTTTTTTAAAAAAAGCTCTTACATAAGAAGCAATTGTTCACAAAAAGAGACAAAATCTGTATACGAGTTTAGTTAGCTGCCATCTAATAAAGTTTTGCACTGAGCATCTTAAAATTTGGGGTTAATGTTTCCTGGTCAAATAGATAAATTCTGATAAATATATAGAATGAGAGGCATGGATTACAGTTTCCTTCAATTCATTTTTTTTTCCTGAAACATTCTATAATTTAATTTTCTATTGAATGCTGTGACTAGCATGGGGTTGGCTGCAATGTCTTAGATACGTATGCACTGAGATATGTATTCACTTGGTTAAAGAAAGATTTAAATCCCCTTCTCAGAGTTTTAATTTGGTTTTGATTTTCAAGGTTGTCACTACTATTTGTGGGACAACTGACTTTGGTAGCTAGCTTATAGTGCTACCTTGCCAGCTGTTTTTGAAATATTTTCTTCCTGGAACTGTTTTTAAAATTTTCATTTTCCAGATTTCCTCTTGTTCTCATACTTCAAACAAACCTCAGTTTCTTACTCATCACACACCTACATCTTTGATAATATCTCAGGAAAAAAGGCAAAAGATGGACACATATATACCTCACTTTAGAAATAGAAGAAATGTTCAAGCTTTTATTCTAGTTGTAATGAAAAATTGATGACATAACTTTTGTTACGTTACTCAATTTTGTGCATCTGCAGGGGTTGTTTAATACAGTCTTTTATGCCCAGCCCATTGTAAAGACTCTGCTGTTCTTCACTGTCATACTGCAAATACAGTGATAAGTAAGAACAATGCATACTTCTGCTTTTCTAGTTTTAATCAGCTTTTCAAGGATTTTTTCCTTATGTTACTTTTCATTGCTACAGGCATATATCCTATACTCTTGAAACAAGGAAATGTTCAGAATAAAATCATCATTGCTTTATGCTATCAATTTTTTGGGAAGAACAGTCTTTCAAACTATCTGTACCTACAACATCAACTCTGAGTCTGGAAACTCTTCCATGTGCATACTTAATATTATGCACAAAATGAAGTTATGCTTACGTAGAATTGCCCATGTGATCTTGCTGTGCTTTGCCAGGCAATTTCATTCCAGAGCTGTCTGTCAGGTGTATTACATAATTACTTTATATTAATTATTAATGCTTTTATTATTTAGAGCAATTATAATTTAATAGCCTTCCATAGGAGAAATTTCTCTTAATGCAACACTGTTCTCCATAGCTCCAGAAGAAAAAGTAGAAAATAAGTCAGGATTTGAAATTAAGAAGCCTGACAATGAAGCTTATTATTCTAGGAAAACACTGAAATGATCATTAAAGATAAAATCAGGGACTATCACTTCAACACACTTAGTTCTTTATAACCTAATCAGTCTTCTAAACCACTTCCTTCTGTTCTTACTAAAATATATATTGTACCGAATTAGTGCTAAGAAGCGATTACTGTAGTCTCCTTATTCCCCTTTCTGCTTTATTCAGTATTACAAAGGAGTTGCTAGAGAAATAAGTTAAAGCAAGTGGAGGTTCACTGAAATACAAGGAAAATTACATTTTTTGTAACTCTGACATTTAACAAGATTCAGCTGGAGTTGTTTCACTCTCCTGGAACATAAATTCAACTCACCTTTAAAATACATGTTATTTAAACAATATCATTTCCTGAATGAGCATATTTTTGCAAATAGTGAGTTTGTTTCCTCCTGTGGATTTTAGCACCATTAAAGTTTAAAAAGAAAGTTGAAGGAATAGTAACAGTGATAAATTTTGATGTTCAAGACTAGAATGCATCCTACTAAAATGTACTTCTAATAACTGAAGGAAGGCAAAGAGTTCTAACAACACGAGGAATGTGTATCAGACTGAATTCATTCCAATTTAGCTGTTACTAACATCTTACATTTCAAAATAGTTCGGGATTTGTCTTAACGTAAAGCTCACACATGCTTAGGTCCAAAACAGAAGGATGTCAAATGGAAATTCAGGAGCTGAGAAATATCAGTGCAGGGGGCTGTGGCACTGGGCTCTACACAGAAGATTTCAAACACTGATTTTTTTTTTCAAACTCTCTATTTATTTTCTAGATTAGCAGACTCCCATGACTGGATCCAGCTTCTGGTTCCACCTCTTAAAGCATGCAAGAATTGAGCATGGTCATTTTTTCCAGCTGACAATATTTTGCAAGATTTCATGTCTGCCAGTGCCTTGGTGCATGAGGCATGATGTTCCTCTACACGTGTGCTTGTGTCCTTGCAACACTCCTCCACCTGGAGGATGCCCAAACTTGTCAAACTTCTATTAGCATCTTAGGAATCATAAGGATAGATATGAAATACAGAATTTGAAGGGGAAATATGTAGCAGCCACTTCTGCTTGTAAAAATACTTGAAGCAGTGCCCCTGAGCACACTTTCCTCACCATATGAATTCTTGGGTTTTTTGGGGCTGTGTAACATTATCCTCACTTACTTAATAGTGACCTGATCGACCCTAAATGTAGTAGTGATAAGCCAATTTCTCATGGAAAGCATTGCTTCCTAGGGGTGGGGAAATTCAACCTGTGATCCCATTTGTCTTCAAGCCCAGAGACAGACTTCTTCTCATGGGAGGTCTGGAGGTTGAAAGACTCGATGTTCATGGCATTTGATGGGTCTTTTTTTGATGTCTCTCTTGTTCATTTGCACTTGAACCTTAAGGAGTGTTCTCCAGGAATATGGCTACTTGTATAACTCTTTAGTTTTCCCTATATCCCAGCAAGAGGTCACTTGTATATGCAGGATATTATGCACACGGACTCTTCGCTGCTCTACATTTTTTCCTGAAAAGCTTCCCCTGCTCTTTCTGAATTGAGTTACTAGAATAAACTAGCATGACTGAGTCAAAAATGCCCTATAGGGGAAAAAAACACTGCAGCTGCCCTACAAATTACAAGACAGAAAATAGCATAGATTTCACAGCTTTGTAGATACGTATTCAATTCTGCCTTGATAATCTTATTTTAATCTTAGGAGATGGGTAGCAGGAATGCTGCCTTTGGGTTTGACCCCAAATGGCAGAGAAGACATTCAAAGCTCTTTATGTGCTGCAGTGTTTTCACAGGCCACCTGGTCTAAGGGCAAGTGGATAAGCAAGGACATACTGAGTCGTTCAGATCCTGCAACAGTAAGACACACACCAGCTGCTGCTCTCCTCCCATCTGAGGCATGCTAACTGTGCAACTCAAACCTCTATGTAATGAAAAACTTTTAAGGATGCAATATGAAGGAAAGAAGCCACAGCAACTCATTTTTTGACCTCTCAGCTGGAGCAGACATGCTCCAGCTCCACACATGGCCCACTGTGAGGTTGCTCAGCATGTGCTGAGCACAGTGGAGGAAGTATTGCAGCGACAGATGGTGAGGGAATGCCCTGATCATGTAATTAGAGGTGTGCATCCAAATGCATAACTTGGGATAACGGAGCCTTTGTTTCCTCCCTGCTTGGTTATCAGAAAGTGGGAGTGTTTTTTCTGCATGGAGGGAAAATGACCTTGTTCCAGAACACTCTGTCACTTGTCACGTGTATGCAATATAATGGTGATGTTACGCATACGTGTATGGTTATCATCTAAATAAGACATCTAACCCTTGAAAGGAAGACTGTTCGGTAGATCTGAGCAGCCTCCAAAAACATAGTGGCAGAGATTTGGCTGCATTATTTAGGACAGCTTAATCTGTCCCCAGGCTGGGCCACTGTCAGTGGTTATGCTATGCATCACTGGAATGACAAGAAAAGCAGCTTTGAGGAAAGAAGCCACCATTCAGGGCTTTCTAAGAAACTGTTGTTGTTATTGTTGTTATTATCATTATTATTAATTCATCTTCTCAGCTGTAAATAATAATCATTACTTCATAATGAAATGAAATTAAAATTATAGCTTGATGAGTAGCATATTTAGATAAGTGTGATGAAACCTTTCTTCTGGACTTCCGGGAGAAAAATTATATGAAATGCTAGACTATCAAATGCTCAGGAGGACAAAAAGTTCACACTGATCTTCTGTCCAAGTTAACCAGAGTATTTTGCTGGGACTGGGTAGGCTTTGAGGTCCCTTCCAGTCCAAGCCATTCTGTGATTCAGTGATTCTTTCATTTGCCAAATTGTCCTTATATTGCATGCCATACATACTGAGACTTGCTTTCCAGGGCACCAAAGAGAGAATATTTGCAATTATTCCTTTTGGATAGGATAATTGGAAATACTACTGCTCTGTCATCTTGAGTTTCTTTGGAACTCTCAAAAACTGTCAAAATTGATGCAATGCCTTTCTATTGTTTACTGACTGTTATCTTGAAATCAGTATACGTGGAATTGTGCCTCACAGTGTCCAGTGCTTTAGTGCTCTGAAATCAAACTGAAGAGACAACAAAATGCCTCCCTCACTGGCACCTGCAGCCTCTCACACAGCTCCAGTTTGTCCCTCTCCTGGTGAAACTGACAGACAGGGCTGCTGATGTGGCCTGGGCTGATGCCAGAGGGGACTTCTCTTCACATCAGTGGTGTCTACATCCAAACCTGTCACTGCCTGGAGGGGCCTTCAAACTATGCAGCCTCCTGGGATGTCTTATGGGACACCAGCCGCAGCCTGTACATGTGAGCAGTTCATAGCACATCCCCTCCTTTAAATGGGCTGCTGTGTGCGAGCAAAGATGCTTAAGTACACCACAATTAATAAAATGGTGTTATAATTCAATACTTGAGTAACTCTAAAGTTAGTTTAAATACAAGCCTGCAGTTTCGCACTTTTCCCAGTGTAAATTCTTAAGCACTGAAAAGCACAGTGATTTGGGACTGTGCTGTGAGGAAGCTGATTCCAGCTGATACTTGAAATAAACATGTTGAGAGAGATCAACTTTTGTTTGTAGACCACAGTACTCTCAGATAAACGGCCACATTAAAAAACACAGCTATGTTTCCTGTATTACTTCATAGATCATTAATTTTGGCAAACAGAATGATATATTATGAAGTCTATGAGAAGTTAATCAAATCATTAAAGAGAATGTATGAGAGAGGAGAAAAATCAGTGCCTGGATTGAGAAGTTGTGCCATTTAGAAGTACTAAAACCAAAATTGTGATGTCATGTACAGCCTCATTTCAAATTATCAGCAAATAATACTCTAGGGAGCAGCGAAGAGTCTGTGTAGATTTTGTATACCTTGTTCACTACACCAATCATGATACTTCATCAATTGTCTGCCTTCCTTATTTGTTCATATCTTTCCCAATGTCCTGAATGAAAGGTACTGTGATGGTTTTACTGATTCAGATTTAAATGAGTAATTATTTTAAACTCGAAGTCATTACTTTTTTTATTTTGTTATATAGCACTTTGATATGTAATATACAAATACCTAAGATAAATTTAAATCCACATGAACTACATTACTAAATTGCTAAGCAAAGCTAGAAGTCAGTTTAACAAGTAAAACAGGCAGCAAATATACAATACGGAAGATGAAAACAAAAGTTAGAAATAATGAGCAAATTTAATTTTGATAAGCTATTTAGGATGCAGATGGTTGAACTTTTTATGGAAAAATCTTTTTGAGCTATAAAACTGGATGAGATTTTTGATGAGTTCAGAGCACTTAATGTCATTTTATGAACTTGCTTGCTTGCATACTTTTTGTTTCCTGTTGGCTAAATACCATGCTAATGTAGTGAAATAAGCCCACAGATTAAGACTTCTTAGCTTTTATTCTGGCTTTATGGCTGACATACACAATTTGGCCTTTGGCTAGCTTAACCTTTCTGTCTGTTTTGCTTCATAGATGAATGCAAGATAGGACTTGAGAAATGGCAATGAAGAGTAATTATCATATAGTATATATACTGTTTTTCTAACAGCATTCTGTATGATGTATAAACTGGAATCCAAGAATTCAGAAAAACAAACAAACAAACAAACAAACTAGACAAGAAGGTCAAATGAGGGAAATTTGGAAACAGCTTTTTAAAGTAGAGACACAGAGGCAACCTTTCGGGTAATACTTCTTTATTGCCTTGTTGAAGTTGAGGACAACCTAAGTGACCTCTAAAGGAGAAACCTCAGTGACTCCCACCTGGAAAGGTTTTCATATTTGATTTATTAAGTTTACTTTAAAAACTTATAGGTGTTGGTAAATGAATGCTAATCGCTTACACGCTTGCATTTGCAGTTTGCAAATGCACTTTATAAAATGCAGCAGTAATGGAAGAAAGTACAAATAATGTCAGTTAGACTTTGAGCTTAATTACCTTTTAGAGTAACGAGGTTTGGGAGCCAACAGTAATGCTAGGGCAGACCTGTAAGTCCATCTTTATTCTGCTGGACTATACATATTTTTTACATGATCAACTAGACAAAAGTTCATTAAATCATGCAAGTAGCAATATACATCCTTCTGTAACCCCCTAGGAAACTGCTTTATTTCAGAGTGCCCAGGCTGAGGGAGCTGGGTACAGGCTGAGGGAGCTGGGCTTGTTCAGCCTGGAGAAGGACGTGGGGTGACCCAATTGCAGCCTTTCAGTACGTAAAGGGAGCTGATAAACAGGAGGAGAATCAACTCTTTGAAAGGGCAAATAACAGCAGGACAAGGGGAAATGGTTTTAAGTTGACAGAGGGAAGATTTAGGTTAGATGTCAGGGGGAAGTTCTTATGAGAGTTGAGAAGTGCTGGAACAGGCTGTGAATGAGGTTGTGGATGCCCCATCCCTGGAGATGTTTAAGGCGAGGTTGGATTGGGGCCCTGGGCAGCCTAGTCTAGTATTAAATGGGGAAATGGAGAGGTTGGTGGCCCTGCCTGTGGCAGGGGGTTTGGAGATTCATGATCTTTGAGGTTCCTTCCAACCCGGGCCATTCTGTGATTCTGTGATTATTGTAGGCATAAATTATACTGGTGATTATATAGATGTGAACATTTTTATATTGATTTAACTACATCACAACAAGAGTTATACGTACCATTTCAGTATAAGCACCATACTGAAAGGTGCATAGATACATACAATCGCTACATTGTTAAGAGTTAGCCACTGTTGTCTCCATGGAAGAAAGCAAAGAAAGCACATCTGTCCCACCTCTTTTGCATTGCAAGAAATTAAGAAAGATTCCTCATGTTTTCTGTCTCCTTAAATACCTCTCTCTAAAAGCTATTTTCATCACATGTGAATAAACGCATAAGAAAGTGTAACAGAAGTGGAAATTATGACATATAGAAGAAAGAACTGCAATTAAACATAGACTCATCTAGAAATTCTCCATGTAAGTGGTTATCAGTCATATTGGCAATCACAGTACTCTTGTGCATTTTGATAAGTTTGTTCACTTGATGTCCACTGCAGGAATATTTTTGCTTTCATTTGACAAGAACATTTAATGATCTGTTATGTAATTAAATATCAGTTGTATTACCTTTATGAAATGTGGCCCAGTTAATTAAGTGGTAGTGTGTCAATTTTTCCACAGTTGCCTAAAGTGGGCTATAAAATTCCGTAATAACACATGTCAAAGAAAGAATTCTAATTGACTCTTAAGAGTAGTTCAATTCTTAGTTGGCAAAAGGCTTTCATGTTGGTAATAAATGTAATCTATTCTGTGACAATTATTTTACAGCAAGGATTAGTTGCTAATAATTCTTCTAGACGTAGTTTGCAGTGACATATTTCTGGGCAAGTTTTCTTTGAGTTGGTTAGTTGCTAATGTTTTCTTCTGTTCTTGTGTGAAAGAACAGCTGCAATTCAAATTCTAAAATGAATTTGCTATTGCAGCATTGACAAACATCTCAGAAAACATATTCTCTCTCATTTTTTGTTTCCTATTATATTCTGAGCAGGAGAGACTCAATATGGTCTCTTTATTTTGAGTATGGAAGAGAAACAAGTTTAAAATAATGTAAATACTAAAGAATAAGTACTCGTATTCTGGATATTGTGTAAAAGCACTTAGTTGGTGTATTTATTTGAAGGAGTTCCACTTCTCCCTGTCTTGTTGTTGAACACATAAATTTTGATACAGAAGAGCTTAAGCATAAGATCAGCATACTGACTTGAATCATTCAGAATTTCTAAAGGAAACCTGGTGGAATGGCATAGAGAGAAGTGGAGCCTGCAGTTCCATCCTTATCTGTATTGGCCTACACAAAAGAGCTGCAAGACATACTGCTGACTCTCTGCTTCCTTTAAGATTTGGAAGAGACTTTCTCACTGGACAGTTTTTGATGTTTGGGGACTGAAAACTCAGCAGCTGTAGATGTGTTTTCTACACCAGCACTCCTGTAAACATATCACAATATGACGACTTTATCTTTCCTGCCAATGAAAACAGGAGTTTATTTTCCTTATAGACTACCTTCCACTGAATGCAAATACTTAAGATATCAAGAATCTTCATGGCATCTCCTGACCTCAGTAAACCTCAGT
Source organism: Lagopus muta (assembly GCF_023343835.1). Classification (NCBI taxonomy): domain Eukaryota; kingdom Metazoa; phylum Chordata; class Aves; order Galliformes; family Phasianidae; genus Lagopus; species Lagopus muta. The sequence continues at coordinate 60,286,199 of NC_064435.1, read as the reverse complement.
GTACACTATATGAACGGTCCTTTTCCCTTATTCCATCACTGTTAATGTGTTTCCTCAGTACTAAGCACTCTGTATTTTTACATTCTTGGTTATATAAATCCCAAAGACTCTTCATCTCCAGCTTTATACACAATGGAAATTCACTTCTCCAGATATCTCTACTGATCTCCATTCTTATTAGGGCTAGCTCCTGCAAACTAGTCTAAAAAGTTTTGGCCTACTTTAAGTTGTTATACTAGATTACACTTACCATCATAGGCATATCCTCAGTGTTGTTTTCACTTGTGAAGGAAGCTGTGTAAGAATTTATAAACGTTGAAAAGCAGTGGCATTGTAGGTCATATCACAGAATATTCTCCCTTTCAGTACCTTCATCAGTGAGCATATGTTTAGGCTGTCATTCGTGTATTTTTCCCTACTTATTATGTGCATCCTTCATATAAACAAATCCCAGTAACTGCCTCATATAAAAATAGATGTGGAACAATTACTCTTTTCACTCTTCATTAGAACTTTCAGATTTTTAGTCTGTTGCTGTAAGGTTGTGGCTAGATTGGCACTAAGGTGCATGTCCTCTTCATCTGGTCTAAGTAGATGATGTGGACTGTCTGGCATCAAATGTGCAAATTGATATAGATACACAGTCTGAGGTTTGTCTTTCTAATTTCTAACTTTTGTTTGTTTGTTTGTTTTTGAAGTTTTAGACACATAGATTGTAACTTTAATAAAGACAAAAGGCTACTAATAAAGACAATAGTGAATTTGTTCAGGTTTTAGCTGTAACCATTTTTGTATTCAGATGACAGCTGTGCAGGTAACATTCTTTGAGACTACCAAAGATTTATATATGTGTGTCTCCCAAAGAATTTTCAGGCTGTGTCAGGAAGCACCAACTGTTCTTAACTGTCTACATAATTCTACATGCAAAATAAGTTGTTTTTATGGGCAGGCCTTTGGAAACTGCTGCTGAAAACCAGGAGATTGCACTTTTATGTCAAACTAGTCTTAGGACCTCTCTGAGAATGTCCAATGCTCATGTGAAAGGTGTATCAGTTTCCAGAACTGCAATCTCTAACTTATGGGAGCATAGCAAATGCCTGTGTTTCTCTGCTGAATTTGCAACCCAGTGTACAATTGTGCATAAACAATTTTAACAATAGGTAATGCAGTTTATATAAGGAAAACTTTTGCTTCCTGTGAGCTTTCAGACTAACATTAATCAGCCAACAGATTTTGCTGAAATGGAGCTAGCTGCTCCATTCAGCAGAGATGAAGAGTGCAGAATTGCTTTGAGTGAGAAAGGAGGAAAGGTTAACATGGAGCTGTTGGGTAAAATACAGTGTTTTCAAATTGGGCACCCAGTTCGTGATCATCAGCTCCCAAAATCAGTGTCACAAATAGGGTCATAGCTCAGAGTTTACATGCAAATAGGGTTGTGCATGCCCAGAGATAGAGGCCCAAAAGAAAATTTTTGGCTGCACTGAGCCAGCTCAAAGAACACTGTAACCAATGTGCCTGTTGTTTGCTTTTTTTTTTTTTTTTTTTTTTGTTTCACACCAAAATTTCAAAGTTTTTTGTGTAAAATTGACAATTTAGTAAGTTTCTGTCCTTCTCTATAGTACTAAAAAAACTGACAAAAATAGCAGAAATTAATTGGTGCCAGATGTCATCAAAAGGCTGGGACTAATGTTTACCTGCAACAGTAGCTAAGGCAGTATCTGAACATATTAAGTTGCTATATCTACATTAGGTACAAGAAAATCAAATATATGATAATTAATCATAAAATGCACATGAAAGTAACAGTAAATATTTTAGCTCAATTGCAATTTGAGTTTGATTAAATAATGCAGTATGTTTTTCAGTCATTGTACTAATGAGTTGCTAATTCCCAGTCAGAGTAAGAGATTAGATTCCCAGTTACCTATTAACTAGCCAGGCTACTCCATACAGGCTGGAGCCTGTAACTTCCCTGGGAAATGCCTCACTAAAGCAAGATAAGGTGGCTGTTAAAATGAGAGCAGAACATGTGATTTCGCTGTATCTGATCTCTCAACTAAGTGTCCCACTCAGTATGAGCCAGTAAGTAAGCATGTGATCTTATAGCTGAAGATGTCTGTGCCCAGTAACAACAATTTCCTGATTATGTAAATAAGTTCTTAAAAATCCGTTGCATTTCTTCAAAATGAATCAGAAATATTTCTTTTAATGATGGTAGCTGACTGGCATTCTGCTTTAATAATTCATGTACTTCAAGCATATTTCTCTTCATTTTGACACACTGTCAAAAAGAAGGCAAAATCAGTTAAATAATTGAGAACATGTGAGCTGCCATAAACAATCGCTCGTTTGTTTCTCTGCAGAAAGAAAGGAAGTGAAGGTGGGAGAGTACAATGCTGTAGCTGACACGCTGGAAATAATCAACAACAGCATCAGGTTCCAAGGTAAGATGGGAAACTCAGAAGAGGTACAAGAGTGACATGGACATAGCTTGCTGTCTAGAGATCTGTTGGAGCTGTTTGGTATTAAAAACCCTATGAAACTGTATACAGAGAAAAGGAAATAAGCTGTTCTTAAAAGCAGGAGAAATCTAACAAAAAAAAAAATGCTAGTTTTACTGTACTGATACTTTCCATTCAAATAATGGGAAACTGATATGTGTATATCTTTTATTATTTCAGTAAGCTACAGATACGTCATCCATTTCATCTCTACCAACCAATAATGTTTTAATTTCTTCCTCATCTCCCACTCTACCAGTTCCTCTCCCCTCAGAAGCTACTCATGTACTTTACTTGCAAATGAGAAGGAAGTCACTGGTTTTTTTTGGGAGGGGTCTGCTGACAGTTAGAAAGTATAGTTTCAAAATACTAATGCTAGCTTTATTTAAGTTGGCATTTAAGAAATAGGGCTAAAGACAGTGCTCAGCCCAGTATTACTCCCAAGGCCCTTAAAAAGGATGTGGCTTGTGTTGCCATATCTCCTAGTCATCTTTTTTCCAGTCCCCAGTCTGCTTCTATTAACATGTGGACTTCCTCTACACTCTCAGCAGAAGATGACTTTCATTAGCAGTAGCTGACTCTCAATCAGGCATATGGCTTGGAGTCACAAAATCGTAGAATATCCTGATTTGGATAGAACCCACAAGGATTCCTTAAACAGAATGGCTTGGGTTTGAAGGGACCTTAAATGTCACCTAATTCCAAAACCTTGCTGTGAGCAGAGCTGACACCCCACCAGATCAGGGTGTCCAGGGCCCCATTCAACCTGTCCTTCAGCGCTTCTAGGGATGGGGAACTCACAGCTTCTCTGAGCATCCTGTGCCAGAACCTCACTGCCCTTTGAGTGAAAAATTGTCTCTGAACTTCTAATCTAAATTTACCCTCTATTAGTTTAAAATCACTCCACTATGTCCTATCACTATTAGGCCTCCCTTCTGATTATAAGCTTCCTTTAAGTACTAGAAGGCCACAATGAGGTCTTCTCTTTAGACTGAAGAAGCCCAGCTTTCTCATCCTTTCTTTGTAAGAGAGGTGTGCCAGCCCTCTGATCATCTTCGTGACCCTCCACTGGACCCACTCCAAAGGCTCCACATATTTCTTGTGTTGACTCCAGGTGGAGATGCATGAAGGCAGAGAAGATGGCAATCACCTCCCTTGTCCTGCTGTTCACTACTCTTTTGAAGTGGTCCACAGTACTGTTGGCCTTACAGGCTGCAAGCCTTATACGGCTGGCTCACATCCAGCTTTTCATCCGCCTGAAGCTACAAGTCCTTCTTCAAAGGGCTGCTCTCAATGAGTTATTCCACATATCTGGAATTGCCCCAACCCAAGTGCAACACCTTCCTTGTACTTTGCATCATTGAACTTCATTAGGTTCACATGGACAAGCTTAAAAAGCAGGCCCAGGAGCACCAGTCCCGAGGCAGACTCCTGGGGAAGATCACTCCTTACCAGCCACCACATGTCAGTGCTGTCCCTCTGCTCCCTGTGAGGAGCTGCAGCCGCCATGAGTCCTCCTCTCAGCTTCCTCTGCTCTGGGCCGAACCAACCCAGGGATGTCAGCTGCTTTTCATATGTTTTCCCCTCCAAACCCATCATCATCTTTGTTGCCCTCCTTTTGACATTCTCTAATAGTTTTATGTTCTTCTTGTATTGTGGTACTCAAATCTGCACCTGGTGCTCAAGGTGAGGCTGCACAGCGCAAAGCAAAGTTGGAATCCTTTCTTTCACAGAGCTGGCAGTGCTGGCACTTCAGAGTATGGTTGACTCTTGGCTACCAGAGCACACTATTGACTCAGGATCAACTTGCCATCAACCAGAAGCTCCCTTTCCATGGGGCTGCTCTCCAGCCTCTTGTCACCCATTCCATATACATATCTAGGACCATCCCTATTTTGGAGGTGACCATTCTCATCAAGTAATGGACCAATATTGTCTCTGGTCCTCCTTTTACTGTTAACATATGTAAAAATGCCCTTATTGTTGTCTCGCAAAGTACTGGCCACATGAATGTTCTCCCTGAAGTGGCAAAGAGCATCTGTGTAGTCTTCCCATGTCACCCAACCTCACTTCCAGTAGCCATACACTTTCTTTTTTCACATAGTTCTAGAAGATCCCTGCTCAACCAAGTTGAACTTCTCACCCTGCCTGCTTGACTTCTGACATTTAGGAATTGCCTGCTCCTGTGCTTCAGCTTCCCACAGTCCTATGTCTGTTTTAGCTTTCTCTGCACTGGTTGCAGGTATGGTGGGTTTCTGGAAAGGCCATTCGAATTTGCCCCGTTTGCAATGAAAGTATGCTGAGAAAAAATGTACTTTGTTTTCCACTCACATTTCTGTCACTTACTTCAGAAAAGCATAACCTCCTAGCAATCTTTACAGTTAGTTCAGTGTTATTTACATTTTAAAATGAAAATAGGCATATATTTTACAAGGTTCCGCATTTGGGTTTTGTTGTTTGTTTGGCTTTTTTTTTTTTTTCCCAAAGATCATGTTAATCTGCTCCAGAAATACCAACCTTCTTGTCAATCAACCTGACTAACATGTCTATCAAAGTCAGTATTTTCATCAGTTAGGAATGTGGTTTACATTTGCTAAATATGCTATATCTAGATAGCGTATTGAGGAGAGGCATATTTTCTAACAGAAATTCTATGATTGAACTCTAGCCTTTTTTTCCTTCTTGTAATTCTAGGACTTGAACCTCCAAAGGACAAAACAATTATACAAGAGGAGCTACGGAAGATCTCTCTACCACTCTACAGCATCCTTTCAGCCCTCACAATCCTAGGAATGATAATGGCCAGTGCTTTCCTGTTCTTTAACATCAAAAACAGAAATCAGAAGTAAGGCATTCATGTTACTTCAGTCTCAACTTATTCTGTATTTAAACGCCAAGTTTGTGGAGTTTGCCATTAATATTTGTTAAGGAAAATATCTAAACTGCAGAAGAGTTATAATTTAGAATTATTTAATTAGAATTACTGTTATATACACACATACTGAAACAAATGCCCGCTAGAACAACTTTTTTATAGGTTCATAAAGTGTGATTTTTTAAAAGTTATGTTTGACTGTGAGCTATTAACATTACTCTATCTAATTAACCCATTGGTAAAAAAGGATACACTTTTCACTAAATATTCAAAAACCTGAAACAGTGGTAGAGTTTATAAAAAAGCAAATGTGCATGCTTATAGTTCTACAGGAAGGTTTATAAGAAGGTTACAAAGAGTTCTTCTTTATTGCTCTAAAAGAATCATCTCTTTAATGCACTATCATCTTTTGTCCATAGATTAATAAAGATGTCCAGTCCCTACATGAACAACCTTATTATCCTTGGAGGAATGCTTTCTTATGCATCTATTTTTCTTTTTGGTCTTGATGGATCCTTTGTCTCTGAAAAGACATTTGAAACACTCTGCACAGTAAGTAATTCCATGTATTTGAATTTAAGATTGTCTGGCAGAAAGCTTTACTAAATTTGTAAGTGGAAGAGGTCAGTATTTGGATGCTTTATTCCTTTTAATAACTGATTCTCTTAGTTCTTTCCAGGAATATTTTCTGGGGCCAAATTATGACACATTCATAAAGCTGTATTATTATTTGTGAGAGTTTCATATGCATTAGGAACTTACCTCAGACTGAAAATGTCAATGTATCTTCTTGTTTTGAAATTACATGCGTAGTTTTTGCATTAAATGCTGTGCCTATGAAATGAGAATAAAAATCTTCAAAGCTACTATGTTTTCCTTATAGATTCCATATTATTTCATACTTCATGACAGCTGCTTGAAACATTTCTACTCAGTCTTTTCTCTGAATTTTCAAAGGCTTCTACTGCTATTTCCAAGCTAGACTTGAAATTCACACAAGCCTAACAGTCCTGCAACTAGAGCACAAATTCTCTGTATACAGAACAGAAAAAGGTTCCTCAAAGTCTTTGAAAGGAAAATCTGTTAATCTCTCCCAAGCTCAGTATCTATAGGGACCAATAGAAAGTGGAAGGTATCAGCACTCATTTGTTATCCAGTGATGATCTTTGTAACGCTGTAATGTGATGGGAAGTACAGCAGTAATAGCAGGTAACAAAGTCTTTGGCTGCAGCTAATGGAGACAAACCCAAATGCAGCAGCTATGGATACAAAAATAAAGGAAAAAAAGCTGCTTACCTTTGGATGGCCTTACGTAGGCAGGGATCTCCAAAAGGATCCCACACCTTCACTGCAAACCTTTAAATGAGGTCTGGGAAAGGGTGGATCCTGCCTGCACCCCCTTCCAGTCATTCAGGTGCATTGCATGCAGATAAGCTCCCCTGGGTTGGTCCTGCCTTCACACTAGGTGCTCACTCACTGTTTTACACTGTGACTCAGCATTTCCACTAAAATCTTTTTTTGTGTTTGTGTGTGTGAACCATCTTCCAAAGGATCAGAAGTGTTCATTTAGAAGCCAGTTATTGATATCAATTCCCATTCTTTTTTCATCTTCCTTTGCAGAAAAATCTAGTATCAAGGAGTTCAGGTTGTAGGTGTCTATTTAGCTGTGTAGCGCTTACATTCAGACTTTAAGGCCTCATTGCTAGGCTGTAGACCATTGCATGAGTAGGCTGTTCACCGTCCTCCTCTTGAAGAAGCCAAGCTTTACAGAGCAGAAGGAAGGAAAGTAGGAATCAGAGGTACCGATCGGAACAGAGCTGTTCCAGGGAACAGGTTTCCATCCAGAATTAGCTATGTAAAACTAAATTTAAATCCCTACTTTAAATGTGAAACAGCTTAGTCTAATCACAGAAAAATGAGCAAACATTTCCAAAATCCTATGAACCAGAATGTTTCAGCTAGCTGATTTTATCTCTGATTTTCTTCTCAAAGTGTAACCAGTACTCTCATACTCTAAAAGCAATAAAATTTAAATGGGGGTTGCTTTGTTCTGTCTCACTTATCTTTCTTTTAAAAATAATGAATGTAAATTTGAATATGTCACCTTATCTTAATTAAAGACATTTTTATTTATCATAGAAGATGATTAACAGAACCAAAGTCTCTACTAGAGGAGATCTGTATAGACTCTTAAATAACTTTGGATCAGCTTTACCTAATGGATCCACAAGAAAGGAGATAGAGCAGAATACTGCATTCTCAAAGCCAAATTTTGATTAGGAAATATTATCGTATACCTTAAATGGATATCTTATGTAAACAGAGCTGAAAATTTGGGATTTCACCTCAGTCTTGGCTTTCCTGTTTTTCAGTTCATTATGGAATCATTCCTGATTGTGCTTTTGTGTACGTGGATGTTGATTTATCTTATGAATCCCAGCTCTGTCAGTGATTAGTATAAGAATCACAGATGCAAAAAAACCTCCGGAATCAAGTTATCAGGATACTTTTCCAACCTCCTGCTCATTAAAACAATTATTTCAAAATTTTTCTCCTCCTGTTATAATCTTTTTTTCAGTGGAATAGCTGGTAACTGATAGCTTTCAATGAACAATTTTCTTTCTACAAGCAATCTTTCCATGGCCTCCATTCAACATGGCAAAATGCTTTCCCAGTATCTAGGAAACACTGAATTAATGCTGGTGAATTCATAAATATGGTAGACAAACTCACTTTTCTGTTCTGTAACTCTTCTGTCTCTCCTTTCTCCCAAAAAACTCCCACTGAGTACTGAGTACAGAGTGTTCACTTGGCAACATGTAATGAACAACCATCTCTCCATATGGGCAGCAAGCTCACTGGTTTCATAAAGAGTACTTTGAGGTACTTTTATAGGATTAGACCAGTACAAATATCTCTTGATCATTCATTTCCCTGGCAAGGCATGATTTTTAATACACATTCTAACCATATTAGAGATCGATATAAAATTCACATTTTATGAAAAACTGTTATTTAGTCTTTAAAAGAACCAACTAGAACGGAAAATGATCATAAAAAGCTGTTGAGCCAAAAATATGTGGGTACAAATGGAACAACTTAGGCGCAAAGAAGAACCACATTGAAAGAGGCAGATTTTTGTTTCTTCTGTAGGGAAATCAAAATTTTGATTCAGCCATTGTAAGTACATGCAAATCTAAAACACTATCATTAACGCTATTCTCTCTAAGCTAAGTAATCACCTTATTTTTCCTCCGTATTTCAAAAATCATAAAATTATTAGGTCTCTGCAGAGTAGCTGTACATATATGATAAATGTTTTCTTAGATATAGTATATAGATATAGTAAACATAGAGATCATTCTATATTAGTGTCATTTTTGATAACTTTCTGATAACTCTAATAGAAGCACCTTAAATATAACTGAATCTATTTTTTATTCTATAATATTCCAAGGACACTGAAGCACAATATAAAATTATACCAGTAACACTTGAAAATTTGAAAGGATTTCTTTAGTAAATTGTACCACTTTTGAAGGAGGAGTTCTATAAACCAGAACCAAGTATTAAATGTTTTGAGAGTCAGCAAAACACTTTAATCATGTGGTCAAATAATTTGATGAATAGGGCTGTTATATGTCTTTTAATTCTGTATTGTTGACTATGTACTTGTGTGGGTAATTCCTTTCAAAATAACACATTTTTATATTGATACTATGTTCCATTTTCTATGGAAAAGTAATCGGGTATATCAAAATACATAGTAATTTGTGTACTTATAATAGGAGTTTATAATACCAAACATAGTATTATTTAGTTCCATGTCTGAATTGCAGATCAGATGTCAAATTTAAGATTTCAATTGCATGGAATTAAAACTATTTAAAATAAAATATTTCAAGAAAGTGGTCAGTGCAGTATGTGACAGTTACATCATGTATTACTTAATAGAAATATAATTGGTTGTACAGACAAGAAGAAAAGCAATACATTATTTAAATTTGTATGTATCTGAACTATAAATTGCTTTAGACATGAGGTAGGGAGAGAGAAGGAGGATGATCTGTCTTTGTTTTAATCTCAGAATTACCATGGTGTCATAGAAAAAGAGAAGCTTGAAGTAAGGGTGGGAAACAAGAGTGATGCCAACTGGAAAAATGCAAGCAAGTGGAAAATAATTTAAAGCATTCATTATATGGAAGAGAGAGACTCAAAATTAGCAATGCCAGTGGCATATCCTATGAATAGAGTTGAAGCAGATGTATGAAATAGAGCTACTTAAAATAGAATATTAAACATGATAATAATGTTTAGACTTCTGTAATACATTCTACTGAGGATTTCGTGCTTACTTTTAAGACTACTAATGTCTTTGCAAGTTCAACCTAATGTGGGCTGAAAGACTACTACACTGAAAGGCAGTGGGCAAAATTTGAACATGAGGGTTTCTCTCTGAACATCAAGAAGTATTTCTGTACTTTGCAAGTGACAGAGCACTGGCACAGATTGCCCAGGGAAGTGGTGGAGTCTCTTCCTTGGAGATCTTCAAAAGATGATGGAAGCTCTGTTCTAGATGACCATGTCTGAGCAGGGGATTGGACCAGTTAGAACCAGAGGTCCCTCCTAACCCCATCATTCTGTGATCCTGTGACCCATGGGAGAAGCATAGTCACCTCTTCTTTGTTATAGATCTCCTTCAAGTAGATGCATGAAGTAGTTGTTAATACATATTATTTTTTATAAAACTGATTAAAATGGGTCTGAAAAGAAGTTTTTTTGAGTACTTCAGGTTGCTGTAAAATGCCCGTAGTCACTATGCACAAAGGTTTTGTGTACTAAATAGCAGTAGAAGGAATATCTCTGCTTCTTCTCAGTCCTGATGCTCCCAATGTATGGCACCACTTTGTCCTAGAGAGTATGCTGAATGAGTGACTGGAACAAGTCAGTATAGGATTCATACCATTCCAGGAGATATCTGTTCTGGAGACACTGGCTGTCTTTCAGTCTCCTGAGCACTCCAGAGATCTGCAGACGTGTTCAATGAGGGTAAAAGGATCTAAATCTTGCAGACTATACTGTTACTAAATTAAGCATGTGTTCTCATTTAGACATCTTGAGAATGAGCATATTCATAAAGACAGTAAAAGTTACAGACCTTCACTTCTCAGAGGTGTACTTTACATTTTGATTATTCACCTTCAAATGTTTCCATATCTTCAGAAGCACTTAGGGTTTGTCTGCTAATATAGTTCTTAAATGTGGGCAACAGACATTTAAAATCTGACTATTGTGTTGCAGTGTGAAAGGCAAATTTTTGTCCTTTTCCACTAATTTTTCATAGTCACATCAGCATTCCACGGGATCAGAGGCAGATATTGTTGCAACTCCTACGTACTGAAAGAACATCTATCCAAGATGGAATTCCATGATCCACACTGCACCTTTTCTTGGGAAATCCTGAACATTTGCAAGGTCAGGGTTGCAGGGTGGCATGAGATGGGTAAAACATCTTGAAAACCTGAAGATCAAGCGGAGATTCAGGAATTGCAGTGAGGCGCAGAGAGAAAAATTGGGGTGCGAGAGGTTGTAGAATGAGCTCCTAAGGAGGAGAGGAAACTGCAGTGTGAGGGAGATGCTGGACTATTTGCTAACAATCTGAAAGTCATGCATTTGGCTGAGAGAAGCTCTGGAAGCAGGAACTATACAATAAACAGATAGAGGGAGAGAACATATCAACTTTTATTTCTCTTTATTTCTTCTTTATCAACCCATGTCACCTTGAGGTTCTTTGCTTACCATTTTTGTGGGAACTGACTAGAAGGAAAATATTTTGACAGAAGCATTTCAAAATTGGGCTGCCTTGGTATAGTATGGGCAAGATCTACTTGGACTTGACCCTGGGCAACCAACTAACATGAAGCCCTGTATTCAGTTAGCAAGCGATAATAGAATCATAGAATTATATAACGGTTTGGGTTATACTCTTTATTCCTACCCTTCATACTCTTCAGACATTGCTATAAGTTCTTGGGTTCTCCCATCCCTTCTTTTGGACTTAATACATGCCTAATTATTTTCCTCAAATTGTTTAAGGTTGGTTAGAAAAAAAATACAATAGACATTCAATTCATGTTGTACTGCAAAACGGATTTGGACACCTAATCCATTTCTTTGTCTTTGGAAATCATAGCCTTTTTTTGTACTTTAGACTGGCCTTTCTTCATTTTGCATGTATTCTTTAGTTTATTTCCTTCTTAATTGTCTAGCTGTTAATTTTAATCTCCCTTTTCTGTATAATCGATTCTATAATTGTCCTAACTGTGGTTCAATCTGCAACTGATCTCACTCCTATTAAATTCAAAGGCAGTTCTGTTACTGAATTTAACACGAGCCTGATCAGCTTCTATTTTAGTAAAAGACATTTTCTTGGGGAAAAAAACGTAGAGGGAAAAGTTACAAAGCTGAATAAATCCTTGAAAGAAAATTATTTCGTATGTTGAAGCAAATACACAACAACCTTGCAAGCAATTTATTAAGGTAATATTTTTAGAACATTTTACCTCTCTTTCAGTGGGACAATAACGGATTTTAAAGACCTGTCATAGAATCATGGGCAATTATAATATCTTTTACACTACCCTTGGATAATTCTCAAAAATAGTATGAAATATATTAAGAAATCACTACAGGAGATCTCACAGCATGTGAACAGCCACTACACTTAATTTATGTGGAAACAGCAGGATTCAGTTCTCTAATGTTATTGTCACTTACTTGTAAAATTGTGCTGGTGCCACACAAATTCTAAAGAATGAGTTAAAAGACCAAACATGTCATAAAATGTTTGAGATAAAAGAGAGAAGTATAAAAATCAACTCAATGAACCCATTTGCTGGGGCCTGCCTTCACTCATACTGTGAATTTTGCCTTTGCTAATAGAAGCAGGATCAAGCCCCAGGGAAAACTTGTTGAGATGTCACACTTTTGTTCATCATTATTATCCCTCATGTCTCCAGTCTGCCAGCAATAGAAGGTGCTTAATATTAAGCCTATGAGTAGTCCACAGAAATCAACAGAATTGCCTACTTAAAGATAATTGTGCTCTCTGAAACTAAACCCACAGTGTGACTTATTCTCATGTTTGTCACTTTAAAGTGCCTAAATCTAATACCAAAATGCTACCAGTCTGCTCAGCACCACTACTCAGCTGCAGCAGGACCTGTTGTTATTGCGGTTTCCAGTGGGATGCATGTGCAAAACTGGCTAATTATTGCCAAAATCAATCAGATTGAAACTGGAGGGCATTGGGAATGTCAAGTCTTATGAAAAAAAAAAAAAAAAAAAAAAAAAAAAGAAAAGTATAAGGCTTTTATTTGAAAGAAATTAAAATTATGATCTTGAGATAATAAGAACAATGCATTCAAAAATCTGAATGATTCCTCTGCAGGAATACAAGCTAAAATTTTGCAAACTGAAGAAGTTGTTAAAGAACTAAATTGTTTCACTGTCCCATATTCAAATAATGTATTAAAAAATATATGAAGCATCTGGAGTGGTGATGTTTGTAATTGTTTATGCAAAAAGTTTTGAAATTATTGCTGATATTTATAAAAATTATTATTAATAATTTTGATTCTTTACTCTTCTTATTTGCTTAGTACTGGCAAGTAGATTGGTATAGTAAATATGAAGCTGCAACACAAAAAGAAAGATATAGCATGTTCAGATATTTTATTTTAGTTTTCCTTCAGCTTAACAGAGGATCTTCTTGATCAAATGCATTTGAAATTCTTGCTGCTTTCATGAGCTCAGCAACTTCACTGTCATTCTTCTTCATTTCATGACTGTATGTTGTTCTGAATTTATGTATACTGGTTGTCCAGTATGGAAAAAAAGTGATACTTCTTTAATTATGAAACTTCTACATTTCATCAATTCAGTCAATTTTCCAAGGTGTCCTTATTTTATAAATTCAATAGAAATTGTAATTATATTTAAACAATTTAATCTAAATTCGAACATCACTCTTTACCCAGATTTTTGCCGTTACCTAAAATAGTATTTTTGCTTCTGTGCTTTGCTCTTAGAGTGTATAAAGAAAGAGATACTTTTATTTCTTTTTAACAATATTTGCAAAGCACGTAGCATTATTTTTTGTTCAGGATGTTTCAGAAGCTTTCACTACTACCCAACTGCCCTTTACTGATTCATTGTTCACAACTGTATGGGTTATTTTTTTGGTAATAAATGGTAAAAACATAAATAAATTTTTTACTTAGATATATAAACAATAACCACTTCACCATTCACACAGCAAGACGGTGGGAAAGGTGCAAATTGATTTCTGTGAAGATATCAAATAGTTGCACTCAGAACATAGGCTATTCAGCGACAGCTCAAGGTTGAGAGGAAACACAATTCAAAGGGAAGCAACTTAAATCAGGATGTTAAGCTATCGGTGCTTATGGAATAATACTTAAAATCAAAAGTATTTAACATCTTAAGAGTAAACTTAGAATGAAGGTTTTTAGTTGCAAAGGGAAATTGAAATAAGTTGCTGTAGTTTACAATCTTCCAAGATATAAACCACTGCTCATAAATGCAATGATTCTTTAATTAAACCTATAAAAGTAGTTTAAACAGTAGTGTTTGACAAAGGCAGATTTTTTGTTGTTTTAGATAAACATCATATTTATCCCAAGCCACAGACTGGAAAACTAACCAGAACTGTTTGTTTCCTTGGTGAGATGGTGTCAGTGGTGGTCAAATATGTTGTCCACTAAGGAAATGATTTCTAGCTTCTTTAGCTACCACTGGAAATGTGCCTTAAGAGTTTCTATCAAGTAATTTATAAAAAGCACAAGTTCTAATTGTGAGTGTATGTGTAGTGTTTTCAAAAATAGATCATTAATGAATTATAGCAGACAAATTCAAGATCACTTTCTTCGGACTTAAAAATGTATTTTATTCTGAAATTAACCACCTCATTCTTAGCAACAGTGATCTCATTTTAGTAAATTTCCTGATACCTTTAAGTCAGAATGCTTCCAGTATAGCCATTAGTTGTATTATTCTAATTTGCATAATTCGGATCAGGAAAACAAGAAACTTTTTTGAAATGAACATGATATAAATATCATTTTTTTTCTGAGTACCCACTTGGAAACATATTATGAGCATAACTGAATTTATTGCTATTCCCAAGAGGAATTCTTTTAGCAAGAACAAATCAGAATCACCTTAGAAACATGAAAATACCATGTATCTGATTTCCAAATATATCACTAAACTGCACACAAAAGAAACAAATACTTATTAATAGCGGCAAAAACACTGAATGCTGAGTATGATTGTCACAGCTCAGTACACGTGAAGTTAAAAAAAGATGTAACTGGCTAATATGAATATGTTGGTATGAAATGTGTTTTTGAAATCTGTTGACGCTGATCTGATTGTGGCTTCAGTGAAGTTATTAGCATAATGTATGATGATGGATAATGAGCAAAGAGTTGAAAAAATATTTAAGTAAATTAAAATAATAATAATAATAATAATAATAATGTGTTGCCAGCCTAAATATCTGTTCCTTTTTTTTTTTCTTTTTTTTTTTTTTTTTGTTTTTTATTTTTTGTTTTAGATTTCTATTTTACTGCTGTATTTAAGAATGTCAATGGATGGCAAAACTCATATGGCTTGGATCTAACTGGGGTTGGTTTACTGATTTTGGTAATGCCATGATTAACCAGTAATCAGTGAGCTGTATGTTCAGGATCAATAGCAGCTATGCAACTGAAAAACTGCAACGATCACACATACATAAACAAATATCTAAACGGTCCTCTACAAGTAAACCTAAAGTTTTCTAATAAGCACAGTACTGTAACAGCTACTCTGGTGTGGTGCATGCCCTCTTCAGACAATAGTTTTGAGTGTCCTTTCACATATATTCCTCTTTGCCAAGACTCAAGGTACCTCTTCTGTCTACACTTTCACTAATTCACAAATATTGACCCTATGCATTTACTTATTTACTTATTTGTTTTAAGGAACTGTAGTCATCTTATGATTCTCCCATTTATTTTTTTAATGAGTCCCTACCTTTTCTGTCTTGTTCACCCTGATATCCAATCACCACTGTTTACTAAAAAAACGGAATTTTTATACTACAGAAAATTTGAGGGGAGAAAAACAAACAGCTTTTGAATACAAAAATGAAAGTACTGAACATCTCTGGAAAGGCAAACACTCGATGGCATGTACTTAGCAGTGAAACAATTACATTCTTTCTAATATTTATCTTAGACACCAAGATCTGCATCTTGCTTCAATCCCTACTTTGTCATCTATATGCATGTCCTAACAATCTCAAACTCTTCAGGAGTCAGATTTGAAATTTTTCAAAGGCAAATATGCTTCTAATTCATCCAAGCATATAAAGATATATATATCCTTTTTTCACATGTCCTGGTTTCAACAAATCAGATTTTTTAAATCAAAAGACATTTCTAGTGGCCTGAGATGCATGATTAACATGGCCAAAACACAGCTTTTGTTTTCCCATTTTCTAGGTTTGCCTTCCTATAGCCATCACTTCTCCCTCAGTTTTTCCATCTGCAGTGTACAGTACATTTTATTTTTACTTCTTTGTTCCCATTTGTGCAGTGCTCTGCTGTGATAGCCAGCCCAGGTCCAATCTCCAGAGGAAGAAGGAAATGATTCCCTCCTCTGATGGTATTTCAGGTGCCCAGGTTCAGTTGTAGGCTTTCAGCTCACTGTTGTGACTCTTGCGTGATCTTCCACCTGCTATACTCTGGTCTCTGGTCCCTCTTTGGGAAAGAAAAGTCTGATCAGGGCAGAAAAGTTTTCAGCCACATCTCCAGGGTAATGAAAAGATAATATTTCAGGGGATTAGAGGGGACTGTGCAGATCTGGCTGCAACTCTGAAAGTCCCTGGCTTAACTGAAGCCAAGTCAGAAAACAAGGACACACAGATGCTAGAGGTGGGAGAGGCATTGCATTAAAACTGTGATCTGTCCTCCCTGACCAATCTGACTTTATTTAGAAATCAAGTCATTTTAATCTTTAAAAAAACTAATCTTGTCTTTTTCTAGTTAAAACCTTTCAGTTTACCTTAGGAAACAAGACATAAGGAAAATGTCTAGATAGGTATATCTTACATGTGTAGGTAGTTTAGGGTTAGAATCTGTTATTCTCTGTGAGCTAAACTGACAAGTTTTTCTTAGAGCCATATTACAGATAATATCCTTTATTCAGATCTTGGCCCTGAGGTCTGCCAACCCGTCTTTCCATTTTTACCTATGTAATAATTTTAAGGTCATCTTTTCATATCTTTCCAGTATGCCCAGGGTCTGCATTAAGTGTTGTGTGCCTCACATATTACAGCTTCCTCTTCTTTAGTCTGAATGATATCTCTATTTCTCTGTTCCCTTCTGTTTAAAATGTTGCTGTTAATATTAGCTCCCTAGGTGGTTTTTATGGTCTCAGTCTCCTTTTTTTCCTCTACTAGTTCCTTCCAGCATAGAATACAATAAAGGTGGGGAGGAAAAAAAGACAATTTTGTTACTCATAAATTTGAAAAGGAGATGGAGGGAGGAAAATAAAATTGAGATGACAATAAATGATACAATTTTGAAATGTCAACATTTTTCTGAAGTTCTTTGAGTATTTCTTAATTGTTAAGGGGAAAAAAAAAGTGGCTGAAATGGTGATATCCACATTATTATTAAATTAAATGGCTTTGTCTTTTTTTATATATGTATTTTTTAGGTCCGAACATGGATTCTTACAGTGGGATATACAACTGCATTTGGTGCAATGTTTGCAAAAACATGGAGAGTTCATGCCATTTTCAAAAATGTAAAAATGAAGAAAAAGGTGAGGGGAAGTTCTCATTACTCTGTTAATACCATTATCTAACTGTTTTGTTGCATGTTCTGGTTTGCTAGGTTTGCTGACTCTGTTCACCTGTCACATCTAAGTATCCTTAACAGTTTGATACTTGGGCTTTCTTGATCTCCTTTAATAGCGTGAGAGTGGGAACCAAGCAGCAGCTGCGACCTAAGTGCATTCTGTCCTCACTCTTGTTTGGTATGCAGTGTAAGCACTCAGAAGACTTACAGATTCAGAACTGTTAGGAAATGCTTCCTGTATATCTTTTTGGGATGTAGGTATTACACACAAGTTTCTCATGGGTTGGTAGGAAAAGGCAAACAACAGTGCTACTTATGTAGATTTCTATTTCTAATTTTGTTTTGAAATTGCACAAGCTTTGTTTTTGACTGATCAAAAAGAAACCACAGCAGTTATCTCATGTATTTCTAATGTAGAATATTAGAATGAGAATATAGATTCATATAGAGTATGAATGATTAGGTCTAGGCCTAGCTATAATGCAACTCTTCATGTTTTTACTGTTCATTTTACTTTTCCCATGGAGCTTCTTTTTACACATAAAGTGCTTTTGGTAACATGGTTTCATTTAAAAGTGAGGAAACGGAAGAATAGAAAACATGTTGATGTAAAGAGAAACATTAAGAGAACTGTGAATGAAACAGAAAAATAAAATTACTATAATGTAAAAGTACCAAATACAGTTCCTCTATACAGCTAAATATATTTACTCTAGTAAGTGATAAAGAGGCATTTACACCCAAAATAAGGAAAACAATATCCAAAACCTCTCCAAAACTTAGTGGGGATTTGGTTGGTTGATTGGTTGGTTGGTCTTCTGTGTTGTTGTGGTAGGGTTTTCTTACTTTAGTTTGGATTGTGATTTATTTGTTTGTTCTCCCATGTTTGTGTGGTCATTGAAGAGCTGTAATTTGTTGCTATTGTTGCTGTTAGTACCTGTCTTATTGTTTACACAGCTGGAATGTATAGGGAGTTACTGTCTCTGGGAGACACACCATTCTTTAGAATGAATAGAGGGAGAATTAGCTCAGTTTCTTAGAGGACTTTTGTTAGTAGATCGAGTCTTTCTCTCTACTGTTCTAGAGTATAGAACCTGATCAGGTCAGGTCTATTTAAATATTTGCTAATGAAATCCTAAATATTAATCAGTGTATAAAATAAAGAAGAGTAAATAACTAGTATCTCAAAAATTAATTACAATTCTAAGTAGAGACTGTACCCAAAACAGAATGCCCTGGGTGGATGAAATTGGAGACCACCCTTTGTGAACATCTGCAGATGTATCTGCTTATGCTCCCAGAGTCTAACATGTATTTTTCAACAGTCTTAGACTTTTCACCCAAGCCTGAGCCGATAATTCACTCTCTTGAAAAACAAAATTTTGTATAGCAAATATGCTTTTAGCTATATTGATACAAATCATTGTAAATTCATGGTTACACAAAATACTGCCAGTGCAACACATAAAATCACTTAATAAATTTGATTATATTGAAAATTTTATCATTTTTACAGTATATGCTATTCCAGATAGGAATGAACAGTACTTCAATAGACTGTTATAAAGTGTTTACTTTATGTTGTTGTTGTTGTTGTTGTTAAGAAAACATTTAATTTTAGAGCTACAAGTTGCAACTTCACAATAATACTCAATGTCTGTTAATTAAACATCATCTTCAAGTTCTGCATAGTGCCTGTTCCTTGACAAGCCCATCAACAATGGCAGATTGCAGTTGCTTATTTGCAACTGAAGGGTGAAAACGTTTTAAGGTCAGTAGCAGTGTAAGGAGGATAAACATTTAGATGCTGACCAATAAGTTCTTTTCTTTGAGTGATTCTGGAAGCATCAAGGGTATCAGGATTATTAAATGTATTGAGATTAAGATAAGAATACATTTGGTTCTGTGAACTGTAAAGAATGAAATACATTTGGTTCTGTGAACTGTAAAGAATGACTGTTCCACAGAATAATCTTGGTTTGCATTGTTGGATATCTTGTCCAGAGCACAGGCATGCATCTTCAAAAATAGCCTTCTTGAAAGAAAATGTAAAACAAACTAGCTATCTGCAGTAAATACATGCATTTTCTATCTTTGATTTCCCAAGACAGATGAAACTGTATTTAAGAGCTGATTCAAAACCATGGCATTCTTTACTTATGTATTGTAAGACATTTCCATTTTCAGTAGATGTAGTTTACAGACAAAGCATTTTGTGTCTATTAAAGCACAGACAATACAAATTTTCACAAACAATCTCTAAGCTGACAAAACATCATAGCTTTTGCAAGAAAAAGGAAAAAAAAACACATTAGTGCTTTTGGAATTAGCTTTGCCATGTCAGAGCAGACTGCCATTTCAGTACAAAGTGTGCAAAGTTCCAAAATTGTTTAAATACTTTAACTCCTGTTCATCTGTGGTCAGTTCAGTTTCCACTTCCAAATAAATATGTTAGTATAATCTTACATTATATATATATATACACCATTTTTGCTTTTAATCCTGGATATTGTCATCAGGAAACTTTCCAAACTGAGATTTTTTTTTTCACAGAAGGAAAATATTTCTCCATTGCTTTTGACAATTTTTACTTATTCATTTAATGGGAGTGAGTACTAAGGGAGGGAAAGAAGAATAGTGAAGCTATTAATCTTCATCACATAGGGCAAGATTGCTTCTAAATTTTTGCTGAGCACCTATTTTAATGTTCAACATAACTTTATGAAGAGTGAAGAAATGAGTGGATTTTTCTCTTGTTGTGAGCAAATGTATATAATTTTAAATAATAGTACACTGTAGCATCATTCAAGTGTAGTGGAGAGTAGAAGTAATTGATTTACGATGTCTTGAATTAGGTTAAGTTTTTTATTAACTTCTCTCAGAATTCTCTTTTGTTTTCAACCTTTATGAACCCACTTGCTTATCGGAAAAATCAGAATGCCCTCCTTCAGCTTTCAGGCTGCTAACTGACACATTTTGCAAGACTCCCAAAGTTCTGTTTACCATCTTTGATCTCACCAGGACTCAGTGGAAGCAAATTAAAAATGTTTTAATTTTATCTGGATCTGAAACAGAGAGGTGCAACAGAATCAATTTTTGTTAAATGAAAATGACAAAAACAGTAGGGGGAAATAGCTTTTTTTTTCTTAGTTTTAAAGACTTTTTTTTAAGATGTTATAAAGTAGAATGGAATTTACATTAAAAATAAGCAAAACACTCATCAGTGAGTGGTAGTTCTGTTTTCTGGTAGGACCCCTTACTGTTGGTTTATATACCAGAACATCTGCTCAGTGCAAGGTGGGGACTGCCTTTATGTTTTCTTGACCAGCAGAGGAGGACTGGCTGCAGGCAAGATGAGAGAGAATAGCAGTAATGGGAAAGAAAAGCATGTGGTGTGCTGGTGAAGCTAGCTGAACCGTTTGCAGATGCCAGTCCTTCTGGTGAAATTTAAAAGGCTGTAAAGTTGTCTTTTTTTCTGGAAGCTTTGCTGTCCCTAGAGGTGCAAGTCTCAGGGGGCTTTCAAGCAGTCCTGCATAGCGACAAACATCACCAGTGCTCAAAGCAGACTGTTCACTTCCGACAAAGACCAGAACAGTAACAAATTCAAGCCAATGTTTTTTAAAGACTCCATAAACTTTATATATTCTGCTCCTACAAAGACAAGTATTTGTCCACTTGAAGGTGAATACAATAAAGCATTATTATCTACGCCACAGTGCTGCACAATGTGCAGTTCATATTTGAAAGCATAATACTTCACTGTTGGTGTTGCTTTGGTAATCTTGTCCTACCTATAACACACTTCATTTTAGCATTGCCTATTTGCACTTCATCCTTTAAAAATGAAATCCAGGGAGGGATATTCAATGTTTCATTTCCCACAGAAAATTGTGTAAATGTACATTATTACTACCACTGTAGACTTCTGGTGGTATATATCTTTACATTGCATTATTACCAGGTAAATACAGAATATAATTACACAAGGAGTTGCATAGCAGAATCCTTGCTTAAGACGTAGTTTTGCCAATGCTATCCTGTTATTTGATTATATGTTGTAAGCTTTTCTCTGTTATTAAACTTAGTCTGTGATTATACATTTCTCACAGGTGAGATAGGCTTAAAAAGCATAACAAGTTTTGAGGATGAGATATGGTTGCTAGCTTAGTGTTAGAAAGCTACAAACAACCACAAGAGAAATGACTTGCAGGTTTGACTTTACTTAGCTATGCCTGGCAGATTGCTGTTAGGCTGTGGCGGTCTTATTTTCTTATGTTGAATCTAATGAGTCCTTAAAGACTTCTGGAGAGGGTAGTGGTGTTCATGCATCATCAAGAAAGGTGCTTGTATGGGCTGCTGTATCAATGCTAGGATGGCAAAAGAAGCCTAGCACTTGAACTGTGGGGCCACAAGGCATAGAGGGGGGAAGGGGTGAACATAAGGAATCAGATTCTATACAAAGGGCTTTTGTAAGAACTGAATGTGGATAGAAAGAATAGGGGAAATCTTGAGATTATAAATTAGTATAATAGTTGGCAAGCAAATGAAGGAAGAATGAATTTAGATAAGAATTCCCTAAGAGTTAAAATGCAATTGAGAGACAGCAAGGAATTGAATGGGGGAATAGGGGCTGCTCAGCAAAAAGTGGTCAGGAAAACTGAGTGCGATAGAATGAAGAGCCAGAGGCTGGGATTCAGACTGTAGCTGATGGACCAGGTCTGGTTTAGAATTAATTTACCATTGAAATTCAGAGACAGACAGGGAAAATAGGGATATAATAGAAGGGAAAAGCGGCATCAAAGGGAGAAAAGATTAAGAGGGAAGAAAAAAAATGAAACTAGAACTGACTGCAGTGAGTGCAGAGAATGTGGGCTTCCTCTCAGAGCATATAAGTTGAATAGGGACGTTTTACAGTTTTGCCACACTTTTTCTATTACTATGTCTATGTGAAACCTATGGGCAAAATATATGCCACTTGCAATAGCTTCTAGTTATTCTCTAGAACAAGCTGATGAGGTGGGCAAAGATCTGAGGATTCCTTTTGCTGATGCATGCACTTCTCTATATAATTGAATTCTCTTTCTTCTCAATTTCTTTAAGAGGAATGGACTCATGAAAATGTCAAAAGGCTGGTACTATGGCTAAAAACTTGATCACTGAAAACTTACAGCTTGCTAATAATGAGATTTCTACAATGTACATTTGTTCCCCACGTGCACTATAGGACACAAGCACAGGCTTAGTGTTCTGCAGGATGCCAGTGTTACTGAGCACACGCAGTGAGTTTGCTCTGAGCGTGCACATGTATAATAAAAGAGAGAGCTTTCTGCTGGAATCTTTTTCACTTAACCAGAAAAAAACACATAATGAAAAAGGCAATAATAGTTCTCAGATAGGTGGTCTCATATACACAGCTGTTAAATAACGACATGGTGAAAATAATTAATTTCTGGCTTTGGTGGAATTTGATGGGGAGACTCCACTGCAGCATTCCAGTATCTGCTTAGAAGCAGGAGAGGGAGTGACTTTTTAACATGGTCTGATAGTGATAGTACATGCAGGTATTGCTTTAAACCAAAAGATGGGAGATGCAGGCTAGATATTAGAAGGAAATTTTTTATACAGAATGTGATGAGGCACTAAAACAGGCTGCCCAGAGAAGCTGTGGTGCCCCATCCCTGGAGGCACTCAAGGCCAGGTTGGATGGGGCCCTGAGCAGCTGAGCTGGTGGGAGGCAGCCCTGCCCACGTCAAGGAGTTGGGACTGGACAATCTTTACAATCTCCTCCAAGCCAAGTCTATGATTTGTGATGCCTTAGCAATCTCTGTAAGACAATTTTCAGGCAAAGATAGCATTTGTAGGATTTCTCATATTTCAGATGCAAATTTATTAGCTAAGTGAAATAGAGAAGGAATTCTCAAACATTTTAGCTCATTGCCTTGCTCACTCCCTATAAGTTTGGTCAGCCCTCTTCTCCAGTTCTTACACTTAATGGTCCATAAATGGAGAAGCATGGAAATAGTAGAAGTGACAAGCAACCATCTGTATCCTTTGTGAAGAGCAGAGCGCATGGGTTGCTCTGAACATCCCCTCCAGCCAGAGTGGGCAGCAGCTGGCTGTGTGCTGTTACCCCATGGTGCCAGCTCTGTGGAAACTATGAAACTATGAGGAGCTGCAGCTGCACTGAGTGTCCCTGGAGGAAGAAAAAAAAAAAGAAAAAAAAAAAAAAACACAGAGAGAAGAGAGCAGCTGGAGGCCACACACTTGTAAGCTGATTTGCTGCTGCCTTCTCCTTACAACTCATTTCAGTTTATTGCTATCTTATTCCCTCATTTGAAAACTTCTGGAAATTAAAATTCTGGAAATTCCCATTCCTGGAAGAGTTCAAGGCTAAACTGTATGAGGCCATAGACAGCATGATCTAGTAAAGGCACATGTGAGATGAGGAAGTGATCTGAGACAGCCAACACAGCCTGACCTATCTGGTGATGTTCTTTGATGGAGTGACAGTATTGGTGGACAAAGGAAGGGCAGCTGATTGTCATCTACTGGGATTTGTGCAAGGCCTTTGACGTGGTCCTGCAGAACATCCTTACCTCTAAATTAGACAGGTTTGGATATGAAAGGTGAACTGTTTGGTGGATAAAAAATTGGTTGAATGTTCATAGCCAGAAGGTTTGCTTCATCCACACTTCCATGTCATTCTGACATGGAATGTCCAGTCAGATTGTGTCAGAATACCCCTCTGCTGCCATCTGTCACACAGCAACAGCGTGTAACAAGATGTTGGTGGGAAGGTCCAACCTCTACTGCCGTACCACCAACATCCACCTCTGATATTGTGGGCTAACATAATAAAATCGGAGGCATTGCTTTCAGAGCAGCCCTCATATTGTCCTGTGACTATGATTCTGTGCGAACATTTTTTTCAATCTAGATAGAGCTTTTTGTGTCAATTACAAAAAGCTGTGCATCAGACTGTGCATTACATTTCCCCTAGGGAGAATGTGTATTTCACTAGTATATATGTAAGACACCCTAAGTCTGAAAAGGGAATTAGATTATTAGGAGCCAAAAAGTTGCCTTGGGTAGCCATACTAAAAGAACAAGAAGGTATTAGGAGCCATCTATAGAAGGTGAGCAAGCACATGGGTAACTGAAGAAATTTTCAGTGTTATCAGTCTTTCTTTGAGGCTAAGGAAGATGTCACCAGTTTGAAATTTGCTTATGTATGGGATTTTTTTTCCATTATGAATGTATGCCACTGGATCAAATAATCCATGATACATACAGTGCAGTGTGAATTATTCAGGTAGACCTTCATGGGTTATTCATACACATATGCAGTGCTTTCTGAAGTGAGATAAATGGAAACCAAATTATTTCATTACTTTTTCTCCCACAAATAGCTAGAACTATGAATTTTAATTCCAAATCTTCCAAATACGAGTATCCATATATGGATATAAAACAAACATCCCGATTTTTTTAAGAACTGATCAGCCAAAAAGCCAGCCAGGGAACAATAGAAATCACATTTCTAAAATTTACATTCATGTAAATATGGATTGGGAAGCTAAATCTCAAGCTTCTGTCATAGGAAAAAAAAAAAAAGAGCAAATAAGCTGTGCATCTAGAAGAAATATCTGCTTTTGGAGTAATTTATATATGTAAATTTCTGCATGGTACAATTTTATAAGGCTAGATATCAGTAGCAATGAAAACAATGAAAACTGTGTGAAACATAACTATTCATAAATGGTGCTACAGCCATAATTCCTAAGTATTATGAGAGTAATAGATGACAGAGAAATAGAGAGTATGTTGCTATACAGTATGAGGCAGTTTATTCCTGAATAGCTTGAAATTGGATTGTAAATGTAATCAAGCGCATTGATGTCCCCAGCTATTTGGTAACGATGTAGAATACTTTCCCACAGAATTGTTCATTAAGGAAAATATTAAAGTCTAGATATTTTAATGTTATCTCTGACAGAATCAGAACATTTCCTTCGGACCATTCAAATCCTTTGTGCACTTTTTTCCTGAAGATTGGAATCCCTTTTAGCACTGCAGTGAGAATTCATGTCCCTGGTAGAAATTTCTCCATACTAAGGGTCCATGCAATCTTGGACTCAGCAGATCATTTCTCTCAAAGATGATTTTGACCTTCTGAGTTAATGGAAAACGGAGGTCTCTGAAGGCAGCCTATCTAGTTCTACATATAATGCACAGAATTTAACTCAATGATAATGCCCAATTTCTAAGGCTCTTTGCCAAACTTTATACATCAAGAGTGATTTGTTTCCAGTAGTGTCAAGTTGCATTTCTTTAATGTGGTTTTGTTTTTTAAAGTACTGCAATATTTTTTCTTTTTTTTTTTTTTTTCCATCTAAGAGGAGTTTTGTGAAACTAGCTATTATATAATTCTACGTACCCCCCTATGGTTAAATTAGTGATGTTAGTGTTATAATCATCTCTTGGATTCTCTAGTGCATTATTGCAATCATTGAGATTCAAAGGTAGGGAAATTTATAACTTTTCTAAACTGTTATTGAATCTTTCCTCTTCTCTAACTTCTGTAAAAATCATACCTTCTGCTCCCTATGCTTGTTTTTGCTGTCTTTTTATGAGATAGAAAAACAGTAAGGCATCTTCTAACTGAATACTTTCACCTAGCAGCAGACTGTGGAGTCAAAACGTACATATTTACAAACACAGTGACTGAGAAGGTGAATCTGCCCAAATGCTTTGCAGTTGTTCTGAGCATGACTCAGCAAGGAAGAAACAAGGCTTTAAAATGGTGGTGGCTGTCTCTTCTAAATATCTAGTTGTCCATTATTGTCAGTAGTACCATGCTCTCCATTATCCTGGGAAACAGAAAAACTCATAAGGTTCAGACTACAGGTCACCTCAGAAGGCAAGTGAAAAATATATGTATAATCAGCTATGCAAATTTTCCTTTAGATTAATTGAGGTAATTCTAAGAGTGTAAAATGTCTTAAGCTTTGCTTTTTACTACCACTATATTGCTGGTCAAAAAGCTTGCTTGTATAGAGTATGTTCTTTAAAATTTTAACATTCGCTCATTAAAACTATAATTGCAGTGTGGAAAGTGTTCCCGATACTAATCATAGAACCTATTATAGGAAATACTCATAATAGCTGTTGAAAAAACACGGTGGAGTTATTGGAAACAAGTGCATAATGTGTTTTCAATAGTCCTTTTTTTTTCTCATTCCGTTACACAATAGAAATTAAGAATGTATTTTAGAATACTTCTCTAAAATATTAATGGCTTTAATAACTGGAAGATAGGTGGCCCTTTGCCCACATATAACAAAGTTCACTTATCTACCACTGATTCTGCATCATCACTTTCATGGCACCATTCCACCTGTGCTGACCCACTTAATGAAGGGAGCCACTGTAAGGCATTCATTAATCATACCTGGAGAAATGAAAGGGCAGTTAATGTGATACAAAAACTATCTTAAAGGACAGATCCATTTTTCCAACATTGTGGACTTTATCATTTTTTTCTGGACAAACTCTGATTTTTTTTATCCTTCCACACTGGAGGTAGGATGGCTACCAGCATGATAGCTGCCAGTTTGCATGCACAATGGAGAGGAACATTGGGTTTCAGACTTGCAAGGACTTCATTGCTGTCAATACAATTAATTTCATGCATTCTTTGTTAATAAGAAGTAATTAATTTCATCTAGCAAGGTTTGCAAACAGATCCTTTGAAGAGGTTCTCTCTCTACAGATTCCTTCCCAATAGTTTAGGGAGGGAGCAGCTGAAAAGGAGTTACCAAATTGCACTAAGTGTTCGTTCAACTAAGTGCCACAAGGTCAGGGACATATCTGTCAGCTAAACTAGAAAAGGTTGATCTACATAACGGAAGCCAGAACTAACTTCTAACTCGGTAAAGATCAAGTTACTTGAATAAAAAGAAAATACATGTTTATCTCTTAACTTGTAAGTAGATACAAAAATACTCCCAGCCTTATTATGTTTCTATGTATTCAACAAAGAAAAAAAAAAGAAAAAAAGTAAAACTTAAGAGTTAGTTAATAGATCTTCCCTTAAATTCAAATATTCTTGATTCTGACAAAAGGGAGGTGACATTCCTGGTAACAAGCAAAGTAAACCTTAAAGGCAAGAGGAAATGAACTATTGAATCCAAAGCTATTCATGAAAAAGCTAGTGGAAAGCTAAAGGTGCATCCTGGAGAGGAGAGTAAGTCTTTATATACAAGAGTCTTTGTTGTTGGTTTAAAACAGTGAGTTTGGCTTTAAGGTCCACATCATATATGAAAAGACAACATTTGCAAAGTCATTTTCTAATAAGGTAAGAAATGACAAAATAAAGCTTGCTTTAGCCTTAAGCACAAAAAGCAATTTTAATGATTTATTGCTGTTTTACCAAATTATCTGTTGATTTCATACACTGGTTGAGGTTAGGGTCCTACTGAGCACAATGGCTGTGCTTTAGAAAACAAACAAAACAACTCACGAAAATTCTATGAAAAAAAAATAATCGTTTGGACATTTGAAGTTGCTGTGGCAAGTAGTAAAGCCTGTGATATTTTGATAAAATCCTCAAGAATTTCGTGAGCAGAAGCTTCTTCCCAGAGCTTTAAACAGATATCACATCTCCTGTGATCAGACCACATAGTTCAGGGAAGGTAAGGACTTCAATCTTGAACTTATCTTCATGGTCACTAAGCCACCAGTTTGCAGATAAGAGTTTGATGTACTCATATAGCAGTGTTGCTGAAGAGAAAATAGCTTACCAGTTACTGTTCTGAAGAAACTTGTTTGGAAGACAGATAGCCTCGTGTCCAGATATATAGTCCAGGCTGGTAGCAGTGGCATTTATAACAGTGGGTTGATCTGCCAGGATGAGACAGATTCACCTATCCAACCACAGATGGTAGAAAATAATTTTCACAGATGCTCCTGTATGAGAGCTTGGCTTCAGCAAGGGCACAGGAGCACTCCTAAAAATGGATTTTATTAGTTACTATGCCTTTCTCCCAAGATTGATTTACCGTATGCTAGAGGGAGGGTGAAAAGGGGAAGAAGAATCAGAACGTTCCTCTGCAAGAATGATATATCTGATGGTAAGGAGTAAGTGAGTTACTCGTGACTTTCTTTTGTCAGTCAGAGAAATTCTGTTGGATTCACAAGATCTGAGTCAAGACTCCTTCGGTACATCTGGTGTTTCCAGGGAGTGGTTGTACTGAACTTAAAAGTGCTGGTGGGTGGGAGTAATGGCTGAAGAGAAGGAAAGCTGGGCTTCCTATGGGTGGAGCGGGGAGATCAGCAATTGCTGGGAGTGATATGCCAGTGGCATTGGCAGAGTAAATGCATGTTAGGACAAAGGTGCTAATCACATGCTGAAGAAGAGCTCTTTAAATAGCTGGGGGAGAGGAAGCACAACATAGGTTAGCATCTGTGTTTTCTTCCCAACAGTGCTCTTATACAAAGCTATTCTTTTTTTCTGCAGTCTAAAATAGTTTCAGTGAGGTAGATGTGAAGCATCAAAAGATAAAAGCTGTTTGTTTTATTTAATTTAATCTTAGGGCAATCCTGACATAATAAGAGACAAATTGAATTACTGCATTTCTCCCAGTAAAAGTAACATTATTAGAATTCAGCGCTGTCAGCACCATTAAGACCCATAGATATGGCCTCCCATTTAAGCAAATAATTAAATCTCTGAAAATCTAGTGTTTTGATGAAGAGTTCTGCTCAATAACTGCATTACCTCAATAGTTTTGCAAAGTAGTGAGCAGGATGAGATTGGGTATGTGCAGCAGCCTGCTTTCAGATCACTCACTGTGCATCCAGCATTGGTAGCACTGAGTTTTACAAAGCTCATTGCAGTAGTGCTGATCACATCCTCAGGTTATCTTATGGACTTTCTTTTCCTTGCCTTCATCCTGGCAGTTTGTTCACTGGCACAAGTAAGGGATGAATAATACCTGCTGCCAGGGACAGCTGCTCTCATGTACCTTTCCCATTCTGAAATGCAGGAAGAAATTATCCAAGAGGTATTCAAGAGAAAGCTTTTCTGTTTGCTCTGTTTCCTCTAATGAGTAAATAGATACTTGCCAAAAAAAAAAAAAAAGAAGGCCAAGAATTAACATCTACAATAGTGCAAGGTCAGCTACGAACAAAAGTTGAACATGAGCAAGGGAGGGCAATTAGCAATGTGATCCTAAATAGGAAGTGATAATATCAGATATGGCAATTTCTTTTGACCCAGTAATGAGTGGATTATCAGTATTACTGACTTTAATAGTCTCCTTTCACTCTTCTGCTTCTGGAATTGCTGTATTGCTATTAGCAGGCCTTAGAAAATTTGTGTCTGATGCAACTCTAATTTTGCTATCAATACAGTTGGTATAAACTGGGTTGTGTGTCTCTTGTTTTACTTGTCATAGGTGTCCCAGTAGAAATGTTCACCATTATTTAAAGTAAGAAATACTTTAATTAAAACAGTAATTCTTGAAGAATAATGTTTCTAATAAAGGTGAAATCCTTACATATATATATATATATATATATGCAAGTTTACATGTATGTATATATTCTGAACAAAAACTCAGTGGGAGCAAGATCCTAGAAAAAAATACAAGCTCCTGTGAAACAGATGAATTCTGCATGGATTCAGTACAGATCAAGGGAGTTGCTATGGTAGGTAACTTCTAGGTAGGGTAACGTGACCCTTGGTGCGCTGCTACAAATGAGTTTACAAGTTTATCATCCTTTCACATTACTCACAGGAGTATGTAAATCTGACTTAGCGTGTTGAATTAGCAGGGCAGCCGGAGTGTAAGGTTTTAGATGTGATGAATGATTGCTCCATCACAGGTCATGTTCTTCCTTGTAAGGAAGGCGTTGTCTCTTAAATCTGTCCCAGAGAGGGAAATGGGCTGCCTCTCCCTCTGCCTGTAGTTCTGTGCATGAGGATGGAGATTACATTTCCAAAGGGACTCTGAGCAGTGGCTGAGGGAAGACTGGTTTGTCCTGCTCATAAGCCTTCTGTGGTGCTTTCTGATCAACAGCTTTGGTAAAAACACTTCTGAATTTACTAGGAGGGAACTGTTTTCAGGATCACAGATTTGGACTGAAGTAAGCCAATTTCATCTAATCCAAATTCTGTTTGGACTTGACTGCTGGTAGTTTTCTCACTTAATCTCTGCTTAAATCTGGAGCAACATTTAGGTGTGATTCAACTATGTCCTGTTTAGAGCTATTGGATAGCTCCTATTGAATGCATAGACGTTTGTTTCAGAGGGTAATCTCAGTGATTAGCAGCCTTTATTTCAGTTTTGACTGCAACTTTGTTAAGAAGTGAATGGTCAGATGCAGTTGTGTTTTCCTAAAAAAGACTAAAGACAGAGAATCTTAATACCTGCTTTCCTTTTCCCACACTGAGAAAATACAGTGCAGTACTTACCACCTCCCTGCCAAAACACCTTTTTCTTGCAAAATTCTCATTGCCAGCCTGTTCAACAGTGATACAAAATGTAATGAAAGTAATGTAATGCATCTTTATATCGCCCTCCCTTTCAAGCACCTATCTTTGATGAGATGGACTTTTTGCCTCATTATTCATACAAACATGAAAAGCATCACTTTCTGATCATAATGATGATAGCTACATAGATGTAAATAAATGGTCTCAGGAAATGAAAATAATGCCTCAAGTCCTTAAAGTCATTCTGACTGCTAGCCTTATTTCTATATTTAATTTACTCAAGATGATTTACAGCATAACCCAGTAGTTTAATGGAGTAATGTACAATAGTGAAAAAACTTCTTTCCAAATGAAGAATGTATTGCACAAGATAATATGAAAAGCAAACTTTCTAAGGTTCCTTTCACATTATTTAAAATTGCATTTATTTTTATCCTTTCCTTAAGTTTAGTAGGAATTCAGTGCAAATATTCTAAGCAAGAGTGGTAGCCTTGTCTGTCATAAGATTATCTGACATTTATGGCCTTATTTCAAAATCCTACTGTGTTTATCAAATTGAATTGAAATTATTAAGGCTCTTAGACTTAATATTTTTGAATATTTTATTTGAATTAAACCAACTATGGAAAAATATGTGAGTTTGTCCATACAAAAACGATCTGGCAGTATGTTTTCAATATTGAACGATGATTAATTAGTGATAAAAGTATACTCATTAAAAAACAGCAACAACAACAACAACAACAGCGAACACAGAAACATAGGCACAAGAAAACTTACATAAAATCAATTTAAGCCAGATGTTTGGAACTTTTTGACAACTTTGCAACTGAAATAATGCACTTATAATGTATTTTATTTATGCAGCTATGTGTTTAAAAGTAATAGTAATAATATAGGGATTGCATGCAACCATACAAGACTGTAATACAAGACAGTTTGGACTTTTCTTGTTATTAAGATTTTTTTTTTCTTTGTAAGCCTACAATTCATGCAGAATTAAAAACATGTTCAAGTTGCGTATGGTTAAGTGCCTCTCACTGTTGTAATGTAGAAAGAAAATGCGTCATCCCTGTCTACTACCTGGGTAACAGAGGGAAGAGTTTTTTATACACACACACACACACACAAACATGAAACATCTTGAACTTACCTTTTAGTACCTTGCAAACATATTTTCCTGATCCAACAAAGTTATGAGAAGATCTACACTGTAAATCATTATGAAAACTCTATCTCTGCTTGATTCCTACTGTTGTGAGAGATGTTGCAAATATTTTTCCACACTTGCATACATAAACACAATAGTGGATCTCTAAGATAGACATTTTTTAATTTCTCAAGTGTAAATCTTAAAGCTGAACTTCCATATTAATATTTAAGAAATCTCCCAGTTTCTCTTTAGAAGTCTGAACACACTTTTGATACTTCTAATAACCACAAAATGAACTAATATAATTTCTGTCTTCTTGCTTTCATCTTTTAGTATTTCTGAAATTTTCCCTATCCATTGTTAAAATACCTTTTTATTAGCAGCCTTTTTCTCCCTGCGTAAAGCTGTACAGGTATCTATCCATGGCTCATGGGAATTTCCCATTTTTTTCTTTTTTCTTTTTTGTCTCTCCAGATCATTAAAGACCAGAAGTTAATGGTGATAGTTGGAGGGATGCTACTCATTGATCTTTGCATCTTGATTTGCTGGCAGGTTGTGGATCCTTTAAGAAGGACAGTGGAAAAGTATAACATGGAGGTATGTCCTCGAGCCCAAGTAATACTTGTGGTTGTGTATCTACAGCTTTCTATAGGAACCTGCTATATGCTGTAGTTTATACGAAAGCAAGTCATGCATCTGAGGGAAACAAAGGTTTTATTTTTATAAGCAAATAGCAATGAAACAACTGCAACCAAAAGAAATCCTATCTGTGGTTTAAGGTGCTACTTTGCTGTCACATCTGAGAGTTTTTAGATGAAAGTGTTGTAAACACTGGAGACTACTCTGCTAAGGCTCACTGTTAGAGTCTGTTGCGATAAATAATAGATTATCAGAACACATTAGCAGATTTCAGTAAGCGCTCATACAAGATAAATGTAAAAGTCACTGCTTACAATGCAGTTACTACACTCTTTCTGAAGATGCTCAGGAATTATGTTAGCTACTGGTATATTTATTTTCAGTAATAGCATGTGCAAACACACGTGCTGATTATTTCTATTCTAATTCAATTCCCAGAAAGGTCATGCTACAGATTTCAGTAGGGAGGAAATAATAGCTTAATGCTACATGTACAAATTTTCCAGCATTCTGGTAGGTATCTAGTGGAGAATGGAATGGAATGGAATGGAATGGAATGGAATGGAATGGAATGGAATGGAATGGAATGGAGTGGAATGGAACAATGGAGAACGGAATAGGCTTTCTGGACATGGAGGACCTGGTAGAAAGAACCATGGCAGCAGTGATACAGAACCAAAAGAAAACAAAAGAAAGATACCTTAGAAATACCTGAAAGATACTTTAGAATGATGTACCCTAAACTGCCATGCAAGCCTTTCAAGAAATCATTTTATAGACTGAAAAAGTTTCCACGATCATTCCCTAGAGTTTGAACTTGATTTTGATGAGACTCTCCAGCCATTCTGATTGTCAATAAAAATGGAAAGTGTAACTAAAATGTATCTTGTGCAGACACTTGTGCCCTATATTTGCAGAGCTTGAAACAGTAGCAGCATGTTGACAGGCCTGCTTATTTCACTACCTTCTAACTACATTGCAACTGAGGATATTTCAGTTATCACTGTACTGTTTCACTGTGCATATAAAAGCAAACATGCTATTATGAATAATTACAAAATCTAACTTAATGCTCATTTCAAAACTTGATTGAGTTAGATAGGCCAAACCAGCCCATCACTCATTGACAATTGATTATTTTTTTTTTACCCTGATCAAAGGGAAACCAAAACTGAAAGTCCTGATATCTAATCTTAGCAGAATCACAGGAGTGATTTTTTTTGTAGACAGCCACAATAACTGTGAAGCTGTTAAGCCTTAAATGCAGTATATTTGAAAAGTAATTGTAATTGCAGTTCTAAAAGCTTGCAGTTCGGATCTGAACTTACGAGTGTGTAATTTGTACTGCTAAAACCTTAGTAAGTTTTCTCCATACTTGGCATTATGATCATGGGGTTGCACACCAGTGGCCTGAATAATTTTAAAGCTGGACCTCTCTGGGAACTGGGTAAGCCCATGCAAAATCTTTAAAACTCACATAAAAATGGGTAATGTGTGCATGAATCTACGTTATATTTTAAATACTCAGCATAGAATTGACCAAGATTCTCTGTTAGAAATCTCTGTTGTGACTGTAAACTACTCAGAATGCTTTCTTAAGCTAATGGACTTGAGGAGGGGAGGAATTAAAAGTAATATGCAAGTAAATGTTGCCATTAAAGTATTTTTACTTATTTGAATTATTATACATATTTAAGCAATGAGATAAACTGCAATTTATTTTCCTGAAGCAGGCCTCTAGGTCCCAGAAAGCCCTTACTTAAAAAAAAAAAAAAAAAAGACAATTGTATTTGCATTTGTCATTTTCATTTTAGGGATTTTTTCACTGCATTCTGCAATGGTGAACTCTTTACTTGAGTAGTTTGTTGTGTGTTTGGAAAATACTTATCACATGGTAAATACTACTGGAGGCAAGTTTCTGTTTTATTTCTGAATTGAAAATGAGACATTTCTTATCTTACTTGTGTCTGAGAAACAATTTTAATGGCATGTTTTCTCTCAGTTAAAGTAGATCTAAGTAGTAGAGACTAAACTGAATGTAGACTCCAAAGTTCTGAGTGCTATCAGTCATTTTAGCTATGACCCATTTCTGTGCATCAAGGTGTTTTGAGTGCTATTTTAATTATGCATACTCACTGACTTTCTTTGTAGAAGTTGTGTGTGAAGATTTAACACTTTCAGGTGGTCTTTATTAATTGTATTTTCATAAATGGAAAGTATAAGTGAAAGTAACCAAACAGAAGTCTTAAATCAATGTCCTTGGTTAGAAATTACTCACTAAATGGTTTATTTGAATCTCAACACCAGCAAATTATCAAGTACTTCTTAAAACTCCAAATTCCTTTCTCTGAATTTGTGAAGTCAATCTAGACTTTTATATACTGTATAGTATATCTAATACTGAATGTATATATATATATATATATATACCTATATATATATACTATTTATTTATATGTCTTAAAGCTGAAGATGAGCAGCCTGTGTCTAAAAGTGTAAAGGAAAGTGAAAAGGCTTCTGTTGGAATGAATGGCACTGGCAGGAGCAAGAAACAAACTGGGATGTTTGTCCATCAGTTTTCAGATTGGTCTCTGCAATCCAGACCCTAGACATCAGCTTTTCTTGAGAAACACACATTTACAAATGCTCTAAGAGACTCAATAAAAAGTTACAATGACTGAGACCTAAAGTATACAGATCCTCCAGCCATCAGTAGGGCAGTTACTTGTATTTGATATATAAGCAAGAAAACTTTTTGCTTAAAACAGACTACAGAATAAAGTAGAGACAGCTTTAAACGTTCTTGTAGCTGTACTCCAGTTTCCTACAAAAGAATGGTAAGGTTCTTCCTACGTAATCTTTGTATAGAGTACTGTAGGCTTGATTCTCACATAGTGCAAATGCATTTTCTGACACAAAATGCTTCTCAGCTTCAAACAGCAGTGTGGAAAGGTGGTTTTTAACCGTAATGTTAACTCTGTTCATCTGTTTTTTCTTATTACATCCTCTGTAATGTTTTTCTTTTGGTAATGTTTCAGAAGAAACCAGTGAAGAGACCAGTTGCTGATTTTCTCAGTTTCTTTCTAAGCTGTACTTGAAATTTGTGTTTATCTGCCCCAATGGCAGAGCCCTACTTTCTTTTTCAAATCATTTGATTTTTTTCTAGTTTCTTAAGAAATATTTGTATGCAAAGGTGTTATGTGTGTGCCTATTTATTCCTGTTGCTCAGTAAACTTAGAATCAGGCAAATTCAGATAATTTTAACAGAGCAGTTACAGCTCTTAAGGACATAGCATTGCTACAGATATCATGGAAACAGTCACCTGTATGGAGGAAAGATTCTGATAGAATCTCCCTAAGGGGAGAGTTTCAGTGTGAGTTTACTCTTCCTTCTAAAGACAAACATGATATATGCTCTGCTGCTGAGGAGTGTTACTGTTAATTAGACACAGAGAATCCAACCACAAGACAAAAATATATAGGAAACCACACTCATTTCATCTTCTCACTGATGCACCTGCTTTGGAATGAAACCGTGGTCTGAAATAGCAAAATAGCAAAATCTTTTATGAATCACTTCTCCCTGAGCACCAGGGACATTATAATTCAATTTCATACTTACTAAGTCTTTGTGTAGACATGCAGTCATGCACACTTCTTGCTCAGAGTACAGATTTCTAAGATGTGGGCACAGACTGAATCTCTGTGGCTGTAGAAGGTAACCAGTAATAATGTTAAACAAATAAGAACTAGGGGAGATATATCAGATTTTATAGTTCCCAAAAGTAAAATGGTCTTAGATCAGTGCTAGACTTATGAAAAAAACAATAGTTTGCATGCCAGATGCCAGTATTTCTTGCAACATTTTACATCTGTTATCTGGGATAGCAGTGTTTTTGTTCCTTGATGTCTCAGTACTAGATATACAGTTGTCACTGTGATATTTCCTCCTATTCAACCATGTGATAACATATTATTTTAATATTCTGGAATCATATGGAATGTTTCTAGTACTTAGTTTCACACTGACTTTTCCTGAGATTGCTGTAGTAAAAAAAAACATCACAGGAAACATAACAAAACATAAACATATAAAAAACATATAACATATACAGGAAAGGTTGAGCAGGCCATGCCAGTAGTGGAATAGTGTTGCCTATTAAAGAAAACTTGAAGTAAAACCAGATTAACAAATTAATCAGTTCAGTGAGTGAGTTGGAATTCCCATGTATTCCAAGCACATGACAGTGTTATCAGCAACATGTAACAAGCCAACAAGTTAGAAGATCGGCTTTGACTGACATGCCTAGGGAGTCATAAATATTGCAAGAGGAAAAATATGCATATGGAAACTGGACAAGTGCCACATCAGAATGTGCTGCACAGTGAACTTATTTCAGGGCAGTGACTGCTTCACACTTCACCAGATTGGAGTATCCAACAAGAGGGAATTAACCCTTGATTTCATTCTGAATAGCATACAGAGTCGAAGTGTTGATAATTTACTAAGAGTTGATATTTGAAGGGCTATTCTGCAGCTACAAATAAAACATTCTTATCTTCAATAGTTTTGATGAAGCAACAACAGCCAACAAAATAGAGTGGTACTCAACTTCAGAAAGGGAAACAACATAACACTGAGGAAGCGTCTTAAAGAGACACTAAAGAGGACACCCTGGAGAATTGAATCTTTGCAAGTAGCCTAGAGAGTATTAAAATACATATATTGGAGACACAGAGTAAGTGCATGCCACACATCAAATAGGACTTGAAAACAGATAAACTCAGCATGGTTGAACAGCAGGTAGATATCCTTTAAAAAAATATATATGAAGTTGTATCCAAATGAAGAAAATAGAAAGGATCATGAACTCTGGTAGGTTAAATGTAGAACACAGTAAAGAAAGGTTAAAGCAACTGGCAAAAGGCACAAAAATGAGTAATAAATCTTTTATCTACATATTGGGAGCAGGAAGCTTGCCAGGAATTCGGAAGAGATAATGTTTGATCAGAATACTATGGTATTGCTTGCAGAAAACAGGGTCAAATAGAATTATTAAATGACTATTTTATTATTTTTTTTTTATTTTTTTTTATTTTAATTGAAGAGCTTATGGAGATTTCTATGCTAGAATCCTTGTGATCAACTCACTGAAGAGTGATGAGCTGCTGGTAGGAACAAACTGTTTACAAATAAGGCACTAGAACTAGATTGTTTTCCAAAGCAGTTCAGAGGTACTAGTGAAATTACTGACAGCAGTACATAATCATAAGCTCAGAGCTGCTTTGATATCTGAGAGAAAAGTTGTAAATGTCTTGCCGTGTTTTCAAGGCAGACTGGAAACCTCATGGCTTTGAGCTAATGCTGTAACAGGCCAACTGATAAAAGTTATAGTCAAGGGTAGAATTAGAGATTACTGTACAACACTGAAGAAGAGTTGATATGGCACTTGTGGAGGAACATATGATTCAAAAACTGTGAAATCCTTTGAAGAAGCCAGCAAGCATGTGAGCAGAAGCTGACACAGCCTGCTGGGTCTCCAGAAAGGACATGACAATTTCTTTCATCAAAGGCTCTTATGGAAATTAACTAGCCATGGAAAAAGAGAGAAACCTTCAAACAGGCATCAAATATTTTAGAACAAGAAAACAGAATTCAGTAATACCTAAAAGTTATCTTTGGGGAAGGAGGGATGTAATTCCTTCAGGGATCTGCACTGGGACCTGCGTTCTTCAGTGGAAGAGGAAGTGAATAAATGACAAAAATTTTAGCTGTAATAGTAAAGTATTCCAGGTAGTAAAAAGATGGGTTGATTCTGAAGAACTCTGGAGGGACATTGCAAAACTCCGCTTTTGAACATAAAATGTGTGGAAAAAGAAACTTATATAATGAGCTTGTAAGTGCTGTATAGGGAATAAACCAGTCCTAAGTTTCCATAAATAATGGTAGGTTCTGGTTACTTCAGTGCTATATTGGAGCAAGGAATTGGTGTTAGTAAATTCTATGAAAATGTACTGAGTAGCAATCAAAACCTGTAGTGCTAGGACTTTCTAGGGAGTATTTGGGGGAAAAAAAAAATTATGCAACAAAGCAGAGAAAATCGTGTGATCTTATTAACTGGGTCTGGTTGGGACAGAGTTAAAATTCTTCATAGAAATAACCCTGTGGTGCTGTGTTTTGGATTTGTGTCTAAAAATGTTGATATCACAGCAGTGTTTGGGCTAATGCTGAACAGCACTCACATAACCTCTTTTTATTGCACACACAGTGAATAGGATGGACGAGAGACTGGGAGGGGACAGCCAACACAGCTGATCCCAACTGGCCAAAGAGATATTCCTTACCGTATGTGCAACAGCATGCTAAGCAAGTCGTGCTCAGCAATAAAAACTGGGGTGGAGGAAAGAGTGCAGGAGTTGTATTCCAGGGACTGGTTGTTCATTAGCCATCATGTGGGAGGTGGTGAGACATTGCCTTTGTATCACCATTTTTTCTGTGATTTGGTTGGTTGGGTTTTTTTTTGTTTGGGAGAAATTTTCTACTTGTTTTTTTTTTTTTTTTTCCCTCTTTTCCTCAGTTATTGAGCTGCCTTTATTTTGACTGATGAGCTTTCTTGCTTTTGTTCTTCCTATTTTCTCTCCTGTCCCACTGGGATTGTGAGTGAGCAAGTGGCTATGTGGGTGCTTGTCTGCTGGCTGGAGCCTGTTTTGGCCATTTGAAGAGCCTTAAACTAGCAAAAGTGGTTTGTCAGGACTCAGTCATTCATTAGCTGGAATAAGTAGGTGCTGTACATCCTTTTGGCTGCAATTGCTTGGCTGATACTTCATTAGAGAAGGTACCAGCTTCCAGACCTTTGCTTCAATGTAATGTGAAATGGTCTTTTCTGATTACAGCTTAAGCAGCAATTTTAGACATTATTATCTCATTTTCTATGCAAAGTTTTACTGCTATAGTGTTAGATAGGCTTTTAGATTTTGCTTTTAAGTACAGCTAGAGGAAACACACTTGTAGACTAGGTAAATTCAGTTCATTTTACATCTCTTTGATTAAGACAGAATTTGTTTTAAGCCTGGCTTAAAACAACTAAATTGCCTGAATTTTTTTTTCAAAGTACTGATCACAATGTTAGCTGGATTGAAATAGCTCTGCAGATGCACAAGGATGTTTAAGATTTTCTCAATAAGTGGATATAAATGCAACAAGATTGAATGAGTAAATGTTGTGTCTGAGTATCTGATAGTTTTTTCTGTGTGCCTGCTC
Source organism: Lagopus muta (assembly GCF_023343835.1). Taxonomy (NCBI): domain Eukaryota; kingdom Metazoa; phylum Chordata; class Aves; order Galliformes; family Phasianidae; genus Lagopus; species Lagopus muta. Next base: position 60,246,339 of record NC_064435.1, on the reverse strand, counting down.
CAAGTCTAGTACATAAAGAAATGAAAATTCCAGGGATATTATTTGGGCTGCAGGTGAATTCAACAAAACATTTAATTCTAGAAGTAATTCAAGGTAGTAATGCCAGGCCACTGCTCAGTGGGAGTTGTGTGGATCTAGCTTAGATGAGATGTAAGTAAAACTCAGAAATGAGTTCTAGCTTAGATGAGATGTAAGTAAAACTCAGAAATGAGTTCATATATTACATTTGGAAGAAAAGAAAGGCTAAAAGCATGTACAAGGAGAGCATGATGCTCTATCCTAATATTTAGGCCAGTAAACTAAGAGCAGAGGCCACCAAATAAAAAAACTTTCTTTCGGACAGCCTTTTTTTCATGTAGAATTGCATTGTTTGTGTGCTTTTAACCAAAAAGTGCATGAAGGCTGGTATTCAACTATATGGGCGTAGATCAGATAGCATTTTCATATGAAATTGTGCTTAAGTCCTAGACTAGTAGCCTGAGTTACTGAATTTTAATACCTTTACTTCACATTTTTACCATTTTTTTCCCTTTTAATTCTTGTCTTCAGTCATGACTACTGTTACTGTAAGAACTGGAAAATATACTGCTGTGAAAGTATATACAGTGTAGAGCATGTGTGTGCATCTGTATGTACATGAGTAAAATGTGAGGATTGGTAAAGATGTCTGGTTCTAATTCACGTGCTCAAGTAGAATTAAGCAGGTTCTTCACTGAACTGAGACAATCATGTTCTTTTCTCTTTCTGCATATGTACATATGCACAAACAGATGTGTTTAGAGGTGTTGTTTATACTGTGGTATTGGGCCACATTCAGTCAGCTAACAGCTGGCTTAGTAAGAACTTCGTCAAAACTAGATTATGAAATGAAGTATATAATTGGCTGAAATAGCTTCTGGAGGTGTTCAGCCTAATGCCGGTCAGAGCTCCTTAGTCAATTTTTTCTCTAAATATCAATGTGCCCATCTGTTTCCCCCACTATTTCTTAAATAAGTTTGATTTCTTTCCTTTCAGTTTGAAATATTACAGGCATTGGGAGCCAAATGTCTCCTAAAATATGTAGCCTGTTTTCAAGCCCTGTAGCTCACAGTGGGCAGCCCACCAGAAGTTGCTGAAACTGAGAACACTCACTTGCATCTGCTGGGGCCCACCAGTGGCTGGCAGACATGCCAGTAAGGATGAAAATAAATGGCAATGGAAGTCAGCTGTAAACCTTCTGGTGGCCCAGAGGATCTAAAGGAGGTCCAAAGAAAGACTAAATATTAAAGAGCAAATGCTGGTTTACTTGTCTTTCTGATGTGACATCAGTTTCCAAGGGAACAGAACAAAACGTGAGGACTGAGAGCCAGCAACTGAGATTGACTCAGCTGGTGGCTAGTTCTACTTATGTTGCCATGGAAACAGATATCAAATTGGCAAAAATAAAGAAATAAGGGTCAGTTCCAAAATGGCAGGATGAATGGCTGCTGCTTTATCTACTTAATAAAATGAGGCATGCTTTTGTTTATTCCCCTTCAGTAAGCAATTCTACTTCTGGCTCCATTATTTATTGCTTACCAATCTTAGGAACGTAGGCTCCACTATCACACACCAGACTTGTAGTTCACATGTTTCAGCAGTTTTCTTGCAACATTTACTGACACAAATGCTTTCAGATGTAGACACTAGAAGCATATTGTGCATGATAGAGAGTTCATCTGTCCCACTTATATTTTCACCTATGGTTCCCTAGTGGCTTCAACTATGCAGTTTTATATACCTCACAATACTCTTTTGTACTTTTACTACTTGAATACTTTAGTTAATCCAATAAATGGCTGTTGTTCTTGACTTGCTAACTTGCGGTTCATTGCAATTGCTAACTATATGCTGCATGAAGAACTTTTTTCAGTTTTGAAGAGGTTGCAGTATAGTTCATTGAATATACCTTTTTGGGGGGGGGAGGGGGGGGGGGGAAGAAAAAGAATTGAATTTTTCCTATTTACTTTTGTTGTACCTTTCATTATTTCACATGTGTTCGCTATAGATCCTTATTTTTCTTTTTCTCTGTTTGGTAGACAGTTCCACTTTCATCTAGCTTCCTTTCCTACAACATAGAAAATCTAAGGCACCCTTTTGGTTAGAATGATGAATATTGTGCATTTCAAAAGATCTATGTGATAGTGTTCTGTATTATTCATCCTATTCCTTATGTTTTGTGTACTGTTTTTCACTGTTATTAAGCAAAATTTTGGATTTTGCTGTCAAATTTTTTCCTAGATCATTTCTGTGCATTAAGGCCCTTAGAAAATGTGTAAGTAGTTCCATTGTTTTAAAGTAAAAATGACTTTACAGTTACTTCAGTTGATTTGTTGTGATATTTCTCTCTCATCTTCATCACTTTCCTCACAAATCCTTGTAGTCAATTAACCTCAACAGTTTTGTCTGAACATTTACCTGCTAGTGCTGTTGAGCAATACTGACTTCAGAATGGGAGTATGGCTCTTAGGATGGAAGTGTTACTCTGGAATATGGAAGCATGACACTGGGTTCATTTGCGTATAGTTATTGTTACTCATGTTGTTGTAATGCAGTCATATTTGTAGCGTATCCTCACTTCAGGAGCACTTTGCTCTAGCTCTTCTTTTTCTAAGAACTCAACTGCCGAAGGTGCTCAGTAGATCCCATTCTTTCTATTGTATCTGGCAATCCAGCCTATGGTTCTTCTCTTGGGAGTTCAAGATATAATGTTCAATCTTTTTTATGAATAATTTACTGCTTTTGGTAGGAGCACTACTGAAACTGCAGTGTATGTTGTGAAACTACCAGTAAATGATTCATAGCCTAATCAGCTTTAAATGCACCAGACATATCATGTGTCAGTGACGCCTGAGTGCTCATACAGAAGTCACTGTGATAGTTCCCTTTATTCTCTGATGATGATCAGTTTGTGGTAGATCCAGTGGCATTTCTTCACTTTAAACACTGAATACATGGTATACATTCATTCAGACGTATTCATCTGTAGACTAAATAGCCAAAATTGTACTGGTTTTATACTTCTTTAGAAGACTGCAAACTACTACAGAGTTACTAAAGGATTCCACTGATTCTTTTTGTTATTCAGCTCCTGACTACCAAATAGCAGCAATGCAGCTTTAGGATATTCAGCATTCATTCAGCAGTGCCACATTTACAACAGCTGGGAAGCTCATCTCCTCACATGCTTTCCTTGTTCTTTCAGAGGTAAATCTCTCAGGAATCCTGGACACCTTTCTACCTCAACTGCATATTAAGTGTCAAGACTTAAAGGCATTATAATCCAGACAAGAACATATTTTGCTATTTTGTCAGTGGCTTGAGTTTCTCTTAATATCAAAACTGTGAAGAAAGACAGGGAAACTTCTAAAAGTCCAAAGCTTGATTAAGAAAAAATTTCAGAAATCTGCCTCAAGGAACTAATTGATCTTTCTCATTGCATTCTGTCCTGAGCAGTCAATGTCCAGCTCCTTCTAGCTCTGTAACATCTCTCCAGCTTTTATTGAGGTTCTTTTGGTTGCTTGGTTTTTTCATTTGTGTTTGTTGTTTGTTGTTTGTTTTTTTTTTCTTAGAAGCATGCACCACTGCACAAAGAAAGAGAGGTTTTAATGCTTATGTCAGGAAATAGATGCTGACACAGATGAAATAAAGCCTAATGAATTACTCCAAGAATATGCTGAGGCTGCAACAGAGGCCAGTAAAATCCATCTGTCAATCTTCTCTGGCCTGATCAAGGCTTACCCCTATTTAGGAGGACAAATTGTCCAATGTAATTAATGCTCCTTTGGGAGAAGAATATTCTTTTGTTCCTTTGGGTGTTTAATAGGCTGACACTGAAAAGACACACCCTGAGTATTCTGGTACTCCTTTAAAACTATGCCTTCAGTCACTGAGCTAATTGATGAAGAAGACCAATCTCCAGCATGTCTGGTTATAGTTAGTGTCTTTCCCCTTGGATGTCCTGAAACACATTACTGGTAGTGATGAGTGAGTCCTGCTGTCAGTGGTGAGAGTCAGGCCATCAAGACCTTTATGGAATGCTAGACCATGAAGTAATGCTCTCTCACCTAAAACAGATGCTCTGCCTTTGCACTGAAACTACCTCAGAACTTCTAAAACCTGATAGGTAGTGATGTAGCTTTGGTATAGAGGCAAAGTGCCATGTGGAGCATTTCTGTGCAGAGCAACACAGACACTTGGTGAACTGGTTAGACAGCATGGGCAAATGCACAGGCAATAAGCAGGTGACGCAGAAGGATGGAAACTAACCTGTGCAAAACAGATCTGATGCTTGTGGGGAGAGAACCTGAAGAAACACTCCCAGGCACAAAGCCATCTTCTTTACATCTATGCCCTGTAGTTCATCTCACTTCTGTGTTTAGTTCTCCCAGATTCTTCCCTATTGCTGGGCATTCTTACAGAGCAGCATCCATGAGACACCCTACACTGTATCTGTACTCAAAGGTGGAAGACCTCATCTCTGGAAAAACAATGAGGTTTTTAGTTATCTATACTCTATAATCTGCAAAACACAAACATAATGTGTTTTGATATGAAAATATGGATACTTTGAAAACTGTGTTTAACAAAAAGCAACCCACTAGTGTCAGCACAGAATATGTATTGCAATTACTTTTGGCCATTCTCTGCATTGGTTTCCCATACATCATTAAGGGAAGGCCTTTGGCTACCTTTGTTTTATGTGTGAAGACTGTTTACAGTTTCAGAGGGAACAGCTGTTTCTTCTCTGATTAACATACTCTCAAAAAATCAAATAGTTCACATGTAAGTGTGAAAAAGCTTTTTGGGGGGATCTGCCAAACACTAGAATGAACACTTCTACAAAAATTGCATATTATCACAAATCTACTCACTCTTACAAAAGCGTGTTTGTTTCTGAATTAGCCTTCTCCAGCATAACTGTCCAGCAAAATATGTTTACACATGTTTTAGTATTCAAAACATCCTGCTGTATATTCTTCTCTCCCTGGAGAAAAAAGAACACACAATAAATGTTACGACATTATTAATGGTATCAATTAGCATTAGCAATGAAATAGTTAATCACTGTGATCTGCAGGTCATTGATAACTGCTGTTAGTTGGGTACTCACATGAGTGCTTGTGCCCAGTGATGTTGGCTTGTTTGTGGAAAGAGTCAATTAAGAAGCAAAACTTTTCCCAAGGACATATAATACTGGTTGTATCATTTTATTCCAATTCTTCTGAATCTCTGTGGAGTATTTAATTTCTGTTCCCTGAAAAGATTTTTTTTGGATTTTGACATTATTGTCTCGAGAGAAAATTGTGATTCTTCTTTCTTCTGTCATCTTTACTTCTTGCCTTAACTCCAAACACATAATGGGCCCCATTTTCTGGTTTCAAATACATTTAAAATAACTCAGTGTCCTTTTCCAGCTACATGCTCTAAAAAACCTGTGTTAGCCATTTAATTTTTCTCATAATATTATTTTTTCTCATATATATGTATGCATGTATTTGTGTATAAATATATATACATAGTGCATTAACTTCTCTATTTTGAGTATATTGAGTATATTTAAAGGAATCTGTGATTTTCCCAAATAAAATTTTGGATTTAGGTTTCTTGTTGGACTAATATCTTTCGTATTGCTTTTTTAATCAAGTTTCCATTCTATTCGAAATATTTTACGCTTTCTCATTCAGCATCCGTGACCCAAGTCAGAATCTTAGAGACTGAAGAATGTAAAGCAGTTGAGAGTTTCTTTATTATTATTACTATATCATTTCAAGGTTTGTAAGGCTAGAATCATCATCCTATGGAAATACCCTTCTCACATTTTAAAACCATTATGCCAGCCTTTGCCATAATTCCTCATTAATAAATAAAATATCATGTAATTCTTAGCAGTTTAGAAGAATCTCTTCTGATGTTCACTATGGAATTAGATACTACAGAAGACAGAAAATTGTGGAGAAAACTAAAGAGGCTTCAATAAATATTTGGATTTTTTTGTTTGTTTGTTTTCCAACAGAAACAGAGCGGGGAGTCTCCCTTACTTTCAGCAATCTTGAACATGTAAGCACCCCGCTCATATGAATTTTAAGAATCTCTTATGGAATGATATAGAACCCAAACATTATTGAAACTACCTGTGGTTCTGATAGTGATGTTATTCCAGGATTTTTGCCCTGTTATATAACAGGATTATATTCTGCTCTTTACAGAAAAGGAGTTTTCATCTAACTGCTTTGATTAGTCCCTTCTCATTTTGGGGAACTGTTGCAAATAAAAGTGGAACAGAACACCTACATAAAAAAATTTATAGAACTAATTATAGAAAGTAATTTACTATGCAATTTTTATTTGAAATAATGCCAGTGATCTAGCACATAACTTTATACAGTAGATAAAAGCAAAATGAAAATTTTCTGCTGCCAACCTGTAGATGTTCTTCAGCAATTATTATAAAGGTTTAAGGCACATATCTTCTATGTTTTCATTTGGGTCTACTCTTGCAATAACATTGTGAGCACAGATTTAAAGCAAAGTATTTTTTTCATAGTCTTAATTTGTATATGCTAATATAAAGAACAGCCCATTAAAACTCTATGGAGATACATTGTGTGTGATGCTAGATCATCAAGCAACGGTAGAGGAAATGACATTACAAAGGAATTAGGCTGGAGCCAGATGGAAAGGATTGCTGATACGGTAGGATTGTGATGGATTTTTTTCAAATTTGCCAGTATGTTCCTTTTTTAAATATAAGAATTCATATCAATTTAATTAATCTGAGAATACAGAGTCATATCAAAAATTATCAAAATAGTTATTTAAGCTGTTAAAATGATGAACCTTGACAAGTCATTTCAGTAAGTTGCTCAGCCACTTGGGACAGGTACTGGGCTAGATAGACCACTGTCAGCAAGTGCAACTGCTGTTGCATGCCAGGGTGGGAAATTCATTAGTAATTTTTTAGTTCACTTTTCATTTAATTTTCTTTCTATTCTTTGTAATGTTTTCATAGAGGAGAGAGAGATGTTTTGACATACTGTAGATAGCACTTTTTAACACTGATTGAGGAATGTTTAGAAAGTAATTCTCAACATGCAGCTTGTATTCTTTCCCTAGAATATCATGAATATCGTATTTTTACTTAGCAATTGTGTTATAGTGGGAAAATATATTCATCTAATACATCATGAAGAGGAAGAGGCCTACCATTGTTTTTACTCATTTTTATTTAATTAACGAAAACTCAGAGTAAAGAACTGAAATACAGAATTAAGGAAGTGCTGAGTCTGAAAGATTTGAAAGTTTTCTGATCTAAGACCCTTAGCTTAAAGCAGGAAAACTTAGAATAGGGTGTTTGAGACCATCTCTGGTTGTGTTCTGAATATTTTCAAACATGGACTCTTCAATCCTCACTGAGTAGTCTGTTCTGATGCTTGCCTATCCTCATTATGAAAAGGAGCTGATGTTTAATTTCAGCAGCTTAAATGGCATTTCCTGTACTTCATTGTGTGCCCTTTTATTCCAGCCAAGTACCCCCTAGTACAAGTGGATGCCTGGGGTTTCTTCTTCCCCAAGAAGGGCTTGGCATTTCCCTTTGCTCAGCTTTAGATCTCTGTCAGAACACTTGTCCAACCTCTTGACAGCCCACTGAGTAGCAGCAAAACCATCTGGTGTGTCAGTGCCTACTCCTACTTTTGTATCATTTGCAGACTTATTGTGGATGTGTTCTGTCCCATCATGCACATAGTTAGGATGACAAACTGTATTGGCCCTAGAACTGATCCCTAGAATAAAACACTCTTGCCTGGCCTCCAGTTGAACATCATGCTGCTGATTATCATAGTGCCTAGAATCTGCTATTTTTGTCAGTTTCCAGTCCCCCTTGCAGTCCACCTATTTACTTCTTTCTAGACAGACATAGACAAACTATGTTGACTGCTTCCAATTACATTTTTGTCCTTCGTATGTTTGGAAAAGGTTCTGTGGAAATTCGCTCCATGATCTACAGAGGGTATGGTTAACTGGGCTGTAGTTTTCTGGATCCTTCTGCTTGCCTTTATTGAAGGTAGAAATTACATGCCCAATTCTTCTGAGATATTTTCTGATCACTGTAATCTTGCAAAGATGACCAAGTGGCCTCACAATGACAGCTCCTGTATTCCTTGTGAGTGCATCCTATCACTTTCCCCATATTTGTGTGTGCCCACTTGGTTTGGATGTTCTTTAATCTGCTCATGCTAGCCGGGAATAAAAGTTCACTGCTGCAGATTTTCCTACTAGTATCATGGACCTGATATTCCTCTCAACAGGCTGAAGCCCACTATCAGGATTGTTGCCATGCTATTTGCCTTGTTTTCTCCTCTTGTGATTATGAAATCCACTTTCTCCTGCTCACAGCAGTCAAGGTTACAGACAGACTTCACCTTCCACAGTACTTCCTCCCTGTTTCTGAATATTCTGTCCAGAGGAACTCCTCTTCTCATTGAATCATCGATCACCTGTGTCAGAAATGTTTCACAGTTTTCCAGGACTGTTAGTGCCCTCCTGTGTGGTCCATCCAGCCCATATCAGGGTGATTAAAGTCCTGCATGAGACCTAGGACCTACAAACATGCGGCTTCCCCTATTTTCTATATATGGCCTCATCAACTTATTTCTGATCAAACAGACTGTAGTAGATGCCCACCACAACATACTCCACATGGTTCTGCTCTCTAAATTTAAGCTGCAGGCGCTGGACAGTCTCATCATCCAGCTCAAAGCAGATCCAAATGTACTGTCATTGATACCTCATGTAACTGCCAACTTTACATCTTCCCCCTTCCATCCATCCTGTTCCTTCCTATTTACCTATTGCAGCACTTTATCTTGGGAGGTTTTCTATCATATTTCTGTGACACCAATGAGGATGTAGCCCCATAATTGCAGCACACCTCTAATTCCTCCTGTTTGTTACAGGACCAGGACAGTGTTTCATACTTGCACTGGTGTGCAAGCACTTTGGAGAGCTTATATCATGGTGACTTCCCAGAAAAAGTGTCATTACTTGTATTACTTGCTATCCTATTCACTTTGTCCTCCTGACATTTGCAGGCATACACTTCATACGGGCTTCCTTTCCATTGTGTTTTGTTATCTTTGAGTTCTGTCTTGTCTTCCTCGCCTTGCCAAGTCTGTTGCTGTTCAAGAACAAATCAGTGAGCTTCTGCTTGTATCTGATGAAATTATCAGATATTTTTATTTTTGAAAACTGCTCAGTATTTATGTTGAATATTCTTCATTGGTTTACAGAAACAGAATAGCTGTTTCAGAAGACTTTAAAAGTTCAGCACAAACATATAAAATTATTAGAAAAAATAATCTAATTTTCACAAGATTTGTTCAGAAATTTTGAGTAATGGTATTTTATTAAAATCTGGTCACCTCTGATTAAAAAAAGAAAAAAGTCGTAAAGAAAGAGGTACATGCAAAAAGTGGGTTAATTGGAAAAATTAAAAACCTCTCCTGCTAAAGCAGTCTAAAAAAAAGTTCACATTTTTTAAAATTTGCCAAATGAGCACTAGGATGTGGTATGATTACAATTTCCGAGTTTCATGGAAGAATAAAGACCAGAAGCATGAAAACTGTCTGTCATAGATGACACATGCTAAAGCAGTTAAAAATCAATTACGAGTAATTGGAAGCTGGAAGACACTAGATTAGTTAAGAATCTAGAATTGTCTTCTTATAGGGGGTAATAATGGGGCCATGAACTGTCGAAATTCAGAATTTAGTAAGTATATAAAGAAAATTATATAATGTTTCTGTGTTTATGAACTAGGCACTGGATTATCACAAAGAACTTGTGAAAACTGCTTGAATTTCTGCTATAGTCCAGATAAAGACTGACTAGCTTCATCTGGATTTTGTGATGTTTTTCAGCTGAAAATGGCTAACACAAGAGACAGGATACCACAGCTATCACTGCATCTCCTTCAAAATGGTTCATTTGCCTCAGGCTTTAGGATTTAGCTGTAATGAAGATGAAAGATTGATGGCTGACTACTGACCTACTTTGAGGAAATGAAAAAGCAGGTGCTGCTGACTAGGAAAACAAAGGGCTGTACAAAATGCAGAGAAATGAAAGGTTGGCAAAATAAAATCTCTTTTAGATCACAGCTACTTTTCCATAGCCCAGCACAGACTAATACGCACCTGGAAACCTCAAAACCTCTTTATATATTTCTGTAAATATATTTAAGCTATTTTAAGTAATTATTTTCATTTTATATACTAAGGCTTGAGATTCTGCAAAGGCTCTGAATCTCTCAAACTGTCACAGCATGTTGTTGAAACTAAGGAAAAGCTGGACAAATTACAAAATGTATGGCTTAAAATGTGACAGACTTGTGTCAATGCTTGCAACAAAGTGTTCCTCAAATTTTGTTTAAGCTTTGATGAAAGAGGGACATGTTCCTCAAAACTCAGAATTAAGGCCTTTCAGACTGTGTGACAGAATTGTTTAATGATTTGTGACAGCCAGTTCTTGAACAAAGAGCTGCCACCTTTTAACCAGTTTGTGTCAGGAGTTTTATCCATGCAAAGGGGGTGAAGGAAACTATTTTTAGTTTCTCGTAAGCAATCATGTTTGAAGAAAACTTTTGAGTACATTGGCAAATGAACCCAATGTTGACCACCAAATATTGCTTTGGCTTCTCACAGTTATCAAATTCATAGAAAATGGCATTGTTTTTAAGGTAATTGTTTTCATTATAGAACAATCGTCTTCCATGTTTTGGAGCAGGTAGAGAAAAGCCATACTGCCTACCTAATCTAATCTAATCTAATGGGAAATGGGTTGAGCTTCAAGCCAAGAGACTGAGTTGTAAGTGAACATTCTCCCTTTACACTTTGCATTTCTGCACTTAGAACAGTCCTCAGTGTTAACCACATGCAGTTTAAGTAGGTACCTTTGTATTCAGCTTTGTTGGAGATGAGAACCCTATTAAGTCAATTAAGACATCCAGTTCTCATTCATCTCGGAGAAGAGACAAAGTTGTGTGCGTTTTTTAACGGTAGTCTGCCTCTAACTTTTCCTTCAGTAAATTATTGTAAAGGTTCAAGAACTTAATAAAACACAATTTTGTAGATCTTTAGACTCTTACAGGCAGAGCTTAAAGTTTCAGACTGTGGGTGCAATTCATACATCAGAAATAGCCATCTACTAAGCTGGCTGGTTTGTAACTATTTCCAGGACATTCCCTATTTTTAAGCCTGGGAACAAAAATCGATCTTAGACCTGACTCTCAGCCATATTCTAAAATAGCTTACTAACTCATCAGTCATTTTTGTACTATCTTTGTTTATTTTCCAGTTTTGAAAGGGATGGCAGACAGAGGAAGTGGCCACTTATTATTTCAATGTTATTCCGATCCTGACAGTGAGTTAAAGGGATAAAGGAGAAAAACATGCATGAGTGAAAGTGCCAAGTGTTAGTGCTATTTTTTTTTTTCTAGTTAGAAGAAAAAATGTGTTTGTTTTTGTATTTGTTGTAGGTGCAGGAGAATTGCAGGAAATTTTACCTGTACATAGTAGGAGCTATTAATATATGTGCATCCTGTAGTGTACAAAATTAAATTTCTTTTTTTTTTCCTAAAAATAGGTTTGCTTTCGAAGTTGTAAAATTAATAATTATAGATATGGTTGTCTTAGGGTGTAGCAATCACACTAGAAAGCCTCCCTTTTCTCTGGCTTGTATGTCACTCAGCAGGTATCTGGTAGCTGTTCCCAGAAAACAAACTTGTTTGATTAAGTACTCCTTCCCATGTCTCACACTTTATCTTTTCAACTTTTCTGAATTATAAGACTGCCTTATCGTTCAGAACACAAGGAGCATGGAAAAAACATGACCTTCTCTGCTGATCTTACTTAAGGAAAATAATGAGAAAAGAGAGTGGAGGTAAGGGTGACCTAAGAAAAAAGGTAAACACCAGAACACTGTTTGTTTGGTTCAGAGTTCCAGACACCGGCAAAGAAAACAAAGCAAAAGTATGTGGCTACTGAAACTGACTGTGGTGGACATATCTAAAACACAACTCCAAAGAGAAAAAAATAAAAAAGGATAATTCACACAAAATCACACAGAATGGCTGAGGATAGAAGGGACCTTAGGAGATCATCTTGTCCAATCACCCCAGTCAACCAAGGTGACCTATATCACCTTGCACAGTATCATGTCCAGGTGGGTACGGATTATCTCCAGAGAAGCAGACCCCACAGTATCTTTGGGCAACCTGTGCCAGTGCTCTGTCATCCACACAGTAAAGAAGTTTTTCCTTGTAATCAAGTGAAACTTCCTCTGTTTCATTTTGTGCTTAATGCTTCTGAAAAGACTGGAAAGAGACTAGTTCATTTCTCTTGACCACCCACCAGATATTTCTAAGCATTTATAAGATCCTCTCTCACTCTTCTCCTGAACAGTCCCAGGTTTCTCAACCTTTCAGCCAACAGTGATGCTCCACACCCCTTATCATCTTTGTAACCCTCCACTGGACTCACTCTAGCAGCTCCATGTCTCTGTTGTACTGGGGAGCCTATAACTGTACACAGAATTCCAGATGTGGTCTTAGCAGGGCAGAGTAGAGGGGGAGGAGAACTCCCTCGACCTGCTAGCTACACTTTTTTTAATGCATCCCAGGATACCATTAGCCTTCTTAGCCACAAGGGCACATTGGTAGCACATAGAATTATCATAGACATCAAAGTGGTAATGGAATGAATTCTTTCCAAAAGGTTAATGAAGTCTAACCATTAAAATTATAGTCTGGGGAGTGTTTTTTGGAACTTAGGACTATTTTATTGCAATTGGCAAATTTTATTTAAAAAGTCTTGCCTTAAAAGATCCATTGCAAAACTACAAGGTGAACTGTTGTCAATATTCTCCTTGCCTATATCAGAAATCTTCACGTACATGAACTTGATATTAGTTAATTTTTATACAGTTTAGATCCCACGAATACTTTACTTCTGTTGGTACTGAAATATTTAAGATGTCTCTACTTCCCGAGATGTGTTTTACTTGTGAAGTTGTGACAGTTTAAGTAGAGATGTATTCTGAAGTGGACATATTTTGTGACTTTTCTATGTTGATTTTGACCTGATTTATAGCCATTTAATCCACTTCAAAACTCTTTCCAGTGTACAGTTATTAATGTAAAACTTCTTCCTAATTCTGCATTTTCTGGTTTAATAAAGGCAGGTTTTTTTGGTTTGGTTTTGTTTTGTTTTGTGGGTTTTTGGTTGCTTTTTTTTTTTTTGGTAGGGAATTTGAGGATTTCTAAACTGTCAAGTTGCTTGTCACAAAGTTATAAACATTCAAGGTGAAATAATTTGAAGGTTTGAAAACACATTCTTTTGTCCAAATCTGTGTCTGGAAATATTAGACATTTGAATACTTGGGTATAGGGCTGTTACTGATCTGTGTTCAAAATATGAGTTACGAATATCAAGTGAAAATTCAGTTTGCTTTGGGATTTGTTTTTTCTTGGTATTGTCAACTGAATTATTCATCATAAACAATTTGTGGGATTTATGATAGGAGTGGTCTGTAGAAAAAGATCCAATAGTGATTTAATTCTGCTTTTGCTCACGTTTTCGACCCTACCTTCCTTTTTCTTTTTTTCCACGTTTGCCTAAGTCTTTCAATGAATAGAACTGTAGCTTTTTCTCTTTGATGTATGTCCCTTTTGATTAGGAAATCATCAATTATTTAGATTGTTCCAAACCTTGCAGCCTAATACTTTGAACATAAGACTGTAAGTAGAGCATTTTGAAGATCACTGTTTAAAAATAGGTCATGTTTTTCAAGAGACCAGCCAATTCAGTGCTTGCAAATGTGGAAAACCTCCTGATTAGTGTTCAGTATTTGTTAACCTAATATGGAGTCATTTGGATAACATTAGCCATATTATTTTCTCTATTTAGAAAAGTCACCTAGCCTATGCATAATATTTAATGTCAGTGGTATTAAAAGGAACTACTAAAACCCAAAAAGGATGGTATTTAAGTGGTTTTGTTGAAGGAAATGAAGGTATTCCCCTAACTTCTCATTAACATACTTTTCATATAGTTTATGAATCTTATAAAACTATCAGTGCTGTTTTGCTGTGATAATTATTTGGTGCATGTGCTTTAGTATTATTAATAGTAATAATAATATTTTGCATTTCTGAAGCACTTTTCATCTGCCTTTTCAGACCTCAGTTCTCTTTTCAAACAGCTAATTAGACTTCAAAACACAGTAAGTGGTGTTATACCCACTTTTCTTCAGGGCAGTACTGGAGGGCAGACCATGCTGCCTCTCAGTAGGCAGTTTGGGATGCTTGAGAGGATGAGTAGGAACCCCCATGAATATGCGTTGTGAATTAATATGCCATGAGGGAAGTCTTCTTATTTATTCCAACTAATTAGCTCTTGGCCTGATAAATGAAAAGGACAGAAATTTCAGACTGTTCCCTGCAACCATGTGCTTAAAAGTTTTTATCTTATTTTCTCCCATGGCAATGACTGTCGTAACAACACCAGAACTTTTCACTGTGTCTTTATATGTCAGGCAGAAGTTCATACAAAACCACCTCAAGATATTTTTGCATTAAAATGTATTTTCCATGCTAACCTGTTTAAATGGTGAAAATCCTATTTTCTCCAGCCTTGCTTCTTTAGTTTTTTTTTTTCAAATGAGGGTTGTCCAACTGCTTTCAATTACTGCTGGCCTGAAGCTGTATCTCCTGATACCTTGCTGGTTGGTGGGTCTCTGAGCATGGCAGTGTTTTAAGGACTATCTGTTACATACAGGTATACCAGCAATTTTCACACCACATAAATCCTAATCCAGAACTAGTTATCTCATCAAGCTACACATTTGCTTTAACATCTTCCTTTTTTAAATGTGAATTTCCTAAGATTCTGTCTCAGGGCTGCTTGGGATTTCCTCTCTGCTACTAATTTTACCTTGGTTGCTATGGAGCCAAAGGCAGGGAAGCAGAAGAAATCAAGTAATGAAGCCTACAAGTAGTTTCTCAAGGGAATGAGGAAATGAATAAGGTAGATTGATAATAAATGAAAACTATGGCTCAATTCATTGAAGACATGAAAAAAATGACAATGTTGGGTCTTTAAATGCAAAACTGATTGGATTGATATTTTGCATCTTTTTTGAATATCTATAATTTCTCCCTATTATCTTAGATTTATCTCTTATATCATTTTCATACAATACAATGTAATGTTTTCTGAAATTCCTTGTGTGCATACAAGGTATAAATAAGGCCTATAAAACTTTCCACTGCTTAGATCTTGCTTTCATAGAATCATAGAATCATAGAATTGCTCATGTAGTCCAATCACAACCTAACCATTCTACCCTAATTCTAACAACCTTTCTCTAAATCACGTCCCTGAGCACCACATCCAAATGTTTTTTAAACATATCCAGGGATGGTGACACAACCACCTTCCTAGGGATCTTATTTCATTCAGTGTTTAACAGCCCTTTCTGTAAAGTTTTTCCTGACATCCAACCTAAACATAAGCTGGTGCAACTTGAGGCCATTTCCCCTTGTCCTGCCAGCTGTCAACCGGTGAGAAGAGGCCAACCCCGCTTTTGCTGTAAGCACCTTTCAGATATTGGAAGAGAGCAATAAGGTCTCCCCTCAGCCTCCTTTTCCCCAGACAAAACAGCCCCAGTTCCTTCAGTCACTCCTCATAGAGCTTATTCTCCAATCCCTTCACCAGCCTTGTTGCCCTTCTTTGGACCTGCTCAGTGTCTTTTCTATATTGAGGTGCCCAAAACTGAAAGTAGTACTCGAGGTGAGGCCTCACCAGTGCTGAGTAAAACGGGTAGGATTACTTCCCTAGTCCTGCTCACTACACCATTTGTGATACAAGCCAGGACCATACTGACCACACTGATCAAAATAAGACAATATTGAGGTTCAAATGGCTGTCCTTTATGTTAGTGAACTTCTGTGTCATTTTTTTGCTTATGTTTTAACAAGAAAGCATTTGTAGTTTGCAAGTGTTTTTTCTGGGACTAAGAAGGAGTCTAATTGTGAAACTGAATATGTAAGTTGCTCTGAAAGTATTACCTCCTGTTTATTTCCTTGGAAAATATAGCAGATACAAAGAGCACAATAATACTATTTGATAAAGTTACAACACACTATTTTTCAACATAGTTATCACCGCTATGCTTTTTCACCTTTGATGAACTACTAAATTGCACACCTTTGCTTCATATGCTCTTCAGTCTCAGCATTTTGTCTACTGTAATCTGTCTCATGGCAGCGGATTGTAACAGAATGTAAAAATGTAACAGAATACTGTGGAAAGGTCCAATCTCTACTGCCATACCACCAACATCCACCTCAGACTTTGTGGGCCCACATAATAAAATAGGAGATATTACTTTTGGAGAGCCTTCATACATCAGTGTGGCTAGAGCAACCTGTGAAGTTTATTGTGCATCCTGTTTAGTATCTGAAAAAAAAAAAAAAAAAAAAAAGGTAAGGTAAGACTTAATTACTAATAGAAATTTCTTTCCCTAACAACCAGAGCACAGAATGGCATTTTGTGATTTGCGTCTCATAAAGCAGATCCTCAGAACATATGCTGTAATTTTTTTGTTTCTATCTTTTTTATTCCCAGTGATACTGTTAATTCAAGACCTGACTCTGCAAGCTATTCTGTACAGCTGGTAGCACGTACTCAGTGGCTGTACTGTAGCTTTTCTGAACACGTGGATTCCTGCAGTCTTCCTTTTATACTAGACTGCATTAAGAAATTGAAGATGACTAAGGGAAAGTGTTTTGTTATGGATGGTTTTTTGTTTGTTTGTTTGTTTTAATTACTTGCTTGATTACTTTAAGGAAAATAAATATTCACTTGAGACAGTCAAGAGGAAGGTAAAGGACTGCTTTAGTTCTCCAAGGGTGAAGAACAGTTGCAGAAGGCAAATGTGAAGGTGGCATTGCTGTTAATTTGGTAACACGTGGAATTGTAACTCCAATGGAAGCTTTTTTACCAACAATTGTGTTACTGTGTTACTGTGGAATACTGTGTTACAAGGAAAAATGTTGGAAAATTGGCAAGAAGTCCAAGGTATATTCTATTATTCTTTTTTCTAAATCATTTGTAATAAGCAGAAAGTGTCAGTAACTACAGTTACTACAGTAATTCAGAAACTACTAGGAACCACAGTCACTGGAAATTACATGGATCATCAAATATAGACTCTGTAAGCCAATCCACTGCTGAATCACTACAGACCTATGTAAAATTTGAATGTAAAGAGATCACTTTATAACAGCAGTGAGAGTGGATTGACCCAAGATAATGTCTCTAGGGTCTTCAATCTACAGAACAGTGATAGTCCCTCATGTGACAAGTTGGACTTGATGATCTTCATGGGTCCCTTCCCACTCAGGATAGTTGATGATTCTATGACCTATTTTCTCAGTTTTGGCTGGTACAGCAGAACAGCTGTAGATGCTCTGACTGATCTCCTTCCTCGTTAGTTTTGCAGAATAAAGCCGTTCAACATGCTGGAATCACCACTTACTGGGATATCCATAGGCTGCTGTATTTGCCTCTGGGGTGATTCTGATGGAATTATTTGTTGAAAGAAAGAGCTGTGGGTAATAGAAATGAATAGAGAGTTTCATTTAGTCAAACCACAAATACATCTTTGTTTTTTTCTTCAATTTAACTGGAATATAACAGATGTCTATTATCAGGACTTCTTTCCAAAACCCAGCAATACTGAAAACACAGAAATACGCTTCTGTTTATTTTGACTTTTTAAAATTCTGAAAACTGTTTGATGCATATTCAACTTTCTGCAAGAAAAAAAATGCTTATTTTCCCATTTAGTCTATCAATTTATCATTATGGCAATATCTGTGGGTGTGGAACACTAAGACAATTGATATATAAACTTTTGCTAACTTAATAGTGTTACCACATATTTTCTAGCTGTAAAATATACTGGGTGTTTGGAGAGCATGCCTTCTGGTTAAAAATTTCTCAGATTACAAAAGCGTCTCCTGAATTGTTTCCTTTAATGCAGAGCAAATACAATGGCACTAAGTGCAGTAGCTTAGTGCTCTTTCCAGCTCAAAGCTCTTTCCAGCAGTCCCTAAGCTGTGCTGTATAGCTCCCCCAATGCCAGTATAAATTGCTGGCCCCAGGAAAAGATATTTTGAGGTGACTTGTAGAAATTGCTTTGCGTATGCTATTAATATGCTACAGCTCTTGATTTTCCTGTGAATGTTATTATAGGAAGTCTAGCCTGCTTGTGCTCTTCCCACGCTCTTTTTTGATTCACCAGTCCAGCTATAAATTATGCACTCTGGCAACTTCTAGATCAGATGTCTCCTATGAAGCCTACCATCTCTTTCCTCTGCTTTCCTCCTACACATCTTCTACGCAGGCTTGCTGCACAGATAGAAGTTAGTTTCTGAGCCCTATTTCACTTTATAATATCTCTAGCATGCATTTCCATCTCAACATGAATGTGCTTCTTTCAAGTTGCAGATATCTGACATTCATTTTACCAGAGTTGCCTTCCATTTCTTGCATCTCTCCCAAGTAAAACTTATCCTAATTGGACTTGTGTTCCAAAAAACCCACAACCACCAGAGGAGTAGAGATATATTCACCACATCTGCGCAGTCTTTCCTATTGAACACGTCTGAAACAGACATAAACCAAGAAAAAGCTCTGAGCCTTTTTTTTTTTTTTTTTTTTTTTTTTTTTTTTTTGCTTATTTGGGCAGGATTATTTTCCTCTGGAATGCTTGTCAGCCCAGCATTCCTGTTTATCTTGAAACAACCAGGTCCTGCAAATTCTCTTCCATTCACTGCACACAATTGCTAGTCTAATAGAAAAGTGAACTCAAATTATAACCCTGAGTCAAATCCTGTTGAAATTGGTGTGAAAGTATTACATAAATTATTGGGTTTGAATCAATTCAGATATGTACTGAAATGCTCTTCTTGCCTCCTCCTCATTCTTTGGTTTCCTCTTCTCTCTGTTTCTGTCTCTTTCAGTGTATATTTTACATTTTCTCTTTTCATTTTTTCAGCTGTCTCCTTTCCAGATTACTGCTCTCTTCTTTTTCTATTCACTTTTAACCTGCTGCTTCTCTTTTGCCTTGCTGTTACTTCTCTTTCAAGGACAGATGTTTGTCATTCTTTTCTCTATTAAGGACATACCTGTGATTGTTTAAGTAGGGTATTTCCTTTTCTGCTGCCTTAAGTCTGTATCTACAGAGGCATTCAGAGATTTTGCCCAGCTGGTTGTTCATAGTGTGGTTCTACTGCAAATATTGTTAGGGTCACTGCTGCAGTCAGCTTCTTTCATCAGTCAGCATCCTTCTGTTTTGTTTTGTATCAATTTGTTTTTCTGCAGTTTTGAAGTTGACCATATTGCTGTAAAACTAGCTGTTTCTCCGAGAAGCGTCTAAATCCAATGGAGTTCAAATCTCCACCAACATATGGAACTCATTTTTTCTTTTTCCCTTAGAGGCCTGCCTTTCATACATCTGTATGAGTAGTTAGCAATTAGGCATATAGATGTGATCCTACTTCTGGAAAGGCACTGTCCTTCTCATGAAACTCCAAAATCTTAACAAAATAAATTTTTGTATGTAGGAATACTGCTTGTTTGGCTAAAATTCTAATAAGGCCCCTTTGCCATAGCTAAACTGTCGGAACATAAGAGTATTATTCTGATGCTGATTATTCTGAGACAAAAATGGTTCATTGAGATTCAACCATGAGTATTAGCTTTCTTTAAGGCACTTTGTGTGGAAGGGTTTACTGCCATTAACAGTCAGCTGACCCAATCTTCACTTCCACTTAAACTTTTGTACTAGCTTAACACCTTCCTAAGGTCTTTGATTCATGTGTCAGCCTTCAGATATGTCTTCTTGTGCTGAAAAAAAAAAGTACAAAATACTTCATCTCCTTCAAGCTGAGAACCCCAAAATAAACAGCAGAAAGAAACGTTTCATATGACAGCTTGTCTTCTACAGAAAACAGAGTTGTGAAGTGCATAGACAGATGGCTGCTGCAGGCAAAGCATATTCTCAATGTGCTATAAATCAGATTTTTTTTATAAATATTCTTGTCTGTGTTTTTAATTGCTGTTATGTAAAGATTATTATTAACAGCGAACAATGTGAACAGTGAAGGGGTATCGATTTCATCCTCACTGCTGAATGGGAGAACATAATTCACTTGAGACTCTTCACTGCCTAGTATCTCTGAGAGTAGAAGACTAGTTTGTGATCCAATAAGTGTTCTGGTTGTAGAGATGATGCCCAGGTTATAGATAAATTGAAGAGAGAACCACGTTTAACAATTTTAGCTACATTTATTCCTTTAACCTATCCACACTTCAATTAGAGTCCAAGCAGCACCCACTTAAGGAAAAATAATCCTAAATCTGTTAATCATTTCCTGCAACATGGAATTTACGCTACTTGCTTTTCCAGCTCATCCCCACAGTAGTGATGTTTCTGAACCAATGATATTTTTAAGGTATGATATTTTACAGCACTTATCCTTTTCCTCTTACTCAGGTCTCCCCCTGACCCCTGTATGTTTTCTGTGTGTCAACCAACCTTAAGCACCAGCAATATCAAATCAGCAAATTCACTCTCTTTAGTACGAAATTTTGTGAAACCACATAGATGACTTGAGAAATGTATAGATAATATGGTTAAATAAAACACACATTTTGGAAAGGCAAAATTCCTGAATGCTGGCTCTGTTTAACTATGAATACAAGAAAACCTACATTTCTCTTTTCCTGCAGAGGGCTTTCTTTTCTGTTTGGTCTCCCCAGCTTAAGATACAAATCATTTTATCCTACACAACACACTTAGAAAGTAGGACCCAGTGGGCTGATTTTGATTCTTATTTTAATGTCTTTAATAGTTTTTTGGCAGTCTAATATGTTTTGAAAGAACCGTGTCTGTTTCTCCAGCTTGGGGGAACTGTCAGACCTGACAGACTGTTGAGCTCATTCCTGTTAGCCATGCAGGTCAGGTCATAGATGTCAAAAAAAAAAAAAAAAAAAAAAAAAAAAAGCAAATACATTCGGGAAAGCTTGACACTGAAGCTTCATCCTGGCAAAGAGGAGGCCTGAGCCAAGCCAGAGTAAGATGCCAGGAAGAAATGGGTCAGAGAAAGCAGCTTAAAGAAGAAGTGCTGGTGGTGAACAGAGTCAGTGACCAGAATTAGTCAGAGGAAAGATCAGAACTTCCCAACGCTATGTAGTAGCCTAAAGTGAAAAGCCTCTCACCAAAGGCAGTGACCTAGGAGTCTAACTTGATAGGGAAGTGGCCTGTCACCTACTTTTGCAAATGTATTTGGACTTGGTAACAGTCCTCTCATTTATTCTTCTGGTGTATTTGTTTAGTCCCTTCCACCTGCAAATTTATCAGTTGTAATTGTTAATTTTTGAGTGTTCTCCAGATTTCAGTACTAGAGTTGTGAGTAATGCTTGGAGGAACATCAGAAGGTTTGCAATATTTAAGCTGTTGTAGGAATACAAATCACATCTGTAATCTTTCACAAAAATAATGGTCCTATCCTTAAATAGGATTAAAATACTAATTTTCAACTGTACTGATCATTTGTATTGCAGGGGATCTTTTTTTGTACATAAGAAGTACACAGAATTGTCTAAAGTAGAATCTGCCAAATATCTTCTTCATCATTTTGCCTGTAAGCTGAATTCCTTTCCTTAGCTTTTTATTTCTATTTCATTGTTAAGTTTCTGCAACATTATGAGAAGGACAGTGTCTTCTCTGTTGTCAGCACACATGTGTATGCCTCATTGCACAAGAAGAAAAGCAGTCAGGAGCATGCAAGCAGGAATTAGGAAGAATAAAGAAATGCAGAAATGGTTGGCTGTAGTAACTGGCAAAGGTGAATGAATGAGATCTACAATTCACAAATTCTTATATTAAAAACAATAGTTTGCAATTCAAGTTTTTGAAAGGCTTGCAAACTCCTGGAAAAGCATTTAGAAAACAAGACTGATGTGCTATCCATCTGTGGAATACTCTTCACGTGGCATATAGTCCTGTGTCAGTTTCCAAAGTGTTGTTGTAATTAAAATTATGGTCTTTTTTTTTTTATCCACTACTTTATTTTATGCATTTGCATTCACTATTTTTTTCCTCTCCTTGTTGTATATTCCTTTTATGCTATTTTATTTGGTTTGCAGCCTTTTAGGACAGGCTATGGTGTTTCATATGTACTCTGTGCAGCTATTATGTTTGACTAATTCAGATTTCATGTGAAAATTACTCCATAGTTTGTACCTTTTCTATTTACAAAACTCAAAATTATCTTTCATTTATTGTTTGGTTCCTCTTGAGATAAAAGGAGTTGGACTCATTCTTGAGACCTCCTTATACTCTACTTAGAGATCCCCGCCTCTTATTTTACAGACATCTAAATATCACTTGTGCTTAAAATTTTGCACCTGTGTGTGTTCTGTTTAAGTGGAAGTTCACCACCCATGTTCTGTCTCAGGACTTTCTGTACATTTATCCCTTCAGGTGTTCAGTCAATTATATTAGTCTAATACAAACATGTATTAATATCTTTATTAGTATCTACTTAATATCTTTATTGACAATTTGGATGAGGGGATTGAGTACACCCTCAGTAAATTTGCAGATGACAACAAGCTGGGGAAATGTCGATCTGCCAGAGGGTAGGGAGACCCTACAAAGGAATCCGAATATGCTGGATTGATGGGCTGAGGGCAACAGGGTGAACTTCAACAAAACTAAGTGCAGGGTTCTGGAGAAGCAACTCCATGCATCACTATAGTCTTGGGGTAGAGTGCCTGAAAAGCTGCACAGAGGAAAAAGTACCGGAGGTATTAGTTGTCAGTCAGCTGAACATAAACTAGCAGTGTGCCCAGGTGGCCAAAAAGGCCAATGGTATCCTGGATTGTATAAGAAATAGTGTGGCCAGCAGAAGCAGTGAGGTGACCATCCCTCTGTACTCAGCACTGTGGAGGCCACATCTCAAGAGCCGTGTTCAGATTTTGACCCTTCACTACGGGAAAGACACTGAGGCCCTGAAGTATGTCCAGAGAAGGATAATAAAACTGTGAAGGATCTCAAGCACAGGTCTTATGGGAAGTGGCTGAGGGAACTTGGATTGTTCAATCTGGACAAGAGGAGGCTCAAGGGGGACCTTATCACTCTCTACAACTGCCTGAAGGGAGGTGGTAGCAAGGTGGAGTTGGTCTCTTCTCCCACGAAGCAGGAATAGGATGAGAGAGAATGGACTTAAATTGCACCAAGGGAGGTTTAGGTTGGACATTAAGAAAAAATTCTTTCTCAGAAAGAGTGGTGATGCATTAGAACAGGCTGCCCAGGGACGTGGAGGAGTCATCATCCCTACAGGTTTTCAAGAAACATGTGGATGTAGCACTGAGAGACATGGTCTAGAGCAGTCACAGGTATGGGTTGATGGTTGGACCAGATGGTTTTAATGGACTTTCCAACCTTAATGATTCTTTGATTCTCTGATTCTAAGAGTAAAATCTACTGAAAACACAACAGTGACAGATGCTTTTGTTTAAAGAAATACAGAAACTCTTCTTGGTTCATGTGTCCTACCTGAGATATTCCCGATCAGTCTACTTTTTCTGTGCTACCTCCTTTTTTTCTTTCTGTATCTGAGCATGTCAAGGTGGTATTTCTGCTAGGAAGTATGGCAGGTTTTGGGGGTGGCACTAGAAGTGTTTTGGTGGGACACAAGAGATCAAACTTTGAAACTGTACTTAAGTAGAGGAACAAACACCTTCAGCTCCATGTGTCTTCTTTGAGAGGTGTATTACTTAAATGCTGATTACTGCAATTGCATAGTCTGTGTCTCTGTAAAAAATGTTGCAGTAAACTCTCCAAATACAAAATAGGCTCCACTCTTTAGTACAGCTAATCTTCTTCTAGAAGCCCCAAACTGGAAGCTGGGATATAAGACACACGTCTCTCATTAAGTTTTTACTTGGAGTGGTGTTTGTGGCTCAGTTCTCACTGTGCTGCTGCTTTGAATCTCATTCCAAAGAGCACTGGAGAGAGGTTAGACAGCTGTGGGTTGCACTTCAGAAGCAGAAGCCAACCAGTTCAAAGCTGGGCAGCGTGATGCTGGGTCTCACACTGTGCCTGCATCTTTTTGCATAACTCACCTTTACAATTTTCATCTGAGACACGCACAAAATGAACACTGGAAGACTTCACTTGAGTCATCTCTTTGATCTGTTTTATGTGGAGGGATTGTTCTCCACACTGAATGCCTTCATTCTTCCTGTTTCAGTGTGTAGTGACTTAAGGCAGCCTCATAGAGTTGTAGGTTCAGGACACGGTAACAGACATCAGACCAACAGTTTTAGGGATAGTAGTAAAGATACAGTAACAATTGGAAACCAGCACTACAATTATCTGGCTCAAAATGTCAGAAAACCAGCAATTTGCTAATAAGGGACTAAACTTCAGCTATCCAGAGCACATTTATTCATCATATAACTACGCTAATAATATTTATTCTAAATTAAGTAATAAAGTCCTATCAATCTTATGGTCATTTCCTTTCGTATTATTCTACTCCTATTTCATCAGCTGCTCTGGTTATTGATTATCTATTATTTTAGGAAGCAGTGTTGTCCCCATTACAACAGAATAGAGGGATGAAGTTTTTGTTATATTTCACAAAAAAATTTTATCCACTTAGCTCACTCTCTTCACAGTTTCTCTCAGTACTGTGATTTTCTGGCCTGCAGACTTTTATTGGAATCAATAGTACAGACACACTGAGGATAGTTTCACCTTTTTATTATCTTGTATTTCATGCTCCTAATCACCTCTGCAAGTGCCCTAAGTCTGCTTTCTCTGTCTTTTTGTGGGTAGAACAACACATAAGAATTTTGTACTGCCTTATATACACTATAGAATCATACAATCACAGAATCATAGAATGGTTTGGGTCTGAAGGGACCTTTAAGACCATCTAGTTCCAACCCCCTGCTTTATGCAGGGGCACTTCCCTCCAGACCAGGTTGCTCAGAGCCGCATCCAGGGAAACTTAGTGAAGCTCTTCATTCTGTGCATGGTACTCCACTAACTGCACAGTAACAAAACTAAAACACGTCTGAACCATTTCAGCTCTATTTCACCTCTTTAAAGGTAAATAAAGGAGATTAATTACCAACAGCCACTTTTTCCTAGGAGTGAGAAGCTACCAGTATTAATGGTTTCTTGAAGAAAAGGTCTGATAGACAAGCTTTTTGCATCTGATCTACAGATCATAAATAGACTACACATTTTTTCTTCTAAATACAACATTTTTTCTTCTAAATTCAGCAACTGAAGCTTTCAAATGGAATGGCAGAATGTATTCTATAAAAGAAAGAGTTGTCAGTTTTAGAGTAAGGAGGATAAACCTCAGATATTGTAAATATTAACTGTTACCCATGAGAACAATTGCAGCCTTTTTTGTTATATTTTCAACTAAATTATTTTTCTAAGTCTGACACTTTCATTTTAATTTCCCTAGGTTTAAGATTTGGAATTCAAAATAGTTTAAAAAAGATTTTATAATCCAAACATTATTTATAAACATTCTGTTCAGATGGGAAGTACATATCACATCTGTAGGGTTTTTTTCAGAATGCTAATGAAAAATGCAAATAATTACAATTACAATTCCAGATGTGCTAAGGATAAAAATTTATTCCCAGTGCTGACTCTTGATTCTTAAAAAGACCTAAGAGTAAAGCAGCAAAATGTGAACCAAACTCAGCCACTTAAATGTGCAAGCTAGGAAAATCTTATTTCATTTACCAGCGAAAGATATTCCCATACCAGAAACAGATCAAATAAGACTTTAAAGGACATTGACACTAAATTCTGATAATGTTTATGTACGAATGGTAAGATGTCTTTGCAAGCAACAATCTATGACAATAACAGTAATTTCTTCCAGTGGAAATTGGCAAGGCTCCACCTCATGGTGCAGTGAACAGTGAGTGCTCCACACAGACCCTGCTGGGCTCACCACTTGCCATCCAGTTAATTTACTGCCTTCTCTAATGGGTCACATCCCTTCTCACTAAATAAAATACTGTACTTGCAAGCAGTCTTAAGCAGGGGCAGCCATGTAGGCAGTGGTGACATGTAACCAGCCACTCTGAGTTGTATCATCAGAGTTTTCAAGTAGTAATATTAATGGATAGGGTAAGGGTACGCAAAGTTAAATTGCTAAACAGTTAAGCGGATGTTTTCACATAACATACACAGATTTCATAGCTTTCATGTAGATCATTGTGAAGATGACTGAATATATTTTCTAGCAGCTTCAGAGAAGATAAAAAATAGTAATAATAAAAAAAAAAAAATGTGAGACCTGCTGTCAGAGCTACTGGCCACCATCACTGCAATGTATCATTAGCTACCTAAGCTATGTGCATTGCAGGTTTCTCTCTCCTATTGCTCCTATTTAACCCTGTTGTTTCAGTAACTCTTTTTTTAAATGCTGAAATGTAATTTAACATCCAGACATTGCTCGTCACCGAAATGTTTTATGAATATTATCTATTGAGTTCTGACGAAGCCTACAGAGGAAGATGATTTATAGTATCCAGAAGAGTATATTCACAGACAGAGAGGTTTAATTATTTGTCTCAGACCTTAAAAAATTAACGTCCTTAGCATGGGGTGGGTTATTTTGCTGTGGAAATGCAGAATCCTATCATTTGCATGCTGTAACTTTTGTTCTTCTGTCAAAGATTTTTGGGCAGATCCTGTCTGATGCCCACCTAAAAATGTCCCTAACTGGGTAAGGAGGGTAAGGTTTGGTATTTACCTGATATGCAAAATACCCAGAATCATCTGGATGCTATGCATTGCCCTGGGTTATCAATCTCCAAAAATGAAGGTCTAAAATAAAACTGGTGGCATAGCCTTAGCTACAGCAGAACTCAAAGGCATTTCTGTTACAGCACAAAGCAGGGACATGGGTTTTTTTCTCTCCTTTGCAGCATTGTGGAATACTTGGACTGAGTCACTTCTTTGATGTGTTAATGCACCTTAAGAAGGACATTAAATATTTCAAGTAATTGGTATGAACATGAAATCTCTCATTAGTGTCTGCTAGACGGCTGCAAAATGCAGATAAGAAAATGCATGTGGTAGTACAAGAAAATATTCCAAATTTCTTGAAGGAAGCTTCTGCTAGAAATGCTTCTTGCTTTTCCAGCCTGTGTTGATGCAGCCTCTGTCTACTGCAAAAATTCTGGTTAAGTGGAAAATTAAAGCCCTATGTATGTTAATCTCCTTGCCACAGAGGCTTTTCCTTTCAGTAACGTGACATCCAGGATCTTGCTGCAGACCAAAACTATCTTCCTACTGCTTACAGAATAATATTTGAATGATTTCTTGTTTAAAACACTTTTGATGTCACGTTTGATTCTGAAATGTGTTTTCAGTAACATCCACTGAAGTCCATTCTGAAAATGATTTGACTGTCTAAAATGAAATGACAACAGTAATTAGCATTCCATTTCATGGTTAATTAAAATTGATTTACTGAGAAAACACAAACTTCATATCATATAACTAGTTAATTAGTCTTCTCAAAGCTGCTTTTGTCAGGTCTACTGCTTTCATAAGTTTTGGGGGTTTTTTATAGTTGTATGGATTTAAAGATTGGGAATGCTTCCAATAAAGTAGAAATTTTGCTTTCCCACACATACTTATG
This sequence comes from Lagopus muta, assembly GCF_023343835.1. Taxonomy (NCBI): domain Eukaryota; kingdom Metazoa; phylum Chordata; class Aves; order Galliformes; family Phasianidae; genus Lagopus; species Lagopus muta. The sequence continues at coordinate 60,218,498 of NC_064435.1, read as the reverse complement.
GCAATTTCTGAGTAAGCCTGGATATATAAATTCAAACTTCTTGAGGCTGAGCAAGTTTTCATTAGGTGTTAGGGAAGAACCTAATACCTAAGAACCTAAGAAAGGAAAGGAATATCATACTAGGCTGATTTTATGTCTTCAGCATTGTTACAGAGCTGAGGAGAAGGGCAGTCAAGTTTATAATGCCACTGTAACCGCACTGAATCACAGAATCACAGAACTGAGGAAAAATTTAGTTTAGATTATTGATGTGAGCAGCTGTCCGTATTATCTTCAGTGGTGACCTTCATTATGCATTACACATTTTTAAAAAAACATGTACATTTCTCTGAATATTCTTTCATATGGATATAGTACTGATGAAATAGTACTTGGCAGTTTTGGTGAATGAGGCTGTACATACATACAGACTTGGGGTTAAGGCAAATTTCTTGCCCACAGTGATCTGCAAGCAAACTACAGAAAGGAGAACATCTTCTATAGGTAACAAGCATTTGAATCACAGTGATTAGTGCAGCTTTGGTTTTCCATTAAGTGTGCAGACCATGCTGCTGGATAGAGAATCTGAATCTGCTAGCCAACAGGTTGACCTTTTGAGTAAGAAAGAACATCTCTTACGCCATACTGAAATGGGCTGCTGTACATTAGATAATGTACTATCGATAAAGTTGTGTTCTAACAAGGCCAAAATAGAAAATGCTACTTTATTATTATGTATAAATAAAGTGTATTTTAAAAAACTATGAGAGAAAACATAAGCAAATCAAAATCTAAAGAAGAGCTACAGTTAAAATACTCCTTAGATCAATCTTATTGTATTTATGTGTTCAATGTGTAGGGATCATAACCCTTTGTTTCACTTGCAGATCTCTCTGATCTTTAGAACAAACATTTTCCTTATGTACTACAAGAAGAAATATAGCTCAATTCTGAGTAAGATGTACAATCATTAAAAATATTAAGGTTGTTTCGTCTTCCTCAATCCAGCAACAGGCAAGCAGCAAAAATACCTGTTCTCCATGAGTGCTAACTATCCGTTTGTCTCAGATAGTCCTTGATACATAAAATAATTAAGTTTAATGGATAATATTTTTTTCCTCCTCCATTAATTTGAAATTTTTGTCTCCTTTTCAGAACTGATGAAGAGTTGATAAACCCATAGATTTTTTTTCTGGAAGTGTCAATCAGTCCAACAAAACATATCACCTTCTCCTATAAAACCTGTTTTTATAATGTAATTAAATACTACAACTAGTACACTGATGTTATATATATTGTAGAAAACTTGTTCTACAGTGCTGCATTGAAAGGGAAGATATCAGTAGTTGTTTCCTTAAAAACCTGTGGGTTTTACTTCTTCCTAAAATATCCTTAAATAACCTCATGAGTAAAATGCATGGTGCATACTTACTCCTAACAATAACACTAAGAGGCCTTGACTGGTGCTAAGGAGTTTGAATGTTCAGAAATATTAGCATAAATAAATGGAAGATCTGGGACTGCACAGCTCAGTGAATATTCCCCTAAGTTATAAATAGCTTTTGGAAAAGGTATCAAATACAATTTTCAAACGTCTAGATGCATAGAATTCATAATACCCAACTGACCCAATACTATAATCCATGTTAATTATTAAAATCATTTAGTATAAGACATTATTTCATAATGCCTAATATATAATACTTTTATTATCTACTGATTTTGCAGACTATTTCATCGCTAATGGGAGTTCACAGTAATATATTTAATCCGATATGTCTCCTTGATCTTAGAATAAGTCAGGAATGAGACCTTCTACCATTACATCCTTGCACTGTAATTCATTACTGCTGTGAGCTTGCACTGTGATTCAGTTATATACCCCCCAAAAGGACTCTTCATCCCAAACGGCCAGTGTGAGAAAACTGAAGTAGTACTCCAGATATTATTTGATGTCTTAACTTTCGCTTCTTCATTTTTCAAACTGCATAGTTCTAATTTAAGTAAAGGCCGTGGCTTTAGGTTTGGGGTTGGTGAATTTCAGCATTCATTAGGAATTAACTGAGAACACTCTTACAGCCTTCAGTTTGCATGCCTGTCAGCCAAAAACATTCACTGCGGTGAATATTCAGTCTCAGATAATTATTTACTAAAGGCAAAAGGTGAAAACTTGAAGTTACAGTGCTCTGTAGCATACAAACTATAAAAGACATTATGATCCAATTTTGTATTACTATCAATTAGTATCCCTCTTCTTGTTACCCCAGAACGTACATTCTTTTGTAATTTCTAAACCCTATCTCCTTCGTGTTTCCAATTATGCTGACAATTATTTTCTATTTTTCATTTATCCTGATTCAAACTGTAAATTTTTCACATTGTGAACTTCAGTAAATTTCTAGGTCTCTAGAAGACTATATAATGTTTCTGACTATGCTTCCAAAGCAACTGAGTGTTAAATATGCTGTCATAATATGAGTGAGTTTGCTGATACTCAGTCTTCCTTCTGCTGTAAAGAAGTGGCACATAGCTGCAGAAGACTTTCTTAGCTCTCCGGATCCCACAGATCAAAGTGCTGACCATGAAGCCTTCATTCACTGGGTGAATGAAGGGTGATACACCTGGGAAGTCTCAGTGCTGAGACACAGCTAGTACTTCTTACAGGATAGTTTCCACACCGGTGGAGCACTGAAATGCCTTTCAAGAGTACCTCATTCCGCTTCTGCTGAATTTTGGGAGCTTCCCTGAGCAATTGACTGCCACCAGACATCCACACGTTTTCCCTACTGGGCTCTCCAGCTATCTGACAGAAGTGACAGAATGACATTCTGGCTGCGACAGTGTGCCGCCAAAGTCATTAAGCTGAAAGAAAGTCAGCAGTGATTTTCAGTTAAGATATGAGTGTGGAATTGCAGCAAGTATATCATCCATTCTGCCAGGTCTGCTACAATGGCAATAACCTGTGCCAGAGGTAAGCAGCTGGGATTGGTAACCTCTTAAATCATCTCTGCATGAATTCCCAGGGACCACAGAGAGAATGTAAATCCCTCACTGACTGCACTGGGAATTTCAATGTCTAGCATAGATACTTTGATACTTAGGGACTGTGAATCACTCTGTCTTTGAACTTACTGAAAACAAAAACTCAAACCACACATATAATGGACTTCTAAAGCAGATAATTGGAATCAACCCCTCGTGTCGTGTATATGTTGGTATTAACTTTATCCGGCTCATTTGTTTTTCATGTATTTTGCCCATCACTTCATGGCTCTGCAGTAGCTTCTTCCATAGAAACTTGAATTTTTAAATGAAATATATTAACTTATTCTCCCATAGCTGCTATTTTATTTACAGTCAAAGATAATTCCTTTTCAGAATCCATGCCAATTAGATCATGCCAGCAAGTCTGGTCTCTCAGGTCTCTTTTTATTCTGCTTAATTTATCATTTCAGCCTATTTGCCAGGCTTAGATGTGAGATTTATTGGCCTGGAATTGCCAAGATCAAGCTCTAGAGTTCTTAAGAGGTGTAACTGTGGTTGTGCTTAAATGGGACTAAATTTTTAAGACTCATTTGTAAATGTTTCTTTCCAAAACATTTTTTCTCCACCAGATGACAGTATTTAAGGGACGCAGAGAAAATGTAGCACTAATAGAACTATTTAGTAGCTAAGGAAATCAGACATTAATATCTCTCACACTCTTTTTACCTATACAGTGAAATTCCTTCAGGACAAAGCCTTCAAACTAATGTATAAATTTTGATATTGAATGTGACTGTTACTTGAATGAAAACTGTGATCTGCCTTTTTAAAACGTGTTTCCCACAGTTCCCAAAGATTACAGAGCATGAATGCTGAGCACCCAGAATCTCTACAGGAATGCACCATTTTTATCTCTGTGCTGTTTACTCTGTCACCTCCTGCCATTAGCTTTTTACAGTTGCTGAAAGTTGTACCATACCTGGAAGTTCAGCTGGGGAGAAGTGTGTTGTTCTCAATGAATCATGTGTGGTTTCAATTGCTACATATACAGTTTTTTTTCATTTGGAAGATCTGTTGAACTCAATGGAAATGGTAACAGCAGAGTCCAAGGGAAATTTTATCATAAACGGAAAAATTGCTGATAGAAATAAGTACAGATTACATCACTTTAGATTCGAAAGTATCATAAAAAAAGGCCTTTACAGTCAATCTTACCATTACATTATAACTGTAAGGGATCCGTGACTAGTTATTTAAGTGCTGTCACTGTTGAAAAAGGAATGTGAAAAATATCTCATTCACATTGACTAACAAAATCTCATTGTAGAATTATAGTGCAAGACTTGGCCCATCCAAGCTCACTCAGCAGTTCAGAACTGAGGCTACCTACCAGTCTTAATTAAAGAATTCTACCACAGTAACAAACTAAGTTAAAGCAAATTACTGAGGCGATGTTTTAATTCAAGCGTTAGATATTGTTTCACTCATCTTGTGCATAAGCTGTATACTGGCTATTTGATCCCAGCAAATTTTAAATACATTCTCATCCCTAACCTCAAGCAAAGTGTGGAGGAGGTGGTAGGCTTCTATGGGAAGGCTCTGGTAGCCATGGCACAAACTCATGCAATATATAATGTTTTAAACAATTACGCCTAACTGATTAAATTAAAGACTGAGGATAATTCAGCATTCACATGCATTTGTTGTTTTTTGTGCAGTCATGTAGACATGTCTGATGAATTTAGCCAGAAATGACACATTACTTTTGTAACTTCAGTCTTCTCTCATTAGCTAGACCCCTGATATTTCAGCGTAGCTCATGCTGGGATGCCTTAAACATTCATAGTATAGTTTAATTTTATGGTGTCATTGTTTAACAACTTCACCACAAAGAAATACAAGAGAATCTTTCAATATGGATGGCAAATATTTCGTGTGTACAGTCCACAAATGCTGCAAATTACTGTCAATAGCATTTCTATATATACTTAATAATAACAAAAAATATTTTGTTTATATCTCTTAAATGCTTAATAAAAGCTTGATTTGTGTCACCACTTGCAATAAGGCAGAATATCAGTGAGTCTTAGGACTACTTACCTCAATCTATTCTGATTAAAGAATGTGAAAGAAAAAAACTGTGATGGAGGGCTATCTTCTACTACCCAATGTAGTGTCATCCCTCTATTTGAGATTGCTTGAGAACAATATACCTAGTAGTGTAATTGTTATTTACTTGGATAAATATTAGTTACATATTTCTCTTGACCATTTAGCCTATTTAAAGCAAAACAGGAAATAGATATTTATTGTTTGCCAGCCCTTTTTTCTGTCTCATTTCACGTCATATGTTCTGGAACCCAGTTTCTAGACAAGATGACTGCATTCATTCCATTTGCCATTCTGCCATCTGTGAAGTAATTAAGTTTTGATTTATTGAAAAAAAAAATCAAGAAGAATTACAGTAATTTTATTTGTTTCCCAGTGCCCTGAAAGATAAGCAGTAATACTGTCTCTCTTTAAGCCAGGAGCACACATGAACATCCAAATCTGGAATTTACTCACAGTTTCCTTTACAGTATCCATTTTTATTTTATTGTAGCTGAAATTCAACTCTTGTTACTGCAGTGACCGCTACAATGAGCTGTATTTCTGTACCTGGGTTGAATATAGACTTGAACTTTAATGTTGAGAGTAGATTAAATAGTTTCCCTGCCATCTCCTGGTCCAAGCTTTTTAGATTTGTTTAGTTTACAGTGTTTAATATACTTTGAGTAGGAGAGAAGGACACTACCAGTTTTTGGCTCTAAGTTACATCCAGAAGATTTATATTACTGTCTACTTAAACAGGATGCTGCTAATCATCTGTACAGCATATTAGTTTTCAGTTAATAAAAACACCATACAGTGTTAATCACAAGCTACACCCTATTGTGCTTAAGAACTGGAAAAATATTATGTACCTACTGTGCCTGTACCAATTCATAGTCTGATGAACTAGCCTGAAGCACACAGGCTCATGAAATGGGGACACCATACACAGACAATTGTCCAGTTTGGTACACTGATTGCCTTTCTCCACTGCTGCTTTGTTCCAATTGAGTTGACACAGGTTGAATTAGTAAGTGTGATAGAAATGCTCCCTACCTGCAGAGGCTTTCCCATCCTAAGCCGGAGGTGTTACCCCTTCCAAAGTAGGTGTGGCTGAACCATGTAGGAAGTTTACGAGTCAGAAGGTAGAAAACATGGCAGTCATCGTAAAACTATTTTCTGCAGCAGTTTAGCAATTGCTTCAGGTGTGGTTAAGCCATCTTTTGGCGTGGGTTCAAGCATTCTACACTAATCTTCACTGTGAGTCAACAATATCAAAACCTTCTTTTCAGCAACAATACTCTAGTAAGATTACTGCCTTTCCTTTAGAGCTGCTAATGCTGTAGAAAATGCTTCCTGGGAATGTAATTTCATGGCCTTTTTCTTACCATTTTTTCTGTGGAACTGCCTCTTGTCTCAAGAACAGCTCTTTCAAATAGCTCTGTCTAACCCAGCTGCTGATGATATTTCTTTTGTCTAGTGAGCAACTGAACAAATGCTGTGGATGATAACTGAGGAGCTATAGTCTCAGACCAGTGGTGACAGCAGTCTTACCTGAAAGGGGGTTATAGTGCAGCAAAGGATCCATAAAACAGTTCTAGAGAACAGCGTGCCATCCTACCGGCTAAAAAAAAGCGAGAGCTGAACAGAGATAGGGGAGGTCTAAGCCAGAGAACATATGTATTAAGCCATGATCAGGTAATCTAAAACTGTCTGCCACAGGTCTGGAAGAAGAGTGGCAGAACCATTCTCTGCCTGTCTGCATACTGGAAAAGAAAAACACTTTTCCCAATTAACCATTAAAGCACAGAAGTATCCCAGTTCTGTAGCCCTAGTAGTGAATATGTCAAAAAAGTAAACGCACTGAAGTTCTAATGGATTCTTCTAAATGCTCTAAGAAATTTTTCACCTAGCTTCAGCATTTCTTTCTGAGGGTCCAGGAAGCATTTTCAGTAGAAAATAATTAGTGCACAACCTTCAATTTGACTTCAAACTTTAAATGGCTGTTAAACTATATATTGCCCAAAATGTATCAAACTTTTATTTCTCTTTGAACTGATTTAGCTCACATTAATAAAATGTAGACTTGTTTATGTGTGCTATCTTGCATTATCCAATTTGTAGTTCTTGAAAATTAGAAATACCTGAATATAGGTAGTGTTGTTGAGGCCCATGGATGGGTGCCTTGAAACTGCTGGAGCCAACAAGCTAGCATAGTATTAGCTGTTTTAAGCTGTTGTCTCAGTTTTCCCACCTCTGTAATAGAAGTTATTTATTTGTTCATACTTCACACTACCCAAGCCAAAGTAAGTTTTTTTCCAGAGATTTAGTTAGCATTGGCATAATGATTTCAGAAGGCAAAGAGCTCATTTCTGTAACATCTGGTATAGTACAGTCCAATCCTCCCAATTTGTGTAAATCCTTCTACAGTTTAAGTCCTCTGTAGTATTTTAATGCCTGAAACATTTATTACAATTAGAGAACTCTAGTAATGCACTGTCTGGTTCTTTCCTTATATGAACATGAGTACGGCTTTTATTGAGCCTGAAGGATACAACCTTCTGAGCCATTCACTGCTGAATAGTATGAAAGAGGTGGAGTTTTGTTCTACTGAGCTAGATTTACTGCCACACTGATTTATCAGCCATACTTTGGGCACTCAGCAATGGGATTGTTTTTTTTGGTAGATACTGTTGGGAGTTACTGCAGAGAAGTTCCACTGAAGAAAAATCCCTTAGGTATTGTCAACCTTGATGAATGATGAAATGATCTGAAGCTTGTAGGCTTTGTGGTTTTGTTTGACAGATAGCATGTTAAATTTAATCATCTCAAAATGTGTCTATCAGTGTTTTATTAATCTATCAACTAGATTTGCAGACAGTTTCCCTGACTTTCATTCCAAGACTGTCTTTTTAGGAACAGCTTTGCTATCTTTAGAAACAGGTTTTGTTTTTCAGAATAACTTACATAATAATAGCTTTAATTGCATTGGATTATTCCAAGTGTTTCTTGGATGTACAGTAGAGCTAGCTACATGCAGAAGTGCCCAGAAAAGAAAGAAAATGTGTTTTCTACTTTAGGGTTTGTTTTCGTCTTCAATACTTTGTCAGTTATTAGCTGGCCTAGTTGAAGATTAAAGTATGGTTAAAATCCTGTATATTCTACCTACTGAAATCACTGTTACAAGCCTTGAATGTCTGAATGCTAGATATTAACATCAGCCTCATTTATTCAATCACTTATCCACTAAACTTTCTGAGTATTTGGTATTAAATACCAGAGTGTTGTGCCATACATAGATGTCTATACAGACTTGTGTGCACTTACTTCTTACCATCATAAGTCCCAGGCTGTTTTATCCTTAACCATCAGTATAGTGCCATATATTGACCTGGATATCCCTCTCTTTGTTCATTGTGATAGATAAACTGTGACACACACACACACAAAAAAAAAACCTCTCTCACATCGCTGTAAATTAAAAGTTTTATAAATATCTTTACACATCCATTTACATCCATTTATTTATTTTTTATTGCCTTAATATTCAGCCAGAGTTTTCTTCACTACTGCAAACAAGAGGATTATGCTAAATTTTGAACAGCTAAAAAACCAAATGCACAAAACTAAACCAAACTTCCAGACTATATGAGACAAAATTCTCTAAGGTCAACAACCATAAAACACTTAACCCAGTCAGAGAAAGATTCAAGGACAGTTCACAGGGAAGTAGCTTTAGCTCAAAAGAATCGCATGACTTACTTGAGAATGGAGCAAAATTCCTTTGAACAATCCTGCGTGATACCATGGCCGTGAGAGTTGCATTGGATCTGTTTGCTTATTACGCATTGGCTACAGTTTGGCCCTTTGCAGTGATACATTTTGTTCTAGCCAGAGTTTTATATTTACTTCGTAGATACTGATCCATCTTGAACCAGATGGCTTATCTATTTCAGGAAGGAACAGATTCAATACTTTCTTCATTTCTATTAACTTCACTATCTGAGGTTGTGGTAAATTTGGTGAATTTCATTTTAATCTCTTGAAACCAGTTTTCTCAGGAGCAATCATTGACTGTGAAAGTCAAATTTCCTCCAGAATCCAAATGTGGTGACTTTAAAAGTTACAGTATAAGGTTAATTCCTTTACTCGTGCAGTACCAAGGACCCAGAGACCAGAGCCCTTGCTTCCCTTGTCAGAGACTCAGTGGACAACTGTCAGTGACGATTCAGCACACTGTGCTAAGAGAGTGACGCCTGCATTTCTGTAAGCTGCAGAATAAATATCCTCTTCAGTACGTTCTTTCACATTATTCCTTTCAGTCCTTGAATGAAATACCATCTGGTTCTGATGATTTACTGTAATTGCGTCTCTAATTACTCTAACTTCCTCCTTAGAGAGTTCAATCACTGTGAAAGACATATTCTGATTTACCACTAAATTTGCCTTCAGTATAGGAATTCAGTTATCAGGATTCCACTCTTTCTACATCTCACTTTATCCACAATGTGTAGAAGAATAATGGCTGCCATGACAAAGCCTTTTTTCTGGCCTACAAGATCCAGTTTTGAGTAAATACAGATGTTTTTTGTGGAAAACACCTTACATGTTCATGGAAAATGCACAGCTCAGACAAGCAGAGAAAGAAAATACTTTTAGCATTCTAAACTATTGTGTTTATAGTTCATTTTGTTTCTCCCATCTCTTTGGACTCAGGATTGACATTATCCACATTACTTTTTATATGAAATGCTTTCCTGTATTTAATATCTCTGTCCCTGATAACGTTTTATTATCAAATCACTCAAACTCACACTAACTTGCTCCACATTTTTAAGAAATCTTCTGGAAGTACTGAAAATGATGGGGGAGGGATACGTACACATGTATTTCCAGCTTTGTGCATGCAGTACATGTTTCTGGCCCTGTAGTTGTGGTGTAATGCATCATTACTCATAGATAGTTGTTGAACATTTCAGTTAATGACAGAAGATCCCACTGAAAGTCTAAAGCTCTTTGTGCTCTCTATAGAGCAATACCTATTCTCTATAGACGTCAAGCCCATAGGTTACTTTTGTTCCATTTTTATATACAAACCAATAATGAGTGTTGTAGTACAAAAGCATCCTGCAAGCTAAATAAAAAACAAGACATCTCTTCATGAGAAAAAGCAGTATGTTCAGCCAGGTTAATAAGAGCCCTACCTCTCGCTTTCCTCGTTTTGAAGTTGCATTTCTCATTCTCTCAGCATTTGAAATGATTTGCAAATAATTTTTTTAAACCACTGGCTCTTAAAGAAACAGCGTACGTTACTTGGATCTCAGAGCTACAGAAGAACTTCCTTTTGCTAGCTGCTACTGAAAAAACATCCAAGAGAAAATGGGAGAATATAACAAACAGCTATCCAGTTTATCCATCAGTTCAGGCTGGTGTTTTCAGCCTTGCTCATGCTTATTACGTCTCAGGATTTGTTGTTGTAGTTATTTTGTAGGTTTTGATTTCAGTTCAGTTCTTGGTGTCATAGGAGCAGTTTCCAGAAGTTTTTAGGTTGATATCATTAATGTGGTCAGCATAAATCCTTATATCAAAGCATATTTATAATAATTATCTACATGACTTCACTTGCAAGATTTCACCTGAGGCTACTTCAGAGCTGCCTGCCAGTCTAAAGCACCATATGGATGCTGGTAGTATCACTTCTCTAGCATTCCCTTCATACAGGAATGGTGAACATAAATACACAGTCTCAGTGTCATATCTCCTTGTCTTCAAATACATGATCTTAACAGATGCCTCAACACATGCAAGTAGAAGGCATATGGGCCCTCAGTAGTCCACTATTCCCGTAAATGTATTGAAAATCAGATAATTCAGTTTGTCTGCAACTATTCTTTTTCTCTAAAGAAACAGCCACACTTAACATCCTACAGCTGCACAATGCTTGTTAGATGGGTCGTATTCACTGTGTAGAGAAGCAGTTTTCAATTTTATACATTCAACATGAATAACTTGTACAGTAGAGCAATTACCAAGTTTAAACAACCACCCACAGGTGTATTTAAATGGTCAACAATCCCCATGGTGCCTGGTAATGTGAAAGGTTAACCCAGACAGTAAGAGAATGAGTAATGAGTTGAAAACATACCATTTTGTGCCATTAGAGCCATGTTGCCGGCCCTCTGTGAGCTGCCCTCTGGCATTCTTATAAAAAATTATTATTTGAGTCCAAATTTATTTACCTTTAGAAAATGACAGTCATTTGAAATGTTTTGTCCAGTTGGACTCTATTATCTGTTTTTCTATCTATACCATTACCTCACTGAGCTTAGAGAGTGACTTAAAGTGAGAGAGATTGTTAGAAACTTTATCTTGAAGATGGGACATTTGAAGTCCTTTAAAGTACTCATTCAACCAGAGTTCTGTATGAAGAGTGCAAAGAGACAAATATTTAAGAAAACTGTTGTTATAGTAAATTAAGTGAAAAAATGAATGTATCATCTACTTTGACTGATGTGAGGAGGGGTTACACAGGTAGATCACTCCAAAAGTAATGCCTCCTATTTATTTCCATGGTAACTACAACAGATGCAATTAGTGCAATAACTCTGTTTAACAGAACAAATTCTCAGCTACAAAACACTATTTTTCAACATAGTCACCACCATTAGCTAATTCACCTGGATGAGATTATTAAGATGCTCTTCATTTCATGAAATGACAAGTGTTGTCTCACCTTGTAAGCTATACCACTGCTACAGAGATGTTTATGTTGTAGTCATGTTTGTAATCAGAATATTATTGACATTATTATAATCATTATAATAGGTTAGCTATTGTATTAGTTAAGAAATCTTTCCCAGACAAGATGAATACATTTCTGTGATTTATGAAGCTCTTATTTTTTCTGGTTTAGATTTTAAATACACAGGAAAATCATTCTCAAATCTAAAATCATTATGATTTTTATGGGAAATTAATACCTGTTAGTGAAGCAAATATGTATTTTTTTCAGTACAGTGACTGTTCACTATTTGTTCTCATTTTTTAAAAATATTAATTACAGTAAATTCAGACTGTACTCATGTGATAAATGATAAATCAGAAAATGCTATTTCTGTTTTCATAAACACCAAGATGTTTATCTGTATATGTGTATTCAAAAAGGGAATAGCATTTATCTGGATTTTTTTTCAGCAAATGTGGGCATGGAATATTTTACACTGAATGGCTAAATATTGTGACAGATTAAAACCTATGAAATTTATAAATAATTCACACTTAATAAAGGGAAGAATACACGCTGGCAGAAATCAAAGAGTTATGGCCCCCTCTCTTAAGATACAGAGACAAAACGTGATTTGTCTTCAGGCAAGAATAATTGAAATGTCATCCAAGATCCATGCACCTTGGCCTCTTTTACTAAGTACCATACCAATTGTATGACAGGTGCATTTGAAATATTAAATTTTGATGTAACTGGGAAGTACAAGTAGAGCGAGATGCACACATCAGCAGTAATGAGAGATGCAGCTAATCTACCAGGAGCAAAAACTGTTCCACTTGCTTCAGATGAAGCACCAGACCAGACAGAGTATCACTGAAATGGTGGTGGCTACAAACAGTTTCTCTGATGGAGTGATGAATTCTGTCAGTTTTTCTACAAGCAAATTGAACAGACACACTGGACTTAGATTTGAGGAGTAAAGTGGATTTAATCCAGAAGTAACTGACAGCATGAGAGATTGAAGGGGTCAGAGGGGGAAAGCAAAAAGTGCTTTCTTAGAAAAGTAATTTTTTATTCAACATAACTAAACCAATCTAGATGAGTCTTCCCGAGAGTCAGAGTAGATAAAATATTCAAAGAGGCTATTTTAATCTGGTCGCTGTCTATTCTGTATAAATCTGTTTTTAATCTGTGTTCCCTTCCCCAATATAAATAATATAGGAGAAAGATTGTATAGCTGAGATGAAAATACAGGGCCATAATTCCTTAATGGTCTCAAATCCAGCCTAAAAATTGAATGCCAAAATTCTGAAACCACTTTTTAAAACCGTTGCTCATCCTCCATCTAATATCTCCTGTGCAGAAATGGAGAGGAAGAGTTCCTTGCTGTATGGAAAAAAACATTTTGCTGGCTTTTGAGGCAAAAATGGATTTTATCTGGAACCTCGCAATGATATATTGTGATATACTCATCACATAGCTAAAGGCAGGAATTTAACCCCACTGCTATTTAAAAGAACAATGTATATAGTAATACGTATTCAATTAGCTAGAGCAGCTCTGCAGAAATGGAGACCTTGTTGGTTCTGGGCTGAGAAGTACATTGCCTGTTGACTTAATGAGAGTGTCTTGCACACTAGCAGTGTTGAACTCTTCCACATCACCTGAAGTCAGTCATTAGTGGAACTGAATTTGACTTGGAATTTGAAAACTAACAAAACTGAATTCTACAGGTACACTTGTTAAAAGACAAAGGTTGAGGAAAATGTATCCCTCTTTGATAAGAGAGAAGGAATAACTGGCAACAACAAACATGGAGAAGCCTGAGGTATTCAACAAATTCTTTGCCTCAGTCTTCACTGGCAATCACGCTTCTCACATCTCTCACATCCCTGAACCTCTAGGTGAGAGTCAGGGAAGCAGAATCCCCCCCCACTATAAATGAAGATCAAGTCTGAGATTGTCTCATGAGACTGGATATATACAAGTCTATGGGTCTGGATGACATGCATCTCAGTGTCCTGAAGGAACTGGTTGATGTGGTTGCCAAGCCACTCTGCATCATATTTGAAAAATTGTGGCTGTCAGGCAAAGTCCTTGTTGACTGGAAAAAAATCGAAACATCACTCCCATTTTTAAGGTAGTGAGAAAGGAAGACCAAGGGAACTACAGACATGAGAGATTGAAGGGGTCAGAGGGGGAAAGCAGAAAGTGCTTTCTTAGAAAAGTAATTTTTTATTCAACATAACTAAACCAATCTAGATGAGTCTTTCCGAGAGTCAGAGTAGATGTGAGCCTCACATGTGTGCCTTGAAAGATCGTGAAGCAGATATTCCTGAAAGCTATGTTAAGGCATATGTGAGACAAAGAGGCATTCTCAGACAAGCAACATGGCTTCACCAAGGGCTGATCATGCCTGACCAATCTGGTGGCCTGCTGTGATGGAATAACGGCATCAAGTAGACAAAGGAAAAGTGTCTGACATGGTCCAGCTGGACTTCTGCAATGCCTTTCATAAAGATATGGATTTGAACTTATATGGTGAATAAGGAATCAGTTGGATGATCACAGCCAGAGGGGTGTGGTCAATGGCTTGATGTCTGGATGAAGGCTGGCCATGAGTAGTGTCCTCCAGGAGTCCATCTTGGGACCAGAGCTCTCCAATGTATATATTAACAGCTTGGACAGTGGGATTAAGTGTACCCTCAGTGAGTTTGCTTATGACACTAAACTGAGTTGTTACCACAGAAGTAAGTGAAGCCATCCAAAGCCCACGTGAGCCTAATGAGGTTCAAAACAGCCAAGTGCAAGGTGTTGCAAATTCAGGGCAATCCCAGATATATGCAGACTGGGAGAAGAACTCAATGAGAGCAGTCCTGCAGAGTAGGACTTGGGGAGTTCTGGTGGATGAAAAGTTGCACACAAGCCAGCAATGGGCTCTTGAGCCTGTAAGGGCAACAGTATTCTGGGCTGCATCAAAAGAGGGGTGGTCAGCAGGGATAGGGAGGTGATTGTCCCCTTTTACTCTGCCCTTGTGAGGCCCCATTTAGAATCTGTATCCAGGCCTGCAGCCCCCAGTACAGGAAGCATGCAAAGAGCTGTTGGAGTGGATCCAGAGGAGGGTCATTAAGATGCTCAGAGAGCTGGAACACCTCTCCTATAAAGAAACGTTGAGGGAGCTGGGATTGTTTAGTCTGGAGAAGAGAAGGTTCTGAGGATACTTCATTGTGAACCTCCTGTATAAAACATAATGCATAAAGGGGGCTTAAAACAGGAGGGGAAATGACTTTTTACAGTCTGCTAGTGATAGAATGGGAGAGAATGGTTTTAAACTATATGAGAGGAGATTTAGATTAACTGTTAGGAAGAAATTTTTTACTGAGTGGGTTGTGGTGCACAGGAACTGGTTGCTCAGGGAAGTTGTGAATGCCCCATCCCTGGAGGCGTACAAGACCAAGTTGGATGGGGCAGCCTGATCTGCTGGGTGGCAATCCTATACAGGACAGAAGGGGCATCTGCTTTGCAAGCCAAGTACCTCACCATTGTTCCAGCAGTATGTATGCGCAGACATCTCCTAGAGTATGCAAAGGTCCTTTCAGGCATCTCCTAGTGGCATGTGGAAGGTGTGAGCAGGAGCAAAGATTTTGCTATCCTGTGATGGGATAAAGCAATAGGAGACTGAAGGTGAGTCTGTCCCTCCACCATAGCATCCTCTAGGGACAGAAAAAACAGTTTCTTTCTTCTGATGCTTTCATTAATCAGTACTACACAAACAAAACAGTTCTAATGGTTTCTGAGTCCAAATATCTTGTTTTCTTGTGCATAAATATTAGAATTCATAGTTACAAATTGAGTTAAGTTAGGGCCAAGTAAGTTTTCTGTTAGGATCTGTGGCTCTGTGTGAGTTTTGGGCCTACAGAATAATATTACTTATTGCAGTTTTCAGTAGTCTGTTCCGCACTGATTAGCTGATTTGCAATATGAAAATAAAAAAAAGACCATAAGGTCAACAGACTAGTTAAAAACTGAAATTAAAGAAAAATTCAAGCACCTTAACTGGATCTTGAGCAGAATTATGTAATTAAATCCCAAATTGTCGAAGACTCCTGTGCAGCTGTCATCTAAGACAGTAGTATTTCATTTGATCCTTTAAAATCTTCCAGAACAGTAACACACGTGATGAATTGTCTCAATCTTGACAGAATGGTCTAAACTCCTACCTTGTTTTGCCCTGCTACTTAATAAGGAAGTGTTCTTTCTCTTATTAACTTGACCAGCTTAGTCCAGACATCAGTAGGTTTAACTCACTCTGGTAAACTTAGACTTGCAAAAAAATCTTTGTGACAGCTGCCCCTTTCTTGTAAAACAAAATCTTTTATATAACAGAAGATGATGGTGAATTGGGACACTAGCTTCAATTCCCTCCTCAGCAGTTAAACTCCTTGTTCAAAGATCAATGCCCTAATCACCAGGCATTGACTCTTTGTTGTAAGAACATTTCTCTGTCTCCTGGAAAATTATGTCACTTTGCATTATTGGATTGGAGACACAAGCTACCTTAATGGATGATTGATCACTGATCTCAAGGTTATTTTTTTCATTTTATTCAGTGAATTAAGAGGCAGTTCCTCTCTCACCATGGTCAGTGCTCGAAGACACCAATTTTTATGTGAAAATGGAGGACCATTTCTTTCTTTATCTTGGTTTTTAAAGAAAAATTCAGGAGGTGTATTTGAGAAGTGGTTTTCAGGGGTGAACATATAAATAGAAAAAGTGTTATCTATACTATATGCCTGAGAGGTAAAATTTGAAAATCTTGCTGTCTCATTGCCAAATTCTGGGCTGCTTCCCCTTCATTATACTAATTACTTTGGTTCCCAGTTGAGGATGTGAGGATTTCTATCAACAACTACATAACTAATTTAGCCACCAAACCTGTGAAGTTAGATGTCCCATATCAGCCTTGACTTTTGGGGTCATCATTTATTTGATCCATCCTTGGGAGTGCATTGCTGTTAGTCAAATTAACTTTATGAAATACAGGGTTTTTTTCATTCCTTCTTATCTATCTAATAAATTGCAGTCTTAAAAAAGAGTGAGAGCCTGGCCTACAGAGTTAAATTTATCACGACATTAATCTGACCATGTTTTTACTCTACTTAAAGTTTAATTTGATTCTTTCTCTCTAATAAATCTCATTTTAATTACGACAGCCCAAAATGAATTATAGGGACTGTTACTGGATGCTCATTGTTGGATATTTCAGAGATATAGAAGCTGACTCCTGCCCTCAAGTGAAGTAGAGACAGCATAAGGGCATAAATATTGGTGGCTATTAGACTACATACTCTAACATGAAATGGAACTGTGAAGCTCCTACTAATAGGTCATGTGTAGAAGACTTCGTATTAGTCATGAAAAAAGCTTGTAATTTCTGTAGGGAGTAGGTAAGGCATGCTGTCAGTTTCATTTAGATTTTATTTGCAATGGTCATCCATGCAACTACCACGTGACAAGATAGAATAGCTGGAATTACTATGTACAAATTCATGTACGGAGATGAAAGTACTGCATTACAGCTATGTCAGTGAATTTCAGCATTTACCTATAACAATCTGGGTATTGCAGTCAAGCACTTTTCCTCCCTCTTCTCAGAAGAAGGCTCTCAATGATGCCAAACTATGCAAACAGCAGTCAGTTACGCTTACTAATTTGCATGAGCTGAAAACGGAGTTGTTCAGATATACTTGAAGGCAGAATTGAGTCCATAAAGGCCCCATTCCTGCAGAATGTGATGTGCATATAAATAACTCATTCTACAAAGATTCTCACTGACAGGATTAATTTTATGGCCAGATGTACAGTTTTGGAAATTTGACAGGAAGAAAGTTTTTTGAACATGAGTCGCATGGCATTTCACAGCTACAAAAACAAGTATTGAGTAAAAGTTCCTGTATTTGAATTTCAGAAATCAAAAACAAACAAAAAACATCATATTTCTTCTTCATGAAATATAGCTGGGTATATACCCTTTGAGTTTACCAATAGACATTGCCAGATATGAACCAATAAATTCCTGTAAAGGTACATGCCTTCATGCTCTAGAAGTACGTTTTCATTTAAAAGTCTGTTAAGCATAAGGGATCACAAACCTTTAAAGTGTTTATTACACTTTATGAACTATATAGATGAGAAAAAAAGATTCCTATTCCAGCATTGTGCAGCCAGTGCTGTATATTATGTTATAATTAAAACTGGTTATGGAAGTGGTGATAAGGTCAGAGTTAGTATCTCTGTTAGGATAATAACTTAGTGTTAACTTTTCCCTAAAGAAATAGGCTCACAGGACTGGAGTTTTAGATAAAGGGTACACTGACTGTATGAAGCAGTTGCAAATGGTAGAACAATCAGTAGAACTGTAAAAAGATAAAAAGCAGCAGCAACTGATTGTGTTATAAGTTGATGCCATCCAGTGGTTCAGCAGAGCATCCAGGGACAGGCTCTGAGTAATATCTGTTTACAGACTAGGCTTCAGAATTGCTCCTTATTAATATTAGCATTCTAACTAAATTTGATTAATTTAATGATAATCAGTTTACTTCTGTTCTAACCTACTGTTATGCAATACTCTTCATGTATGCTTTGGCTTATATACATATTTTTATGCACAGGCACTTATTGTCCCACGTGTTTTGTGTCTGTATGCACATACAGACAATAGAGCTACTGTATGGTACAGTTTCCACATGAAAAGGCACTCCTCAGAGAGTTGCTGAAGAAAAAGCAGAACGATTTTGCTGAGGTGAATCAGGTTGAAAATATGTACTCCAGAAGTGAAACAATTGTTTTGTTTCAGAGCTCCATGCGTCAGTGAACTCCCCATCTTATCAGATGCCTGTAAAGGAAAGACATACTAAAGTAACTGAATGTGGGTTAAGAAACCTACCACACCATTAAAATCCTTCTGCAGATCATAATATTTCAATTTATTTATGTGGCCTCTATTTATAAAATATGGGAATATCAAAGGACTTTATATAACATGAGTTTCAGATTGATGCATTGCATTGCATCAATCAGCAAAAAGGGAAAAAGGAAAAAAAACATCCTTTAGATGTTAAATTTATAGTAATCAGTAAGCAGAACTGATCTTCTGATTAGCTTCAAGTTAGCAAATTAGTGCAAAGTAATAAAAATTGAACTCAAGCTCTGACAAGTAGTTTACATGTCAGTGTTTTATAATGTACAATTGTAATACCCTCCAAAATATCATTCTCTTTTAACAACTTGAATTCTTCAGTTTGATGCCAATGAGATTGTTGATTTAGAACAGGAATACAAGCTTCATTATATCCTCACTGTAACAAAACACACCTGAAGGAAGGTACTAGTTGCATGGAAATACATTGTTAATCATCAGATGAATAATGAAGCATGGTACAAATAGCAACATACTTAGGGGAAAGTGAGAACACTGGATTATATCCTGAGTTTGTGCTGACTTGCAACGAGTGTCATACCTGCAAGCAAGTCTGAAATAAGAAGATAAGCCACCATCCAAGTTTCCTTATCCCAAGAGTTTTTATTCATAAGGAGCCTTAAAGGGAGTATCTGACACCTGTGCTCCTAATTCAGGTGTTTCAATTGCTTCAGTTAAGTGGAATTTCTTCATCACCAATATTTATTCATAAGAGCCATGGTGTAATCCTGGGCAGATCAGAGCCATTCAGAAACACTGACATTTCCCACTGTCTTATATTGGCCCAGCTTTCACTTCACCTGAAAATCATAGAACAGGAATGTAAGATTTTAATCTGTAAACATTCAAATCTTCATCTCTTTCAAAAATTTTAGTGGGCCAAGATTCCTACTTCTATTCCTTCAAACCCCCATCTTCCTCCTCTCCATTGGACAAACAAGAAAACAATCATTGTTTTCTTTCTGAAAAAGAGACGTGGTAAAGCATCCTTGAGTGCTTTAGTTATTAAAAAGCCTTTTGAATACTTAATTATTGCAGCTTTTCTGTCAACTTGTATACCAAGCAGTGCACAGTTAATTTAAGGAGAGTCTTCTCCTAACTTGTCCACAGCATTTCACATACAGGCCTAAGGTCTGTGTGTGTCTCTTAACAGGGAAGTGCCTTTTCTCATCTAGTAATTATTACATTTTTTCCCTAATCTCAGCCACGAGCATTTAAATTTTACTTTGATCAACTGTCTTGTCTTCATATCACTTGTCTGAGATCTGAAACCAAAGAAACATGACTGAGGAAAGGCTTATGAGCTGGGATTAATGTGACTTAACTTGTTTGAATACATTTGGATTGAATTTGGCACTTTGTTATCTTGAAACGTAGATAGATCATTTTCACTGGGAAAAGTAGCCTGGCAGAAAAGAACCAGGTGGTACTGGTCAGCAGCCAGATGAACATGAGACAGCAATGTGCCCAGGTGGCAAAGATGGCCAAAGGCATCCTGGTCTGTGTCAGAAGCACTGTAACCAGCAGAACTAGGCAAGTGACTGTTGTCTTGTGCAACACTGTGAGACCACTCCTCAAGTGCTGTGTTGAGTTTTGGGCTCGTCACTTCAAGAAGGATATTGTGTTGCTTGAGTCTATGCAAAGAAGAGCAGCGAAGTTGGTGAAGGGACTAGGAAGCAAGAGTTATGAGGAGCGACTGGGGGAACTGGAGTTGTTTAGTCTAGAGGAGTCTGAGGTGAGACTTCATTGCTCTCTTCCTAAAAGGAGGTTGTGGTTAATCTCTCTTCTCAGGTTACAAATTGATGGGATGAGAGAAAATGATTTTTGGTTATATCAAGGGAGCTGTGTATGGGATTTCAGGAGGAATTTCTTCAGAGAGGGTAATCAAGCATTGGAATGGGCGGTCTGCAGAAGTGGGGGAGTCTCCATCACTGAAGTTACAAAAAAGCTCTGTGGAAGTGGCACTAGGATACTCAGTTCAGTGATGGGACCTTAATAGCTCAGGCTGATGATCTGGAAGGTCTTTTTGAACTCTGTGATTTTATTATGCAGTCGTAGGACTGTGTACCACAGGAAACTTCTTGCCCTCCCTAATCCTTCCAGAGTAGCAATGGGAGTCAAGGCACACTGTTCTGAATAATGGTTAACACCAAACATTCTACAATACATTCAAAGCACTCAGATTTTTTTGTGGTGATGTTAAATATTTTGGTACTGGAAATTTTTTTCTTTTTTTTTTTTGTAATTATTGTTGGATTTGTTGCTTTATTGCTTTATTAGTTGTTTTTTGTTGTTGGTTTTTTTTTTGAGAATGACACTTGTAAACAATATTGTCTTGAGGCTGAAGCACTTTCTAGTTTATTATCTCTCAAAAGTCTGTGCTGTGCTGTATTGTGAATGAGCTAATTAAAACTGTTAAAAGTTAAAGATTCCTCTCTCTACTTCTTTTTAGTCAGGCTGAACATGAGAAATGTTTCGAGGTAACAACTGATCTATAATTGGGATTGCCACAGCGAATTCCCACTGGATTTCTTGTTCAGTCATGTCAAGCTGCATTGTCCAAACAGTGAGAGGGTTTAAATTCCCAAACACTCACAATGTGAGAAGACAATTGGCAAATGAAGGCTAAAACATACAATCAGTGTTTTTGTTTTGCTAATCGTTGTTGGATGTTTGCAGATAAGTCCATAGCAAACTACACTTGTTTTGCTAATTCTGTTTAAGGATTATGAAGACAGATCTTCCTGAGGAAGACTTTGTAGGAGAATAAGAAAAGGAATTTGTGGTTTAATTTAGAGGAAATCGGAAATGTCTCTTTACAGTCCTCATTGCTTTCTCTTACAGAGCAAAGAAACAAGATGTGCTTGGAGCGCAATTGTAATAGCAGAAGGAACAAAAAAACAAAAGTCCAAACACAAGAGCAGGGATGGGGAACACAGGTTCTTGTCATCATATGAAAAACTTGTAGTTCATCTAAAACATAACATGTTATTTACATTATAAATTGCTGACTTTGAACTCAGGCATTCAGGAGTGCTTTGACTATGATAGAAATAATCAGTACTTTGTAAAACACTTTTAATCACAAAATATAAGTTGCAGAACAGTCGCCCTGCCTTCAATAGCCAAAAAGCTACTGAAATAAATTTGTTGAATAACATTTGTAAGCACCCAGCTAATAACAAAGTGATATGAAACGGCCAACATCAGTTTGTAGGTATCAAATGAAATCTGGTTTTCTTTTTGACTGCAGCTGGCCTAGTGGAAGCAAAAGAAGCTGTGAATGTGTTGTAGTTGGTCTTTAATAAGGCTTTTGATGTGGTATTAGCATACATTCTCATAAGCAACTTAGGGAAATGTTCTAGATGAAATTGCCATCTGGTGGGTGCACCCACTTGTTGCAGTATAGGAAAAATTAGTTATGGGTAGTTAAATGACAAACTGGAAAAATCTTTAATATAATATGCTTTGCAGACTTTTCTTATGATTTGTTCTAGTTTCATACTCAAAAGTTGTGATTTTTCTTTTTTCCACAAAAGAGAAGGTAATTAAATTCAGAAGTCATGGTCATTAGAATAAGTGGTTTGAAATCAATGAAATAAAATTCAATAAACATGAAACATATTATGATTACAAAGAAAGAATAAAATGTTGAAACAGAAAATTTGTAATAAGTATGATAATATGTACCAAAAAAAGGCAGCAGATTGTGGTGGGTCACAACTAAAACATGAATTTTGCAGTTTAATGCTGAAAAAAAAGAATTGCAATACTTGTATGTGAAAGATGGCAGGTAGGAGGTGTTTTATTTTACATGTGACATTTTAACTAGAGCAGTATGTCTCCTTGAATTCAGGAAAAGCAAAACAAACTGCTTAGAGACAGGGTGAAAGTAAGAAGGGGCATAAGGCTTAGAGAGTCTTGTAAGGGACATTTGAGGATTAGTTAATTTGCTGCAACATCTTTGTTCTACACTAAACAAATAAGAAAGATTATCATAAAAAGAACAATGAAATATTAAAAGATTATTGTAATGATAAGAAATCAGAATTTCCTCCTATCTTCTGCAGATAAGACAATAATAATTAGCTGAATTTACCTGAGTGAGAGTTAAGTTAGATCCCAGGAAAAAGTTAATGTAGAGACAATCTGTGCTGGGATGTTTTAACTGCGTTGTCTCCTTCATTGGAGATTTCCAAGGCTGCATTAACAGCATAAGCAATCTATGGTGAATTTGGTTTACTTCATCCTGCCTGAGAGGTTTCTTTCAGCCTAGCTTTATGTGATTTCTACTTAGTCATGAAAATGGTTAAAATTAGTAGTTAGGTAGATTCTAGAAAATAGTGCTTATGTGTAT